>NW_003852574.1:914834-919877 GCF_000181295.1 Otolemur garnettii | reverse complement strand
GGTACCTGTAGTCCCAGCTACTTGGGAAGCTGAGGCAAGAGAATTGCTTGAGTCCAAGAGTTTGAGGTTGCTGTGAGCTGTGACGACACAGCACTCTACCCAGGGCAACAGCTTGAGACTCTGTCTCAAAAAAAAAAGAAAAAGAAAAAGATTAGAACTGAGAACTGGCCATTGGATTTGTCACACAGAGGTCCGTGGTGACTGAAAAGCAGTGTCCATGGGGTGGAGGGAAGAGAGTCTAAATGGAAAGTTTGAGAGAATTTGAAATTTTTGGAGAGTGGAAGTGAGAGGGGAGTTGGAAGCAGTAAGTGGAGACAACACTTGAGAATTTTCTGTTAACAGGAGCAGAAAAATGGAGTGGGGTTCACTGAAGCAAGATGATGTGGGCTCAGGTAGAGCGTTTTACAGGTGGGAGGTGCTGCTGCATGTGCTGAGCTGGAGGGAATGGTCTAGTCAGTACAGAGAAATGGATGATGTGTTGGGGACAGTGGCCACTGCTGGATTCAGGTAAGTGAGGTGGGCGGGGTCTCTAGGCCCACATGGACAGGAGCCAAGGCAGTTCATTCAAGTGGGAACAGGTGGGATGTGGGTACTGAGTAAGGCAGACATATTTCTGAAAGATTGCTTCTGTTTTCTCTGTGAAGCACAAGGCTAGCTGACCAGGCAGCTTAGGTTTAGAAGACAGAGAGGAGGCGGGCAATGGCACTTTAAGAGTGAACAAGGCAGGCTCAGCATCTGTAACTCAATGAGTAGGGTGTTGGCCACATAAACTGAGGCTGGCGAGTTTGAGCTTGGCTCGGGCCTGCTAAACGACAACTGCAACCAAAAAAATTGCTGGGCATTGTGATAGGCACCTGTAATCTCAGCTACTCGGGAGGCTGAGGCAAGAGAATCACTTAAGCCCAGAAGTTTGAGGTTACTGTGAGCTGTGACACCACGGCACTCTACTAAGGGTGATATAGTGAGACTGTTACAAAAAAAAAAGTGATCAAGGCGGAGTAAAGGAGTGGGAGTCTCCACAGTGCTACATGTACATCTGAGGCTTGTGGTGGTGACTGAAGTCCAGACCTATATATGGCTCTATACTCATCTACTGCCTAGACACTGCCCTGTGATGTCCAGGCTTGGGGTTGATTGACTGGTTGATTAGTATGTTTGTATGTATGTATTTTGAGACAGAGTCTCACTCTGTAGCCCTGGGTAGAATGCTGTGGTGTCATTATAGCTCACGGCAGCCTCAAACTCTTGGGCTTGAGGTATCCTTTTGCCTCAACCTCCCAAGTAGCTGGGACTACAAGTGCCTGCCACCACGCCTGGCTAGTTTTTCTAATTTTAGTATAGATAGGGTCTTGCTCAGGCTGGTCTCAAACTCCTAAGCTCAAGCAATCCACCTGCCTTTGCCTCCCAGAGTGTTAGAATTATAGGTGTGAGCCACCTCATCCGGCCCAGGCCTGGGATTTAGCAGGGTGATACTGCCTAAAGGTGATTTGGGTATTGATTGCTCTCTAATTAAAGGTAGAGAAATGAGAGACAGAAAAACTGCTGTGGCTATGTCACCCGATTGGGAGTCTCTGAGGATGAAGAGCTTAGCTATTAAGTTGTAGGGCTTGCTGGGACTGCTTCAGCCAGAGGTACTGAAAATAAGGGTTGGAGGAGAGGGTGCTGGAGATAGATTTAGTATATGTGTGGAAGGTGAGATAGCCAGATCTTAGAGATGGCTGGGACATGAGATGTAAGGAAGAGAGGAATCTAAGAGGCATCTGCATTTCAGGCCTATGCTTTTGGATTGACAGCAGTGCTCTTTATGAAGTTAAAGAAAGAACACAACAAAGCTTTCAACTTTGGGAGGATGGGGAAAGTCATGAGTTTTGACAGTGGAGATATGTGGGTTTGAGATGTGCAGGAGATGACAAAATAGCCAGTGGATAGTGTCACTTGGAGCTCACAGGAGAGGTCTAGTCAAGAGGTATGAGTGTGGGTCACTATTTGAAGCTGTGGGTGTGAACAAGATCTTCCAGAGCAAGAGAGGATAGGGTGAGACACAGAGGGCCTCTGGCAGACAGATGGGCAGATTATGTTCTGGGACTGACTGTGGCTGAAATAATCCATTCATTCATGTGTTTATTCAGCAACTACTGAAGACCAGTTCTGTGCCAGGTACATTCTGGGTGCTGCGGATGCATCCCTGATACTCAAGTGGGATGAGCTGGTCCTCAGCTCTGGGATCTATGGGCAATAGTGGCCTGTCCCTATCTGGTGGTGGTTACAGTGCCTCCCTGGGGTCCCTGAGCTGACTTACTCTTTCCACAGCTGCGCATGGAGTACCTCTCCCTGATGCATGCTGTGGTTCGTTCCACACCTTATCTACAGCACCGTCACCGACTACCTGACCTACAGGCCACACTGCGACGCATCCTCGCTGAAGAGGAGGCCTCGTCCCAGTGCCAGATGGACCATATGATTGTTCGAGAGATGTGCAAAGAATTCCCTGTGCTAGGGGAGGCCCCCAGCTAGCACCTTCTTTCCTCCCTTCCCTATAGCCCCAGTCAGGGTGCAGGGTATTGGGGGTCTTGGCTCTAAGAAGGTTTTGCACTGACAGTGAGGGGATAGGGTGGAGGAAGGAACCTGAGCAGGGCCCTCACCTGAAGTACAGCTTATGAAAGGGGCCGAGTATAGGATTGGGGACCATGGTCTAGGAGCTCTACTGGGGCAGGGAGAATGTGCAAGCTAAAGTCCCTGCATTCCCCATAGGCTGCCTCTTCAGCATGCCCCCCTTAACCCCATTACCCACGGGCACACTTGGAGTCCTGCTGCTGCTCCAGGTGGGGCCACAGCCCCCATCCCCACCTCACCTGGTTCGTGTCCTAGGCCTCAGCAAGCCATGTCCTTGGGGTGAGGGAGGCATCTCCCACCAGCTCCATTCTTTGCCTTAGCTTTGCAGTGAGTGCTACTCATGTGCTCCCCCACCCTCATGGTGGTCACTGCCCTTCACTCCCACCCCCAGAGGCCTTGGCCAAGTTGCTGCTTTGACAGCAGGATCTTGGAGACAGGCCATCCATCTTGAAGCCTCACAGAACAGGATGGTGGCACTGAGAAAGCCAACGACAGAATCTACTTTCTCTGTAAAAATGTAGACTGAAAAGCCATGTGTATTTTCCTATGTGCTTCAGCTTTCCTTTGGAAATAAATCAGAGGCATCTGGAAACAGGTTTCCCTGTATGATCCAGTGGGGTGTTGAGAGAGGATGAGTAGGAGTACGAGGTCCAGGACCCCATTACTGTAGCTTGTGCTAACCTCTCCAGCCTGAGGAGGTAATGCACCACAACAAGCCTGGCCTTCAAGGTCCTTTGAGCACTGTTCTGCCCTCTCTTCCCTGAGTTCCCACTTTTCCTGGGCCCTAGCCACAGCCCAGTGCTCCCCAAGGAACACTTGTAGGATGTCTGTACCTCTAGGCTTCACTTACATCTTAATGCCACCCCGCTTTCCTCTATTGAAGCCCCATCTATCATCCTTCATTGCTGTTATCAAATGAAGTAGGCCCTATCCCCAGCCCTGGCCTCCCTCAACACCTGGACTCTGTCCAGCCATATTTCTCTTACTCGTTTGTCCTTGGATCCAAGTAGCTGGGACTATAGGCATCCACCATATAATGCCTGGCTATTTACTATCATTATTATTATTATTTTGAGACAGAGTCTCGCTGTGTCACCCTGGGTAGAGTGCAATGGCATTACAGCTCACAGCAACTCAAACTCTTAGACTCAAGGGATTCTCTTGCCTTAGCCTCCCAAGTAGCTGGGACTGCGGGTGCCCACCACAATGCCTGGCTATTTTTGTTGTTTAGCAGGCCTGGGCTGAGTTTGAACCTTGTCAGCCCCAGTGCATGTGGCTGGTGCCCTAACCACTGAGCTGTGGGTGCTGAGCCACCAGCTATTTTTATAAATGGAGTCTCACTCTAGTTCAGGCTGGTCTGGAACTCATGAGCTTAGGTGATCTGCCCACCTCGGCCTCCCAAAGTGCTGGGATTACAGGCGTGAGCCACCATGCCCAGCCAATTGGTTTGTCTTTTATTGATTTGTAGTATGTTTCAAGATGTGAATCCTTGAGTTTTATATATTTTTCTCTTTCTTTTCTTTTTTAATGTATACATGTTTATTTATTTATTTATTTATTTTTGCTGTTTTGGCTGGGGCTGGGCTTGAACTCACTACCTCCAGCATATGGGGTCAGTGCCCTACCCCTTTGAGCCACAGGCGCTGCCCTTCTCTTTCTTTTCTTAAGAGACAGTGTCTCACTCTGTCACCCAGACTGGAGTGCAGTGTCCTGATCATAGGTCACTGTAAACTTAAATTCCTGGACTTAAGCAATCCTCCTGCCTCAGCCTGAGTAGCTGGGACTATAGGTGTGTACCATCAGGCCTGGCTAATTTTGAATTTTTTTTTTGAGATATGCTCTTGTGAAATTACCCCAGCTGGTGTTGAACTCCTAGTCTCAAGTGGTCCTCTCACCTCAGCCTCTCAAAGTGCTGGGATTATAGGTGTGAGCCAGCCTCTTCTCTCACTTTTAAATGTTATCTTTTTTGTTTGTTTTTTTTGGAGACAGAGTCTCACTCTGTTGCCCTGGGTAGAATGCCATGGTGTCATCATAGCTCACAGCAACCTCAAACTCCTGGGCCCAAGTGATCTTCTTGCCTCAGTCTCCTGAACAGCTGGCTAAGACTATAGGTACCTGCCACCATGTCTGGCTAGTTTTTCTATTTTTAGTAGAGACAGGTTCTCACTCTTGCTCAGGCCGGTCTTGAACTCCTGAGCTCAAGCAATCCACCCGCCTTAGCATCTCAAAGCCAGAGTACTAGGATTTTAGGCACTGCGCCTGGCCCTAAATGTTATCTTTTATTTATTTTTATTATTATTATTTTTTGAGACAGAGCCTCAAGTTTTCACCCTGGATAGAGTGCTGTGGCATCACAGCTCACAGCAACCTCCAACTTCTGGGCTCAAGCGAGTCTCCTGCCTCCACCTCCCAAGTAGCTGGGACTACAGG
>NW_003852574.1:904734-913209 GCF_000181295.1 Otolemur garnettii | reverse complement strand
AGTCTCCTGCCTCAGCCTCCCAAGTAGCTGGGACTACAGGCGCCCGCCACAACACCTGGCCATTTTTTGGTTGCAGCCGTCATTGTTGTTTGGTGGGCCTGGGCTGGGAATTTGAACCCGCCACCTTAGGTGTATGTGGCTGGCGCCTTAGCCGCTTGAGCCACAGGCGCCGAGCCAATGTACATGTTTTATTAGATTTATTCCTTAGCATTTGATAGCACTTGATGCTATTGTCAATGGCATTGTTAAGAAATTTATTTTCTGTTGCTGATAAGTAGAAATTACAACTAATATTTCTTTGAGACAGGGTCTCACTTTGTTACCCAGGCTGGAATGCAGTGACCTAATCATAGCTCACTATAGCCTCAAGTGATCCTCCCACTTTAGCCTCCCAAAGTACTGGGATTACAAGCATGAGCTATCTCACCCAGCCTTAATAACTTTCTATCATTTTTCTTCCCTTACTGCATGAAATAGGCCCTCCCATATAATACTAAGCCTTGTAGTCATGAATGTAAAATAAGACCAATTAGCATGGTTGTGTGTTTTTCTCCAGCAATGTTCTGCTGCTCCAAAGACAAAGAATACACAAATAGTCTATTTTAAGTGGGTTATATTTTTAGCCTAGAGAGTTTAAGAAGAACAGAACAGGGAAGTTGTTATAGCATTAGATTTTTTTTTTTTTTGAGACAGTCTCACTTTATCGCCCTCGGTAGAGTGTCATAGCATCATAGCTGACAGCAACCTCAAACTCTTGGGCTCAAGCAATCCTCTTGCCTCAGCCTCCTGAATGGGATGCTGGCCACAACCCACCACCTCTGGCATATGGGGCTGGTGCCCTACTCCTTTGAACCATAGGCAATGCCCAATGTCTAGCTATTTTTAGAGACAGGATCTCGCTCTAGTTCAGGCTGGTCTTGAACTCCTAAGGTCAGGCAATCCACCTGTCTCGGTCTCCTAGAGTGCTAGGATTATATCATTAGATTCTAAAGGGCTAATGGTAAGGGTCAAGAAGCTGAGGAAGTGATGAACAATGGACTGGAGATCTTGGTGAGATAAAAGAATTGTTGGATAATTGAGCTGGCCAGGTCCTGCTTTCCTGGGGAGGTATAAGAAAGTGTGGAAGATGGGTGGTGCCTGGGTGGTGCCTGTGGCTCAAGGAGTAGGGCGCCGGCCCTATATGCCAGAGGTGGTGGGTTCAAACCCAGCCCTGGCCAAAAACTGCAAAAAAAATAAAAAATAAAAAATAAAGTGTGGAAGGGGGGCAAGTTCAGGGTGGTGAGGAAAAAAGCAGGAGAGGGAGAGGGTTTGAGAAGTGTAACAAGTTGAGAAGTACCACACCTTTACTCTCTGGTCTTTTGATCTTCTCTCCATCTGCCCCACAGCAGCCTCAAATCCAGGTCTCTGGGCCCTGACTGGACCCTCTGCCTGAGAGCTAATGAGAAGAGAAAGAGGATGAACCACATAGAGAGGGTCTTACTATTTTCTTAGCATTCAGAAGAAAGGCTCATCTTGGAGGTGGAGGGAGGAACTGTCATCAAAGCTTGGTTTTTGTCGTCACAGAGAGTGCTTTTGGAGCTGTTACTGGGGATGGGGTATAGAGGTGAATGCAGATGGGAAGAGAGGTATCCATAGAACAGAAGTCACAAAGGGAGGACAACAAGTGGAGGCATCAGATCATTAACATAACTCAGGTGCCTTCTCTGGAACCCCAGCATTCCCCCTTCCCGCCCCACCTGTACCCCTTTTCTTTGACATAAGGTTTTTTTGCCCCTTACTCGCTAGATTGTGGACCCGAAGAGCAGTGGTGCTGTCAAAACCAGGTCCAGGCTCGGCGCCTGTGGCGCAAGTGGCTAAGGCGCCAGCCACATACACCTAAGGTGGCAGGTTCGAATCCAGCTCTGGCCCGCCAAAACAACAATGACGGCTGCAACCAAAAAAATAGCCAGGGGTTGTGGCGGGCTCCTGTGGTCCCAGCTACTTGGGAGGCTGAGGCAGGAGACTCACGTGAGCCCAGGAGTTGGAGGTTGCTGCGAGCTGTGATGCTGCGGCACTCTACCCAGGGGGATAGCTTGAGGCTCTGTCTAAAAATAAATAAGTTTTAAAAAATAAATAAATAAATAAAAAACCACGTCCAGTGGCTCGCTTCACCAGCCCCTGCACCAATTGGCCCCAATTCAACTGAGTTACGCCCTAAGCGTCTCTACAGGTCCTCCACCCCATGCATAAACCCATAGGAATCCAGACCACGTATCTGGTGCAGGGCTCAGATTCTGGACAGATCTTCACATTCTGAAACGCCCCAGAGGGCACAACGAGCCCACCAGCCAGTTGGGTAGCCACGTGGGGCGCTGGGGAGGTGGAACCCGCCGGAGCTCTGCCGATGGGAAGCAGAAAAGTCTAGGAGCGAGAGAATGCGCCGTCTGATTGGTTGGTGGTGATGTCATAGGTACAGTTGGGGAGGACCGGAGGCCTTGGCCTAGAGTTCCTCGCCTCTTTGAAGCAGTACCTTCCGGCTCGGGGGAACCGCACCCAGTGGAGAGTTCCAGGGGTTCTGCTCTGACCTCCTTATCCATGCCTGGCACTGCAGCCTGCCATCGATGCCGCCTTTAGAGGCTGGTCCATATAGTGTCACCTGGGGACCTCGCATTGTGCCAATAGAAACAATGTCTCTCTGACTGGAATCCTCTACGTTTCCCCTTCGTCCTAGCTAGTCTTCAGTGACGTCTGTTGCGACAAGAACGCCCATTGGCCAGCTGAAACAGCCGCGTGCCGGGAGTCGCACTGCGTGGGGACAGCTGGACTGAACTAAGAGAAGGGAGGACTGAGCTGCTGTCAGTCCCTTTAGAAGTTAAGGGATGCTGTCGCCGCAAGTGAGGGGCGGGGATTGGAGGAAGCTGATTCTGCAGCCGCGGGGCAACGCCGGGTTCCACGTGGCACCACAGAGCACTCGGGACCCATGACTTGGAGAGGGAATGTACCCTCCAGTGGAGGAGCCCCGAGCCCAAAAGATTGCTGGGGGATAGCAAGACGCGGGAGAATTTGGTCTCTCTTTCCTCCTCAAGAGTCATCTTCGGTCCCTAATTCACAGGAGCGGTACAAACAAGCAAATGGTCACGACATATTTCCTAAGTTTAAAACTCACTGATCGATTAAAGCTATTTGGGCTGCTGGCTTCCAGGCCCCTGTTCCGCCATAGTTCCCCGCTCCAGGATTCCACACGGTACCCCCTCTCAGAGCGATGAGAACGCTCATGGGCACTAAATTTTCAGACCAAAAATTCTGGGCAGGGTTTGGAACAGTGTTCGGGAAGAGGGACAAGATATCTGTAAGCAATAGAAAGGCTGGGAGACGGAGCTCAGACAGCGCGCTAGAGGGAGGGAGGCATAAGAGGGCGGTGGCAGAGAGCCGGGAGGGCGGACCCAACCGCGGTGATATTCACTACTGTGAGCAGCACTTGTGTCCTCAATAAAGATGGCGGCAATAGCTTCGATCGTCAGATCTGCCATGCGCGAAGGGTTGTACCACAGGCTTTGGGGCGTCGGGGCAGAGGTGGAAGGAACCATCGGGGCGTTCGGGAGCCATGTTGGAGCGGCGGGAGGCGGCAGCAGCTTCGGGAATGCTGTGGTGGGGGCTGCAAAAGCCGGGGCTACACGCCAAAGAGGCTCTGGCCGCAGAGTAGATGGTGCCCAGAGGGCGGCGGCGGCGCGGAGCTACAGGCCGAGGGGCGGGGAGCCGGGGCGGCGGCGGGGGCCGGGGAGGGGGCCCGAGCAGCAGGGCCGGCCCAAGGCTCGAACCCGGGAGGGGGGCAGTGGAGGCCCTGCAGGGAGGCGGGGGGTGATGGCGAGAAGGTTGCCGTGGCGGAGTCTCGGGGGACTGTCGACACCCATACTCCTGCTTCTTCTCCTCTCTTTGTTCCCCCTCAGCCGGGAGGAGCTGGGAGGCGGTCGGCACCAGGGCTGGGACCCGGGGTTAGTTGCTGCAACAGGGCCAGGGGCACAGATCGGCGGCAGAGCCTTAGGTCTTTGTCCGGAGCCGCGCGGGGTCCTGGAGGATGGCGGCCCTGGCTTGGAAGTCAGGGAGCCTATCTTCGTGGGGTTCCGAGGGAGAAGGCAAAACACCCGGAGTGGTAAAGGGCCTCCTGAGCAGCAGGATGTGGAGCTGGGGACCGAAAATGGGATCCAGGCATTGGACAGTCGCAGGCAAGGGACAGGACAGGTACCAGGGTCTCTGTTATACTGGCGCCCGGAGGTCTCCTCTTGCGGGCGGACAGGACCTTTAAGAAGAGGTAGTCTTTCCCCAGAGGCTCTTTCCCCTGGGGGCAGAAGCCCAGGAAACAGTTCACCCCTGCGTTCGGACCTCCTGGCTGGGTCCCGTGGTCCCAAGCCAGCGTCCTCCCAGTGGAACTCTGGGACAGGTGCCCACAAAAGAGTGGGAATAGCGCGCTGCTGCAGGGAATTGTGGGCACCAGGGCGCAGGGGTCAGGGCGAGAGAGCCACGACATCCCGAGCGGAGAGGACAGCCCCTCGGTGGGACTGTCTTCCTGGAGCTGCGGGATCTGTCCCCGGGTTGGATTCAGCACCGCGCCCAGCGAGGACAGCTCCCATATCGGGTTCAGCACCCCGCGAGTCTCGGACAGTTCCTGATTCGGAGCCCGAGCGCATGCGCTCCCCCGGGCTCTTCCGCCGCCGCTTCCTTCCGCAGCGCCCCGGGCCGCGTCCCCCGGAGGTCTGGGCCGGTCCTGAAGCTTGGAGAATACCCTCAAGGAACCGAGCACGTTTTCGTCGCACCGCAAACCGCCACCCCCAGTTCCCGCAATACAACTACCAGACGCTGGTACCCGAGAACGAGGCCGCCGGCACCGCTGTGCTACGCGTGGTTGCGCAGGACCCGGACGCTGGCGAGGCCGGCCGCCTAGTCTACTCGCTGGCGGCGCTCATGAACAGCCGCTCGCTGGAGCTGTTCAGCATTGACCCTCAGAGCGGCCTCATCCGTACAGCGGCCGCTTTGGACCGTGAGAGCATGGAGCGTCACTACCTGCGTGTGACCGCACAGGACCACGGCTCGCCGCGCCTATCGGCCACCACCATGGTGGCGGTGACAGTAGCCGATCGTAATGACCACTCGCCAGTTTTTGAGCAGGCGCAGTACCGGGAAACGCTTCGCGAGAATGTAGAGGAGGGCTACCCTATCTTGCAGTTGCGCGCCACGGACGGGGATGCGCCCCCCAACGCCAATCTTCGCTACCGCTTCGTGGGGCCCCCAGCGGCGCGCTCCGCTGCTGCTGCCGCCTTTGAGATTGATCCTCGCTCGGGTCTCATTAGCACTAGTGGCCGCGTGGACCGCGAACACATGGAAAACTATGAGCTGGTCGTGGAAGCCAGTGACCAGGGCCAGGAGCCTGGGCCGCGCTCTGCCACTGTGCGCGTACACATAACCGTGCTGGACGAGAATGATAACGCTCCCCAATTCAGTGAAAAGCGCTATGTAGCACAAGTGCGTGAGGATGTGCGCCCCCACACGGTGGTGCTACGCGTTACGGCCACAGACAGGGACAAGGACGCTAACGGACTGGTGCACTACAACATCATCAGCGGCAACAGCCGTGGCCACTTTGCCATCGACAGCCTCACAGGCGAGATACAGGTGGTGGCACCTCTGGACTTCGAGGCGGAGAGAGAGTATGTCTTGCGCATCCGGGCGCAGGATGCTGGCCGGCCACCGTTGTCCAACAACACGGGCCTGGCCAGCATCCAGGTAGTGGACATCAACGACCACACTCCTATCTTTGTCAGCACCCCCTTCCAGGTCTCTGTCCTGGAAAATGCACCTTTGGGCCACTCAGTCATCCACATTCAGGCTGTGGATGCTGACCATGGAGAGAACGCCAGATTGGAGTATTCCCTAACTGGTGTGGCACCTGATACTCCCTTTGTGATAAACAGTGCCACTGGGTGGGTCTCTGTGAGTGGTCCCCTGGACCGTGAGTCTGTGGAACATTACTTTTTTGGTGTGGAAGCCAGAGACCATGGTTCACCCCCACTCTCTGCCTCAGCCAGTGTCACAGTGACTGTGCTTGATGTCAATGATAATAGGCCTGAGTTTACAATGAAGGAATACCACCTACGGCTGAATGAAGATGCAGCTGTGGGCACCAGTGTGGTCAGTGTGACTGCTGTAGACCGTGATGCAAATAGTGCCATCAGCTACCAGATCACAGGTGGCAACACCCGGAATCGCTTTGCCATCAGCACCCAGGGGGGTGTGGGTCTGGTCACACTAGCTCTGCCATTGGACTACAAGCAAGAACGCTACTTCAAGCTGGTACTAACTGCATCTGACCGGGCTCTTCATGATCACTGCTATGTGCACATCAATATCACAGATGCCAATACTCACCGGCCTGTCTTTCAAAGTGCCCACTATTCAGTGAGCATGAACGAGGATCGGCCAGTAGGTAGCACCGTTGTGGTCATCAGTGCCTCTGATGATGATGTGGGTGAGAATGCTCGTATCACCTATTTCCTAGAGGACAACCTGCCTCAGTTCCGCATAGATGCAGACTCAGGGGCCATTACACTGCAGGCCCCATTGGACTATGAGGATCAAGTGACCTACACACTGGCTATTACAGCTCGGGACAATGGCATCCCACAGAAGGCAGACACCACTTATGTGGAGGTGATGGTCAATGATGTGAATGACAATGCTCCACAGTTTGTGACCTCTCTCTACACGGGGTTGGTCTCTGAGGATGCCCCCCCTTTCACCAGTGTCCTGCAGATCTCAGCCACTGACCGGGATGCTCATGCCAATGGCCGGGTTCAGTATACTTTCCAGAATGGGGAAGATGGAGATGGAGATTTTACCATTGAGCCCACCTCTGGTATTGTCCGTACAGTGAGGCGGCTGGACCGGGAGGCAGTTCCAGTGTATGAGTTGACTGCCTATGCAGTGGACCGAGGCGTGCCCCCGCTGCGGACTCCAGTCAGTATCCAGGTTACAGTGCAGGATGTGAATGACAATGCGCCCATCTTCCCAGCTGAGGAATTTGAGGTGCGAGTGAAGGAGAACAGCATTGTGGGCTCAGTGGTAGCCCAGATTACTGCAGTGGACCCTGATGAAGGCCCCAATGCCCATATAATGTACCAGATTGTGGAGGGGAACATCCCTGAGCTCTTCCAGATGGACATCTTTTCTGGAGAACTGACAGCACTTATTGACCTGGACTATGAGGCTCGCCAGGAATATGTGATTGTGGTACAGGCCACATCTGCTCCCTTGGTCAGCCGGGCCACTGTGCACATCCGCCTGGTTGACCAGAATGACAATAGCCCTGTGCTCAATAACTTCCAGATCCTCTTCAACAACTATGTATCCAATCGCTCAGATACCTTTCCCTCAGGCATCATTGGGCGCATCCCAGCTTATGACCCTGATGTCTCTGACCACCTCTTTTACTCCTTTGAGCGTGGCAATGAGCTACAACTGTTGGTGGTCAACCAGACCAGTGGGGAACTGCGACTCAGCCGAAAATTAGACAACAACCGCCCACTGGTGGCCTCCATGCTGGTGACTGTCACAGGTAAGTGATAGGGCAGGCAAGTGACCCAGTGACTCTAACTTGTCGGGGCCTTGGGAACTCCACAGGGAGTTCCTCAAACCAAAGTATTTCCAAGAATTCCTGAAGTTTTAGGTCTCTGCAACCCACACATTTGCCATAGGCCTCACAGGGACTCTGCTTAAGGTTCTTGGACAGTCCCTACAGAATCCTAAAGATTTCCAAAGAATCTAGCAGACCCCATAGACTATAAAGAACCATCTACTATCAAGTGGCAACTGTGGCTCAAACGAGTAGGGCACCAGCCCCGTATGCTGGAGGTAGCGGGTTCAAACCCAGCCCCAGCAAAAAAAAACCCAAAAAAACTGTGAGAACCATCTGCTATCCTAGGGATAGCTTCCTTCCCCACAAAATGCTAAAGGTCCTAGGGTAATTCTCTGGCAGTCCCAGACAAAGCCTGTATGGACCAGTCAGTCCACATCCCGCCCATGATCAGATGAAAGGTTACTTTGGGTCTAGTTTGATCCTTACCCCATCTGTGCAGGAAAAGAAGATTGTAGTTTAGTGTTCAGAAACAGCAGTTTCCTATGTTAGCTTCAGGCAGAGTGTGGGTATGCATTGGCCTAGGTGCTGTCCAATGGGCTGTCCAAGGTTCTGCTCTTTGGGAAAACGTCCAGAGGTCCACCTGCCTCTTTCCTGTCTCTACTTCTTCAGTCTTTTACAAACCTCTCTCTAAAAGGAGGGTGTGGCTCGGCGCCTGTGGCTCAAGCGGCTAAGGTGCCAGCCACATACACCTAAGGTGGCAGGTTCGAATCCCCAGCCCAGGCCCACCAAACAATAATGATAGCTGCAACCAAAAAAAAAAATGGCTGGGCGTTGTGGCAGGCGCCTGTAGTCCCAGCTACTTGGGAGGC
>NW_003852574.1:874741-904551 GCF_000181295.1 Otolemur garnettii | reverse complement strand
GGGGAGGCTGCAAAAGTTGGAAGACAGGCTTTATTGTTGTTTGTTTCCCAAATCTGGAGCAGAGACTCCTAGTACTGCCAGAGAAGGCACAGCTTCATTTATCCTTCAATTTTCCCAACAACTTATTGACCACCCACTGTGTGCCAGGGTCAGAAACAAGGTGGACAAAAGCAGATAAGCACCTCATCTTCATTTCTGTGGTGGATACTCTGGAGCCAGATCTGAAGTGGTGGGCAGCTTGCTAACTCAAAAATGCTGGTGTGTGCGCGTGTGTGTAGATATGTCCTGGAACTTGCTGACTTCAGGGTTTTGTGGGATGGCATGAGTGTTCATTGGCTAGGGCCCTCTCTAGTGGTATGAGGGAGCAGTTTGTTGACTAGAGATAGGGAGTGGGTGATCCTTGACTTGGAGTCCTCCTTGTTTCTTGGAGGGAATGTTTTGCTGGTTCTACTATGCTGGGAGAGGGGAGAGAAGGATGGTGTCTGGGAATAGGTGGCCAGTGGCCCTTAGGTGCTCTTTGTGTCCTGAGTAGGGGTGGCCTGCTGACCGTTATAACTTGGGGAAGTGTGAGTTACTGAGCACTTAGTTACATTTTTGTGAGCTGTTGGGAGAGTCACTTGCTAACTTTTGGGTACTGTGTTGAGGTTGGCTGATCCCTGGTCCAGACCTCTGGGGGCTGGGAAAAGAAACAGTAGCTTGTTGACCCCTTAATACTGGGGGAGCTGGTGGTCACTAGTCCCAGACTCCCTTGTGTCCTGGTGAGTTAGCCTGTTGACTTAGAGGTACTGGGGGCCTGGGCTGTCATTGGCCCCAGCTCTCTTGTGTCCCAGGAAGGGGCAGCTGCTGACCCCAGGCTGACCACTGCCCCATCCCTGCCTGCAGACGGCCTGCACAGTGTGACAGCGCAGTGTGTGCTGCGTGTGGTCATCATCACAGAGGAGTTGCTGGCCAACAGCCTGACCGTGCGCCTTGAGAACATGTGGCAAGAACGCTTCCTGTCTCCGCTGCTGGGCCACTTCCTTGAAGGCGTGGCTGCTGTACTCGCCACACCAGCTGAAGATGTCTTCATTTTCAACATCCAGAATGACACCGACGTGGGGGGCACGGTGCTCAATGTGAGTTTCTCCGCTCTGGCTCCCCGTGGGGCTGGGACAGGTGCTGCAGGGCCCTGGTTCAGCTCTGAGGAGTTGCAGGAGCAGTTGTACGTGCGCCGTGCTGCGCTAGCGGCCCGCTCGCTGCTGGATGTACTGCCCTTTGATGACAACGTGTGCCTGCGCGAGCCCTGTGAGAACTATATGAAATGCGTGTCAGTGCTCCGTTTTGACTCGTCCGCGCCCTTCCTGGCCTCTTCCTCCACGCTCTTCCGACCCATCCAACCCATCGCCGGCTTGCGCTGCCGCTGCCCGCCCGGCTTCACAGGTGACTTCTGCGAGACCGAGCTCGACCTCTGCTACTCGAACCCATGTCGCAATGGCGGAGCCTGTGCGCGACGCGAAGGCGGCTACACTTGCGTCTGCCGCCCGCGTTTCACCGGTGAGCAGTACGCCAGGCGGGAACTTGGGGGCGGGACTGCAATGCGAGTGAGGATGGGGCATCACTTTTGAGAAACTGGGGCCGGTGTGGAAGCTGTAAGCCCAGAAGCCGTAGAAGTAGGCCCAGGGTGGGCCTCAGGCCACTAGAGAATGGAGGTCTTAGGCAGGAATGAGGGGCGGGGCCCAGCCGGGCTTGTGGAGCGAGGCGGGTCCAGATAGAGCGGGTGCGACCAGAGGGAGCTTTTTTCGGGAGGCTCTCAGAACCTGGCCTTGAAGCGCTCAGACGTTGTACCCGCTTGAGCAGAGGCGGCATGGTTGTGACCACCTCTGACCACGGCTTGGCCCCCAGGAGAAGACTGTGAACTGGACACCGAAGCCGGACGCTGCGTCCCCGGCGTGTGCCGCAACGGGGGAACCTGCACCGATGCGCCCAACGGCGGCTTTCGCTGCCAGTGCCCGGCAGGCGGCGCTTTCGAGGGCCCGCGCTGCGAGGTGGCAGCCCGCTCCTTCCCGCCCAGTTCTTTCGTCATGTTCCGCGGCCTACGGCAGCGCTTCCACCTAACGCTGTCCCTCTCGTAGGTGCCCGCCCGGTGTCTGCGCGGCCCCAAGCTGCCCCTACCTACATGACCCAGACTCAGATTCCTGACTGCCCGATCCTGACGCCCCCACAGGACACCGCCCCTCCCCTGAAGCCCGCTCCTGACGTCACTGCACTGGGGTTCCTCGTCAGTCCTTGCAGTCCCTTGTCGCTTCTTTTATTGCCCCAGTCTGGGCGGGTGCCCCAAGAAACTTCTTATCGCGGGGATGGTGGGTGTGAGGTGGTATCCGGCTCCTGAAGTTCCCTGCCCACCCCTCTCAGGTTCGCGACGGTGCAGCCGAGCGGGCTACTCTTCTACAACGGGCGCCTGAACGAGAAGCATGACTTCCTGGCCCTGGAGCTCATGGCTGGTCAAGTTCGGCTAACATATTCCACGGGTGGGTGCCTCTGCTGATGTGTGTTGGCGAGTGGGTGTATGTGTACGTTGTATGGCTGGAAGATGCAAGCCCCCTAGTTTCTGAGGTTTGCCTCACTGTGCACCTGAACACACACCTCCATGCCAAACACAATAGTGAAGACCCAGCTCTGGAATCATTCTCTGTGGGAAGGCCCATTTCTCCAAAAAGTGTATGCTGCTTCTATCTGTTCAAAGCCACTCTGGTCCAGCCAGTGTGGTCAACAGTAGGGGGAATAATCTGATACATGCATGGTGATTGCGCTGGGGGATGGAGTGATTCAGCTGTCCCATGTAACTCTCCACATGCATCTCCTCCGCAGGTGAATCCAACACAGTGGTCAGCCCCACAGTTCCAGGAGGCCTGAGTGATGGGCAATGGCATACAGTGCATCTGAGATACTATAACAAGGTGGGCACCACCCCTGGCATAGAGTATGGGGAGAGTTGGGATGCTGAGTTCTACTCATTGGGGTTATCCTAAGGGCACTGTTGATTGTTGTGCCTGGGTCTTTAGCCCCGGACAGATGCCCTAGGGGGTGCTCAGGGACCCTCCAAGGACAAGGTGGCTGTGCTGAGTGTGGATGATTGCGATGTGGCTGTAGCTCTGCAGTTTGGTGCTGAGATTGGCAACTACTCATGCGCGGCTGCTGGTGTGCAAACAAGCTCCAAGAAGTGAGGCCCCCACCCCCTGGTGCCCATATGTCTTCTGCCTCTCAAAGCCCACCCTAATCTTTCATATACTCCATTTGTCACCCCACCCTGCCAAGCTCCCCATCCTTTTTCCAGACCACCAGATTTTCCTCTTCCCTCAAAGACCTTGAAAGACTGTTCACCCTAGCTCTCAGTCTTATATTCTACCCCAAACTCCCTGCTTCCACACACAATGCCTGGGCACCTAGTCCTCCAAAGCTCCACTTTCCCACCCTAGTCTCTCTAATGCCCCAAGTCCCCACCATCCCCTTAATCTTACACCATGCTCTCCAGACTCCACTTCTCTATCGCCCACCACAGCCATTCTGATGCCTTGTTCCTTCATTGTAGCCCTCAATCCCAGTTCCCCTACCTTTCCCCAGACTATCTGCCCATTTTGAGCTATCCTTTGTATGCACAACTGACGTAAGGCCTTAACTCCTTCCCTTGCCTGGCCTCATCCTCCCTCCTCAATCTCCCCACCCTCTGAGTCCTACTCTCTACTTCCTATGGCTCCCAGAAGCAACCCTATTCTGATCCCAATCCCACCAGTGACCCAGAACCCTGACCCCCAGGTCCCTGGACCTGACAGGTCCTCTGCTCCTGGGGGGTGTCCCCAACCTCCCCGAGAACTTCCCTGTGTCCCACAAAGACTTCATCGGTTGTATGCGGGACCTGCACATCGATGGCCGCCGAGTGGACATGGCAGCCTTTGTCGCAAACAATGGGACCATGGCAGGTAGGCCTGAAGCTCCCATGAGTTCAGCCCATGGCTCTGTCCCAATCATAGGGAGGGAGTGGAAGACTACATGGGGTGACTTCAACCCCATCTCCTTAGATGGCAAGCACCATACTACAGCTCAGCCTTTAAGGACTGACTCCTAGCAATCCCATTCCCTGAGAGACTATCAGGCTGCAATCATGGCCTCTTTTGTCCCCTCAGGACATCAATATCCTCCAACACTCATGTTCCCTACCTCATGTTCTTATATCCTCCACGTGCCTTCTTCTCTCAGGCTGCCAGGCCAAATTGCACTTTTGTGACTCAGGCCCCTGCAAAAACAGTGGCTTCTGCTCAGAGCACTGGGGTGGCTTCAGCTGTGACTGCCCTGTGGGCTTCGGTGGCAAAGACTGTCATCTCAGTGAGTGGGCAGCATGGGGCAGGAGGGGTGTGCAGGGTAAAGTCTATTCCTGGGTTGTGGCTAGTGATCCTGCTTCTTTTATTCACTCAGCCATGGCCCATCCCCACCATTTTCGTGGCAATGGTACGCTGAGCTGGAACTTTGGAAGTGAAATGATTGTGTCTGTGCCATGGTATCTGGGGCTGGCATTTCGGACACGAGCAATACAAGGGGTCCTGATGCAAGTGCAGGCTGGAGCACACAGCATGCTTCTCTGCCAGGTGTGTCTACCTTTCTAATTTCAATCTCTGATGCCATCAGCATTTTTCTGGGCTTTTGTATGGTCACATAGCATACTTTTCTGCCAGATGTCCTGACCACTTGTAAACCTGACCCTTGATTCTCTTCCCCATCATGATATTTTCTATAGGTGCAGGGTACCAGCATAGTTCTCTCTAGGTGTAGGTGCACCAATCCACTGCCCCTGACCTGAGATATCAGCAACAGGGTGTTTCCTGGCACAGTGCCCTGTGTGCTAGGTATAACCTTGACCACTGTTCTGAACTCTAATATTCTTGACCTCTGAGCCACAACCTCTCAGCCACAACCCAACTTGGTGCTCTAACTCCAGCTATGCGTTTCTAACCCACAGATAGATCGGGGGTTGCTGTCCGTGACGGTGACCAAGGGCTCAGGCCGTATCGCACACCTCCTCCTGGACCAGGTGACTGTCAGTGATGGCCGGTGGCATGATCTGCGGCTGGAGTTGCAAGAGGAGCCAGGTGGCCAGCGGGGCCACCATGTCCTCATGGTCTCACTGGACTTTAGCCTCTTACAGGTTTGACCTCTGACCCTGGGGTAGTATGCTGTCAGCCTTCCAACCAGAACTGCCTTGTTTGACCCCAGTTCTAGCTCAGCTCCTCTCAATTCCCTGTACTGCTCCAAGTCTGACATTCTTCCCCTAGTTTCCTTCCTTATATCCTTGGTGAGTCCACACCACCAGTCAGGTTAGTGTGCTGTCAGGTCTTCTTTACATCAGGGAGCCTACCTAGATTTCTGGCCTGGGTGTAGGGAACCTCTGTAGCCAGCAAAGGCCTGACTCCTGGAAGCTGCTTTTGATCTTTGCCCTGATCCCTACCTACCCAGATCAGAAATCAAAGAATTTCAGTCTTCTCTGAGTCCAGGAGGGAGGCGAATGAAGCTGGCTTCTGGCTGAAACCTTCCTATCACACATTACCTAGGACCAAGCATATTCTCCATGCTTGAGAGCAGCTCACTCCCAAACCATTCCCCTGGTACAGAGGGAAGTATGGCTATGCAGGGATAGAAGAAGGCCAAGACTGACTGTAGGATAATGGCAGGGTTCATCCCCATCCTGATCCCCAATGCTGACCGTCCCCCCCTTCTCCAGGACACCATGGCAGTAGGGAGTGAACTGCAGGGCCTGAAGGTAAAGCAACTCCACGTGGGAGGCCTGCCTTCCAGCAGTAAGGAAGAGGTTCCTCAGGGTCTGGTCGGCTGTATCCAGGTGGGGGTCAGCATGAGAATGTGATATAGAACATTAGGGTCATTAAGCCAGAGGTCAGGGGCTCCTTGGGACCTGAAAGGAAGCATTCAAATTGGGGTTGGCATGAGGGCATGGATGACCCAGAGTTACCAGAGATAGGCCAAGCCTGTGATATTAGAAGTGAGAGTCTGGCTTGGATGATCTGTGTCAGAGACAGCACAATTAGGGTTCCCCAGGGACCCAAGTCAGGGGACTGAATGAGGATATTTTGCGGGGCCTGGTTTCTTGGGGGAATCTTGGGAAACTGCATGTTAGGGGTTATCAGACCAGGAGGCTGGCTGTAGAAGACTTGTGCCCTGACATGTTCTTACCCCTTGCTGGCTATATGCATAGGGGGTGTGGCTTGGCTCCACACCCTCGGGGTCCCCGGCCCTGCTACCCCCCAGCCACCGAGTGAATGTGGAGCCTGGCTGTGTGGTGACCAACGCCTGTGCCTCTGGGCCCTGCCCACCCCATGCGGACTGCCAAGATCTCTGGCAGACCTTTTCTTGCACATGCCAGCCAGGTAGGCTTTGAGAGGGTTGGGGGAGGGGTGATCTGGGCAGGAGCCAGGGGCTCATGACAAAGATGGGAGATCCAGAGGGCCTGTCAGGGCAGGGGGGAACTTAGAAGGACAAGTTCCTTCTAAGGAACTTGCTTCCTTTCATGCTCTGTGACCCGTGTCCTGAGCTTCCTGACCTAATCCGCAGGTTACTATGGCCCAGGCTGTGTGGATGCCTGTCTCTTAAACCCCTGTCAGAACCAGGGGTCATGCCGGCACCTCCCAGGAGCCCCACAGGGCTATACCTGTGACTGTGCAGGTGGCTATTTTGGGCACCATTGTGAGCACAGGTGAGAGGCTGGGAGCTGAGATGATGGAGAGACCTGGTGGGGACAGGGAGGGCCACTGAGATACCATGGGAGCATCTCATTTGGTTGTTCACCCTCAGGATGGACCAGCAGTGCCCACGGGGATGGTGGGGAAGCCCAACCTGTGGCCCCTGCAACTGTGACG
Source organism: Otolemur garnettii (assembly GCF_000181295.1). Taxonomy (NCBI): domain Eukaryota; kingdom Metazoa; phylum Chordata; class Mammalia; order Primates; family Galagidae; genus Otolemur; species Otolemur garnettii. Next base: position 897,652 of record NW_003852574.1, on the reverse strand, counting down.
TTCACAAGGGCTTTGACCCCAACTGCAATAAGACAAATGGGCAGTGTCATTGCAAGGTGTGCCTGACTCCTGACCTTTTCACCCTTTGGACAGGATCTGATTCTTGTCCAGCTTGCTGACCTTGGCACCTGACTTGGGCCCTAACCTCTTACCTGTGTCCTTTGAGCTAGTTGCCATCTCTCATCCTTGACCCTAACACCTCCCTTACCTCCTATAGCCCAGTCTTCCTCTTAGCTTTTGAGTGTTGTTCTCTTTACCCTTTGCCTTTGACCATTCCCCAAACCCTGACATCTGACTTTAGGCCCCAACCCATCCTCAAACAGGAGTTCCACTACCGACCCCGGGGCAGTGACTCATGCCTCCCGTGTGACTGCTACCCTGTGGGCTCCACCTCGCGCTCATGTGCACCCCACAGTGGGCAGTGCCCCTGTCGCCCAGGAGCACTTGGCCGCCAGTGCAACAGCTGTGACAGTCCCTTTGCAGAGGTGACAGCCAGTGGCTGCCGAGGTAAACAGGCTCAACCCAGCTTCACCCACAGAGGGCTGATTCCAGCATGCTGCCACCAAGTATTAGTAGCATTTTTGGCTTCTTGGGTAGGGACTCTGGAAGCTTCTGAGGAAGACCACTTATACCCAGGGATCCCTACATTTGCCCCAAGTACTTTGTGACTTGTCACAGAATCTTACAGGCCCACTCCTGAGAAGCCAACAGCAATGGTGGGCAGTGGGCCTGGGGTAGGCAGTGGAGGGGCAGTAGGCGAGACATGGCTGCCACTTGCCCCAGACCCTGGCTGCCTGTCTTAGTACTTCCTCTCTCCCTAGTGCTCTATGATGCCTGCCCCAAGTCCCTGAGATCTGGTGTGTGGTGGCCTCAGACCAAGTTTGGCATCTTGGCCACAGTGCCCTGTCCTCGGGGAGCCCTGGGTAAGTATATGGGGGGAAAGGGCTTTGCTGAAGGTAAGGGTAAGCCTTTTCTCTGACTGCTAGAGCCATTTCTTTTCCTGAGTTGGGTGGCCTTGGTCCTGTAAATAGGTGGGAATGGGGTGGGAGACCATGTGGGCCCCTCACTACCTCCCAGGGCCTCTGGGTCCTTCCCTAAACCTTCATTGAGCCTCCATCTGTTTCTCTTGGCTTCTGGGCAGGATTGCGGGGTACAGGTAAGGGGTACGTGTTTGCTCAGGTGCGCTGTCCCCTCCCACTGCCAGAGCTTTTGCAGAACCCTCCCTCTGCCTGAGATCCCCGCAGACCCTTCCCTCCTGCCTGAGGTTTCTAAAATCTATTCCTAATTGCCTGAAGTCCCTGGAGGCCCCTTTCTGCTGTCTGAGGACCCTGGAATCCCTTCCTTAATGCCTGAGTTCCTCAGGATGCCTCCCTATTGCCTGGGAATCTGAAGATCCTTCCCTACTTCCTAAGATGTTTGCAGACCCCTCCTCAGGACATCACCACTTCCTGAGGGTCCTTGTAGGCCTCTCCCTACTGCCTGAGATCATGGAAGATCCCTCCCCTCTGTTTGAGGACCTTACAACTCCTCCCTGCTGCTTGAGGCCTCCTCAGTGGCTGGACAGAGCTCGTCTGTGTATGCATGCCCATGTGTATGTCTTTCTGTGCCTGCACAGTCTAAGAGTCTGTCTTGGAGGGAAGGGAATTCTGTGTTTAAGTTAGAGTCCCTCTTGTTGGTTACAAGCTCCTTTAAGGCACAAGTCAATTCTCATTCTACCTCCATCCCAACAGACAAGGAAGAGAGATGACAGCAAAGTCACCACTGAGGCAGTGGTGACTTAAATCTGTGTGAACCCCCCACCTTACTTTGGTCACAGGATATTCCTGGCAGACCTCATCTGTGTTGGCATGTCTGTGTGTGTATGAGATAGTGCTGTGTGTCTGTGCTGATCCATGCATCTATGTGTGTGCAGCTGTGAGCACTGGGTGTGTGTATGAGCACTGACATGTCTATGAGCCTATCCCAGCCTATGTGTGTATGCAGGTGAGTGTGTGTGTGTCTGCAGCCCCACCCTGTGTAGCTGGTGGTTGAGGATGGTCCATACACCCCCTCAGGAATGGACTTACAAGCACTGGGCCCACATGGGCTGGGGTTGGTGTGCCCAGGGATCCAGCTATAGATGCCTACTTCTCTGTCCTCTGCCTCAGGGACTGCCCCAGGACAGGAGAGGGTGCTGTAGTCAGCTCCTCAGCAAAGGGATCCAGGCCCCAGGTCTGACTCGGGCTTTCCTACTTCTAGGTGCTGCTGTGCGGCGATGTGATGAGGACGAGGGTTGGCTGGAGCCTGACCTCTTCAACTGTACTTCTCCTGCCTTTCGAGAGCTCAGTCTGTTGGTGAGACTGCTCAAACCTTTCCCTGCACCTAAGACCTGCACTGGCTCTAAGCCCTGACCTTAGCTACCCCAAGCCTATTGTGGGCCCCAGATATCATCTCTAGACCTTGATCTCTTGGGCCATTTCTGGTTTCCCTTTAAACTGGCAACCCCTTCTCCCTGTGAGGGGTTTGACAATGGCCTAAGGGATCACAGAGCAACCACTCTCATTCTTGTCCTGGCAGCTGGATGGCCTAGAGCTGAACAAGACAGCACTGGATACTGTGGAGGCTAAGAAGCTGGCTCAGCAGCTGCGGGAGGTGACTGGCCACACTGACCATTACTTTAGCCAAGATGTCCAAGTTACTGCCCGCCTGCTGGCCCACCTGCTGGCCTTTGAGAGCCATCAGCAGGGTTTTGGGCTGACAGCCACACAGGATGCCCACTTCAATGAGGTGAGCCTGTGCCCTATGTTCCCAATCCCCTGGCCCTGGACCCCCAGCTCCATGCCCCCTAGCTCCCCAGCTCCCAGCCCTGGATCCCTAGCTCAATGCCCTCCTGTCCTCTGCAGAAGTGAAGGTCCCAGGCTCTCCTTCTTCCCTTGTCCGCTTCGGCTCCACTCCCTTGCTGTTGGGTCCTCTCTGAGCACCTGGCCAGACCCCTTGGCCCTGTTCCCTCACACATCCTCATCACCTGGCTGACCCCAATTCCATCTCTGTCCTCCCAGAATCTGCTATGGGCCGGCTCTGCACTGCTTGCTCCAGAGACCAGGGACTTGTGGGCAGCACTGGGGCAGCGGGCCCCTGGGGGCTCCCCAGGCAGCGCAGGGTTGATGCGGCATCTAGAGGAGTATGCAGCCACACTTGCAAGGAATATGGAACTCACATACCTGAATCCTGTGGGGCTGGTGACACCCAATATCAGTGCGTGGTGGGTGGGGCGGGGCAGGGCAGTGGGCCATGAAAGGGCAGGAACCTAGAGGTCTGAGAGGCTGGGGCTATTGATGGTGACATTAATGGCAGGAGGCTGTGCCACCATCCTCAGCATTTTTTAGGGGCAGCCTCTGTGCTGGTAACAAGGAAAATGTGAATTATGGGACTTGGGTGTAGGAGGGAGTGGAACCTTCAGCATGGGGAAGAGGGCCTTGATGGGCCTCCTCCTTTTTCCTCCTGGGCAGTGCTCAGCATTGACCGCATGGAGCACCCCAGTTCGACACAGGGGGCCCGTCGCTACCCCCGTTACCACAGCAACCTCTTTCGGGGCCAGGATGCCTGGGACCCTCATACTCATGTGGTGCTGCCTTCCCAGTCCCCTCGGCCATCCCCGTCTGAAGGTGAAAGCCCTTGAGGGATCCCTGGGTCAGGTTCTGTTTCCCTGTCTCTATCAAGTCAGACCCCATGTTGCCCTCTTGCAAATTTCCCCGTTGCCAGACCTCTCCATGTCAGACCTTTTATGTGAGACCCTCTCGCATCAATTCTTCACCCCACAACTACCACAGATGACCCCTCCCAGACCTTGAATTTCCCCTCCATGGGCCCCTGCTCCCCTACCTTCTAGTTCTGGGCCTGCATCTAGACGTGCTTAATACTGGGTTGGGTTCAGAGCTGTGTTTGTGGGTGCTTGGGGATCAGAGGTCACTGACAGTGGGTCCTCTCTTTCTTGGCAGTTCTGCCCACAACCAGTAACGTGGAAAACTCTACCACCTCAAGTGTGGTTCCCCCACCAGCCCCGCTGGAGCCAGAGCCTGGGATCTCCATTGTCATTCTTCTTGTTTACCGCACTTTGGGGGGGCTGCTCCCCGCCCAGTTCCAAGCCGAGCGCCGAGGCGCCAGGTACCCATGCCTCTCATCCCTGACCTTCCCATGAGCTTCTGCTCAGTACACCACTCCCTTCTTTGGTTAGCAGGTTCACAGACATATAGAGATGCTCCTGTGCACAGCTTCAGGGAGCCTTGTCTGTGCTGGGTTCCATGTGAATCATGCTCTCTGGAATTGTGCAGAGGAGTAGTGCATGATGACAGACACATAGCCACAGATGGGGGCAATCACACACAGGAAGGTACATTCACCAGGTATAGACTGGCTGATAGAAACAGACAAACACAGGCTGATTGATGAAGGCCTGAAGAATTTGGCAGGAGGTCAGTATGAGCAAACATTTCAAATCCTCTGGAGCTAAACTAGCCAGGTGCCATGGCGGGCACCTGTAGTCCCAGCTACTGGGGAGGCAAGAGGATAGCTTAAGCCCAGGAGTTTGAGGTTGCTGTGAGCTATGACACCATGGCACTCTACCCAGGGCAATCAAGTGGGACTATCTCAAAAAAAAAAAAAAAAAAAGAAAAGAAATTCTCTGGAGCTACTTAGGCCTCAGACTCCAGTCTGAGCAGTTAGTCTGAGGGCAACAGAGAGGCATCTTAGAAAAAGCATCCACTCTGGGTATATCCCAGACCCTCGGTCAGCCATAGTAAGTAGCACAAAGACAGGGTGAGGTAAGCAGACAGCTTGGAGAGCTCAGCAGTGGCCAAGCCCAGATGGGATGTCTCCTCAGGCTTCCTCAGAACCCTGTTATGAACTCTCCGGTGGTCAGCGTGGCTGTATTCCATGGACGCAAGTTCCTAAGGGGTGTCCTGGAGTCTCCAATCAGCCTTGAGTTCCGACTGTTACAGACAGCGAATCGGAGCAAGGCGATCTGCATGCAGTGGGACCCACCTGGCCTGTGAGGATCCCCATTCTGGAAACCTTGGTCCCCCGCTAGCTCCTGGGAGGCCAACTAATAATCTTAGCCTGCCCCTCAGCCATTCCCACAATCCCTTGTAAACCCTTGCCTGACAATGGGGCACTCCCCAGATGGGGTGGTAGATCTAACTGCCCTGTGGCTACAGGGCGAACCAGCATGGTATGTGGACAGCACGGGACTGTGAGCTGGTGCACAGGAACGGATCCCATGCACGGTGTCGCTGCAGCCGGACAGGCACCTTTGGGGTCCTCATGGATGCCTCCCCCCGTGAGGTGGGGCTACGTTCAGTGTCCTGAGGGAAAGGTGGGAATCAAAGGGCCAGGGGCGTTCTGCCCAACACCCCAGTGAATGTCCCTCTCTTTGCAGCGGCTGGAAGGTGACCTGGAGCTACTGGCTGTGTTCACCCATGTGGTTGTGGCAGTGTCTGTGGCTGCACTGGTGCTGACTGCAGCTGTCCTGCTGAGTCTTCGCAGCCTGAAGTCCAATGTGCGTGGGATCCATGCCAATGTTGCAGCTGCCCTGGGGGTGGCAGAGCTCCTCTTCCTGCTGGGGATTCACAGGACCCACAACCAGGTGCAGGTTCAGGGCCAGAGAACCTGTGTCCTGATAACCCCACCTTACCCAGGATGCCTGGGTGGGGCCAAATCTCAGGGTCAAATGCTCAGATTGAGGCCAAGGTTTGGCGTAAAATGCTGTGGTTTAGGGATCAGAGGTGGGAAGCAGATGCCGGGAGGGGTTCAGAGGTGGGACGAGGCAGGAGTGGTCCTGACACCACCCTGCCCTGCCCTCAGCTGGTGTGCACTGCAGTCGCCATCCTCCTGCACTACTTCTTCCTCAGCACCTTTGCATGGCTCCTTGTGCAGGGGCTGCACCTCTACCGCATGCAGGTTGAGCCACGTAATGTGGACCGTGGTGCCATGCGTTTCTACCATGCCCTGGGATGGGGCGTCCCTGCTGTGCTGTTGGGTGAGGGCCCTGCCCACTTGCCCATTCAGGGCTGTAACCCCTGACCTCAAGCTATCACCTAGCCTGACCCTTTCCCCAATCCCAGTCGTGTGACACCCCCCCAACCTCAACCCCCTGCATCCCCTCTTTATGGAGAAGCCTGCTCCACCCTCCCTCACCTTCCACCCACATATGGGAGGGTCAGAAGCTCTGGAATACACCTCTCAGTTCCACCCCTTCTCCCCAAGGCCTTGCTGTTGGCCTGGACCCTGAGGGCTATGGGAACCCTGACTTCTGCTGGATCTCGGTCCATGAACCCCTCATCTGGAGCTTTGCTGGCCCTGTCATCCTGGTCATAGTGGTGAGTGCCCTGTGCTTGGTGCCTAGCTCTGTGTTTCCCTCATGGTGGGAGGAGGAGGACTTGTAGCAAGTATGGGTCAGTCAGCTGTGGGGGGTGGGGGCAGACTGCAGGCTCCCTGGCTTGACCTCCATTTGTGTTCTTTGGTCACAAAGTGACCACTCTCCACTCAACTGGCATGGAGATGGGGGGGGAGGTATAGGGTCACAGATTCTCCCTACCTCTGTCTCTCTCTCTCCCCCATCTGTCAGTCCCTGTCTGGTTCCCTTATATCCAACTTTTTCTGTGATTCTAAGCTCCTCTGTCTTTTTGTTTCTGATCTGTACCTTTGTGTTCTTGTGTGTGTCAAAGAATTTCTCACTGGTTCTGCCTCTCTGTCTGTAGTCTCGGTCTCTCTCTGTCCTTTCCTCTGTCTGTCTCTCATTGTTTTTCTCTCTCTGCCCTGCCTGGCCTCATGTGTCCGGCTGTGGGTCCAGATGAATGGGACCATGTTTCTCCTTGCTGCCCGCACATCCTGCTCCACAGGGCAGAGGGAGGCCAAGAAGACCTCTGCACTGTGAGTTGGCTGGCTGGGGGAAGAAGGGGGTCCTCAGGATGGCAGGGTCCTTCTAGGTGGGGTCTGGGGTCTCTAGAGCATCCCTGGTGCAGGCTGGGTTCCAAGTTCTGATGAAGAAATGTAGTCACTGCTGCCCTGGCCTGCTGTCCCTCCCTGGTGCCTTCACTATACTCTGGCCCCATAAGTCCTGCTACCATGCTGTTTCTCTTTATCCTCTGAGTCTCCCTTGGCCTGGGTGTCCCACTCTGCCCCCTCCCCCATGTGTCCCTACCTATCTTCCATGCTTTTCCTCATGGGGTCCCACACTCACATGTATTTTACTCCCTCTCACCCTATGGCTTCTTGAGTGCTCTCTTGGTTCTTTGTATGACCTCCCATCTCCCATTGTGTCCTCCAGCAACCCCCATGTTCCTTTTCTTCTATGTCCTCTGCATGAGTCATCCATGAGCCTTGCATGTCCTCCTGTGTCCTCCCATGTCCCTGCAGCAGGACCCTTCGCAGCTCCTTTCTGCTCCTGCTGCTGGTCAGTTCCTCCTGGCTCTTTGGCCTCCTGGCAGTCAACCACAGCATCCTGGCTTTCCACTACCTCCACGCCGGCCTCTGTGGCCTCCAGGTAACCCTGACACCCTTCCCTGCCCCTGACCCCAGTGGATGTTCAGCAGGCTGGGCCCAACCCCAAGCAGGGCATTGACCCTAGGCCTGTAGCTGACTCTTTTTGGATGACTGTTATCAGGCCAGACACTGGCCCTAGCTGCTGACCCCTGGCCTAGAGATATGGTCAATGAGGTCAGCAGCTGAGCCATGTCTAACTACACACTGACCCCAGACTGGGTGTTGATCTTGGACTGGCCTTCACCAACACTGAGGTTCCAGGCCCCTCGCTGATCCATACTGACCTTTACTGACTCCAGTCTCTCATGCTACTTTGGCCTCTGCCCCTGCTGACCTTGTCTGATCTCCTTACTTACCCCACTGGGCTCCTCATTGTGTCACACTAACCTGAAGTGACTGGCCACTGCTGACGCACAGGACTTATACTAGTCCCTGGTGGCCCCCTGCTGGCCCTACTACCACCTCTTCTGACTTTGATATATATCTCCCTGCTCCTTGCTAATCCCTCACTGACCTCACACTGACCCTTGCTGACCTACAGGGCCTGGCAGTGCTGCTGCTTTTCTGTGTCCTGAATGCAGATGCCCGAGCTGCCTGGACACCCACCTGTCTGGGCAGGAAGGCAGCACCCGAGGAGGCAAGGCCCACACCTGGGATGGTGAGGGACTATCATGGGCTTGGGGGCCTGGGGAGGCCAGGGTTTGAGGCTTTTGCAGGGCTATATTTCCTGTGCCTGTTTCCCCCAGGGACCTGTGGCCTATAACAACACAGCCCTCTTTGAGGAGAGTGGCCTCATCCGTATCACTCTTGGTGCCTCCACCGTCTCCTCCGTGAGCAGTGCCCGCTCCGGCCGGACACAGGACCAGGACAGCCAGCGGGGCCGCAGCTACCTCAGGTAAGTGAAGGGGCCTCCTCGTGAGGGGCACTCTCAGCTTAGTTCAGCCCCGTGTTACCAAGAGATGGTGGGTGGCTCAGTGGGTAGGGTGCCAGCCACATATACTGAGGGTGGCCGGTTCGAACCCAGTCCCAGCCAGCTAAAATAGCACTGGCAACTGCAACAAAAATAGCCGCGTGTTATGGCGGGTGCCCCTAGTCCCAGCAACTTGGGAGGCTGAGGCAAGAGAATCACCCTAGCCCAGGAGCTGGAGGTTGCTGTGAGCTGTGATGCCACAGCACTCTACCAAGGGTGACAAAGTGAGACTCTGTCTCTAAAAAAAAGAGGTCCTGGGGCCGGGGGCTCCCCCCTTGTGGGCCATCAGGGGCCTTGCAGCTGCCTCTGCCCCAGATGTCCAGGGACACCCTCAGAGACATTCAATTTGCAGCTAGCTTTGTACTTAGACACTCCAGCCTCCAAGCACCCCATTACATCCCCTTTTCATGGAGGCCTCCTGTCTTTCCAGGGACAATGTTCTGGTTCGACATGGCTCAGCTGCTGACCACACTGACCACAGCCTCCAGGCTCACGCTGGCCCCACTGACCTGGATGTGGCCATGTTCCATCGAGATGCTGGTGGAGTTGGGGGCCTGGGTTAGGGAGGAGGAAGGCAGAGGCTCTCTCCCCAATTGATTCCCTTTTCTTCTGCCCTACCCAAACTAGGTGCAGTGACTGACTGGGGTGGGACAAGCTCCCCCCAGGTCACTGCCCCAGAAGGTACCTATCCACCAAGCCCTGATTCTCTCAACCCTCTCCTACCTTGCCCCATGATAAATCTTGGCCCTAATGTACCCACCTCCACTTGAAGTTCTGCCTAGGTCTCCAGCCCCAACACCCTTGCTGTACCCAGGTAGAACCCCAGGTTCTTCCCTTACTCCAAAGTCTCTTACCTCCTCCCCAAGCTCCTGTTATACCCTCTTCCTCTGACTTTCCCAACTGTAGGTGCAGACTCTGACTCCGACAGTGATCTGTCCTTGGAGGAGGACAGGAGTCTGTCCATCCCATCTTCAGAAAGCGAGGACAATGGCCGGACACGGGGGCGTTTCCAGCGTCCACTCTGCCGAGCAGCCCAGAGTGAGAGGCTCCTCACCCACCCCAAAGGTGATGGGAGCCCTCTGAGCTCATGGGTGACCAAGGAAAACCCCATTTTCTGCTTACACATGATGCATGGACCCTGCTGTCTCCTGAAGATGCCTGGGACTGGAACATTGGGAACCTTTGGGGTCAAGCTTGGGACCCCCATGCATGTCTCCCTATCCAGCTTCCTGGAAGTGCTTGGGAGGCCCAGGAATGACCTGGTACAGAGTAATGAGGTCAGGGATATTACGGAGGCATGTTATCCCTCTAGCCCCCACTCTTCCCTGCAGGTTAGGGTATAGTCTGGCCTTCCTAATCCTGAGCCACTAGGTTCTTCATTCCAGTCTCTAGTTAAGGGGTACTTATCAAGAACCCCCTCCCTGGGTGGTTCGACTGGTCTCTGAGGACATGCCCTCCTATTCCCACATCTGCTCTCTGGGACCAGCCAAGGCTTCAAGGGTCATTTGGATCAGCCATCACTGAGTCTGAGTTACAGGGGTCATGAGTCACTGGGGTCAACCCAGAGGCTCTTGTAACCTGCCCTGGCTCCACAGATGTGGATGGCAATGATCTCCTGTCCTACTGGCCAGCCCTGGGGGAGTGTGAGGTAGCCCCTTGTGCTCTGCAGACTTGGGGTTCTGAGAGGCGTCTGGGGCTGGACACCAGCAAGGACGCAGCGAACAACAACCAGCCAGACCTGGTCCTGACCAGTGGGGATGAAACCTCCCTGGGCCGGGCCCAACGCCAGAGGAAAGGTATGACCCTGACCATTGACCTTCACTACAGGGACCCTGGGGGCTATTCATGCCCTGACCCAGGGGATTTCAGTTAGCTATGTACTTAGACACTCCAGCCTCCAAACACCACATTACATCCCAAAGTGAGAGTTCCTCTTACTCTGATCTGGGGGTTTTTGCTCTCTAGCCTGCTTCATAGTCTCCCTATCCTGACCTGGGAGTGCTCATCCTCCCACACTCTGGCTGGCACCACAGGTACCTCAGGGGCTTCTCCTGCCCCAACCCAATGGATTCCTCCCCTTCTTCCAATTCCAGTTTGTTAGAGCTGCTGCTTCCCTGATCCCAGAGTCCCTGCTCTGATCTGGAAGGTTTCTGCTCCCTACCCTGCTTTACATAGATGTTGTCCTTGCCCCAACTCAAGAGGTTTCTGCCCTCACCTTTGTATCACAAGGACTTGGGGACTGCTTTTGCCCCAACCCAGGGGGGGTTTTGCACTTTTGACCCAGTCCGACATTGCTGGGACCTGGGGGCTGCCCCTCTCTGACTTTGTGGGGGAGGTTACCCTCACCACAGGGACTACCTGTGCCCTGATCTGAAGGATTACTATCTCCTCACTCAGGACTCCCCTGTCCTGCTGCCTTTCTTTCTGGGACCTCTAGGGTTGCTTTTGCCCTTCCCCAAGGGGTTTCTGCTCCCAGTGCTCTGTCACAGGGATCCCAGGGCTACCACATCCCTAGACTCAAAAATTCCTGTTTATCCTCTCCCAGCGTACACACGCTGTCTCCCATTTTGTTCCTCCCGTAGGCATCCTGAAGAACCGTTTGCAATACCCACTCATGCCACAGCCTCGAGGTGCCCCTGAGCTGTCCTGGTGCCGTGCAGCCACCTTGGGCCACCGTGCTGTGCCAGCTGCCTCTTATGGTCGCATCTATGCTGGCGGGGGCACAGGCAGCCTTTCCCAGCCAGCCAGTCGCTACTCTTCCCGAGAACAGCTGGACCTGCTCCTCCGGCGGCAACTGAGCCGTGAGCGATTAGAGGAGGCCCCTGCTTCTACTCTGCATCCCTTGAGCCGGCCAGGTTCCCAGGAACGCATGAACACTGTACCAGGCCGCCTGGAGCCAAGAAATCGGGGCAGCACCCTGCCACGGAGGCAGCCACCCCGGGACTACCCTGGCACCATGACTGGCCGCTTTGGGTCACGGGATGCCCTGGACTTAGGGGCACCTCGAGAGTGGCTGAGCACACTACCCCCACCCCGCCGTGCCCGGGATCTTGACCCACAGCCCCCGCCTCTGCCCCTGTCTCCTCAGCGGCAACTCTCAAGGGATCCCCTCTTGCCATCCCGGCCTCTGGACTCTCTGTCTAGGAGCTCGAACTCTCGGGAGCAGCTGGACCAGATACCTAGCCAGCACCCCTCACAAGAAGGCCTTGGACCACCGCCACAGCTGCTCAGAGCTAGGGAAGATCCAGTCAGTGGCCCCAGCCATGGCCCCTCCACAGAGCAGCTAGATATTCTGTCCTCTATCCTCGCTTCTTTCAATTCCTCAGCCCTCTCCTCTGTGCAGTCCTCAAGCACACCCTCGGGCCCTCACACTACTGCTACTCCTTCTGCCACAGCTTCTGCACTTGGACCTTCCACACCACGGTCTGCCACCTCTCACAGTATCTCGGAGCTGTCACCAGACTCAGAGTAAGCATGGTCCCGCCACTTGCTCACACCTTTGTCAGCTTAGGGCAAATTCCTGTGTACCCTCCTGGTGTTCTGCCATGAAAGAGGGCAAGGGTTGGCAGACAGGTGTGGGCTACCCCCAGCTCACACAGCCAGGGGCCAGGTCTGGCAGGAAATGGGGGTGTGACCAGCAGGGAAATGCCAGCCAAATGACAGAGCCAGTCACCCTTCCCTGCACCTCCCAGGCTAAGTAGAAATAGGTGCCTTCCCAAGGACTTGAGCTAGTGGAGGCAGAGGATGGGTCAAGGCCTAGAAGTAGGAGGTAACCTGGTCAGTGCAAGAGGCTGAGGGGAGGGCAGGAGGCTTAGCTTAGGGGGTTGTAGTAGATAAGGAGGGGCCAGAAGTGGTGCCAGGATATGCCAGGCTGAAGAGTTAACTTTATGGGAGGGAAATCATTTGTTCATCCATTTAGTCAGTTGATATTAAGTTCTTCCCATCTGTGGGCACTGTGGGATGGAGCTCACAGGTGCCAATGGGGCTTCCATGGGGAAGGAGATGGCAGACAGATGGGAAGTAGCTGAGTACACAGGAGTCAGAGGAGTGGTGTGGGTGGGAGGACCCAGGAAATCCTAGGTCTTGAAAGTCAAAAGGAGAGGTGAGTTTCAAAGAGGAGAAATAGTTGGGCCAGGCCCTGTGGGGGCTTACAGGGTAAGAAATGGCTTTGGGGAGAAGAGGGATTGACAGAACTGAGCAGGACCTTTTGTTGGCAGAGGACCAAGAAAGGCAGGAGGAACAGGGAGCTTGGGGGCTTGGGGCTCTAGAGGGATACTGGGGGTGAGGATGAGAGCAAGCTGACTCTTCCTCTATGTTCCCCTGCAGTCCACCCTTGGGGTCTGTCTGTATGGGAGGTAGGCCAGAACCCAGCAGGAGTTCAGGCTCTGGAGTCACACACGCCTGAATTTGAGTTCTGTGTCTTACTTCATAAGCTGTGTTCTCTTGGGAAGGTACAAGCCTCTCTGAGCCACAGTTTCCTCATCTGAAAAAGGGGTCTGTAGTAACAAATTCTTAGAGATGTGCAGAAGATTTATGAGACAATATCTGTCAAGTACTTAAAATAGCATTGGTACAAATGGGTGCTTTTGAAGCACTTAAAGATATAGGTGGCCAAGGAGCCTTGCTGATGAGTCTGGGGGTCCAGAATGGATGGAGTAGAGTGGGCATGAGGGGCACAAGAGGGCTAGGGCTGAGACGTAGAGGTAATGGTGGAGGTGAGGGGAGGTAGACTAGGCCAAGTCTGGTGGGGGAACCGAGAACCATTTGACTTAGAGTCCTCTCAGCATTGACCTTTGATTTCCACCCACAACTCTACAGAGTTCCCAGAAGTGAGGGTCACTCCTGAGGGGCCAAGCAATATGGATGAGAAACACTGAAGGCAATGGAAGATTTGGGCTAACAGAAAAGATTCCAGGAGTGGGGGCTGATCCCAAGGGAGCCTTCTACCCCACCTCGAGAGCTCTGCCCACTTCAGGAGTGCTGAGGTTCCATGCGCATCTGTGAGCATGCGTGTGGCAGATGCAGGGATGGGGAAACTGAAGGGAGGACTTTTATACATTTTGTACCTTTGTAACCAGAGAGATATGCTTATGTTATTTTTCAGCTTTTCTGTCTCCCCAGGGTCTGAGGTTGGGCTGGAAGGGGGAGGGGGACAGAGGAAGAAAGATGTAGAGTTTGGCCCCATGTGGGTCCCTAGCAAACCATATGCTCTTTTTTCTCATCTTAACTGGGATAGGTAGAATCAGGCAGATAGGACAGATGCCTTTCTCCGCCACCACCACCAGGGTGGATCTGAATATTGCCAGGGGCCCAAGTATAAAATTGTTCCTTGCTTTTTTTCAAATGCCCCAAAGGCCAAACTTCTGGGACTGGGGATTGGTCTTGGAAACAGGGGTCCTCTGGCTTCCTCCCAGGGGCTCACTCATGCCTCTCCTCCCTGTGGATGTGTGTGTTTATTATGTGGAGTCCCTACCACTTACTGCCTTATGACCTAGGACTGATGCTGTGGGGCACTGGTAGAGCTGCAGATGTCGTGTTTACTGAGCAACGCTTCCTTGGCTCCCCTGGGGGGGCTTAGGCCTCTAATCAGACATTCCTGCAAAGGGTGGGGAAAGGTCACTTACCTGCCCCTGCCCCTGCCCCTGCTGTGAACAAAAGTTGTCTGTGGTGCCATTTGATTCCCTGACACTGCTCCCTGCTAGAGTTTACTAGGAAGGGTGGATTGGTAGGGTGAGCAGAAACACAGGAAATCAAGACCCAGAATGTAGGTGCCACTGCCTCCCATGTTTACAGGATGCTCCCTGGCCCTAGGCACCCGGGCTGCAGGAAGTGACCCAGTTCCACTACTCCTTTATTCCCTTAAATAGGGAAAAATGACTGTTAGGACCCTGTTCAGGAAACTCTCACTTTTGTTACTTTGTCTGATGTCTAGATCTGGGGACTTTAAATTTTTTGTTACTTTGTTTACAGTTAGAGATTTAAAACTTTTTAAATTTTGTTTAGGACTTAAAACTTTGAACTTTCACACTTTGTTTACAGTTGAGAATGTCCCCCCCACCTTTGTTTACAATTAAAAGATAGGGAATGTGAGAGAGGGGCTTGGAGGACCTACCTGTGAAGACTCTGGACCTGGCCATCTTGAACTCTCCCAGGCCAAAGGTCAGCCCTGAGTCCCCTGTCTAACAGCAAACCCAGAAGTCCTCAAGAGTAGGCACCCTCTGACCACAGGGGATAGTGGTTGTGTAGGGTTGGGAGATGGCCTGTACAGACACCTCCTCACCCCCCATTCCATGCATACTCTTGGGGAGTAGTTTCCTAGGAGATTAAAAATTCTACTTCACTGATGGGTGCCAAATCATACCAGCCAGGACCCAAGCTCTCCTTACCCAGAATGATCCCAGCCTTTGAAGGGCTGAGTGGCCTCCTGAGGGTGGGAGGGTGTCCTTGCTACGTCCTAGGTTTTGTAGATGCCTCTCTCTGGGGTTGCCCCCATCTAGCCCAGTGGCCCCTTTTCCTGTCTGTGTAAATTGTTCCGTGAAGCCGCGCTCTGTTTTGGGAATAAACTTCTATAGAAAACAATTGTTGCCTTTTTCTGTTGTGGGGACCAGGGTAGTGACTGAATGATTCAGGCCAGACTGACCTTAGGGAGGAATCTGAGCCCCCTCCAAAAATATCTAGCTATTTTTAGCCCATTTCATCCTAGATTTGGACCAAGTTCCCATTTTCACCCTGAAACCTGGTCCCTCACCTTGTGATTGGGGCCTGAAGTTGAAGCGCAAGTGGTGGGAATAAGATGCCAAGGGAAGCTGTCTTCTCTGGTCAGGGCAAGGGCATAGAATGTTATAAGTCTTCGAGGTCTGCAGTCCTGTCCTGACGTTTTACCCCTGGCCCAAGAGTCAAACCACTTTCCTGCCTTGCCCGCTGACAGCATTGATTCCCACCAGTCTCTACAAGCTGGAGCTAGGAGGACAGTGTTTCCCCGAGGTTCAGGCAGGAAGGAACCTTACTGCTGCCTGTGCTGTGCTTTGTTGGGGGTGGGGGAAGGAGATCTTCGCGGCTTTATTTCTGGCCTGGGTGGTCAGAGTTGAGAGGAGGCCTTGGGGACCATCTCAGAGACAACACGCCTACCTCCAGAAGGGAAGCTCGAGGGTAGCGCCCTAAGCTGGAGGCATGAGAAGACCCACAGATGCTGTACCCATTGGGTGCTTTTGAAGCACTTAAGGCTGGATCCAACAAGAGTTAAGGCTGGGATCACCTGACGCACCCCAAAGCCTCCTGATCATCTGCGGGTTTCTCCTCCCCACTCCGCAAAGCCAAGACCTAAAAGCAGCTCCATCCGACACAGGGGCTTAAAGGCGCGGCTAGAGGCTGCCCAGCACGTCCTTAGTTCAGTTCTGCAGTCCCACCGGGCTTGGGGAAATGGATAGGAGGAGCTGTGAGGGAGAGCGTTACCCAGATAGGCCTCTGGGGAAGAAGGGGTTAAATCTCCTGCGAGGCTTCCCAGAACCCCAGGAGCTCCTCTTAGGCCCCGCCCCTGCATGCTGATAGGCCCAAGCTTTTCCCGTGCTGCCCTGGGACGAGTCGTCCCCCTGCACGCGCCTAGCAGCTGGCTGGGCGCTGGCTGCTGGCGCCTAGCGGCCCACAGCCGCCCGAAGCTGTATCTGTTAGGAGCAGCCGCTGGGCGCTTGCCAACCATGGGGTTGTCGGAGGCATCCGGGTGAGTGCAAACCTCCGCCTTGGTTCTCAGTGTCCGCCGGTGACCCCGCGCTAACGCCAGGCCTGGAGCTGGCATCTCCCGCCTGCGACGCCTCGGTTTACCTCTTAGTAGATTTTCTGCAGGCGATTGCCCATTTGCGGCAAAGAATGGGACGGGATCCAGCACGACCCCAGCCCTTGCGGGCTGTGCGGGAAGCTAGGGAGTGCTGCCCAAGTGCTAACCCGGGGCTGCAGGGAGGCAGCTGCATGTGGTAGAGCCCCCGTCCAGGAATTGTGCGGGTAGGGTGCTTGGGGGCCTGAAGTCGCTGAGAGAGAGTCCCTGGCCGGGGCCTGTGAATTAACTGCTTTCACCTGGGATTCCGAGTCTATCTGGGTTTACAATTTACTGGGTAGTGAGGTCTCCCAGCCCTTTTGGCCCGGGCGCCCTCCTGGGGGGAGGGGCCAACGATCCAGGCTCCGCCCCTGAGCGCGGATACTGGGTAGTGTGGGAGGGAATTCTTTAAAATTACGTGGGGCGTCTCAGGAGAGGAGTGAGGGGGCTCTAAGATCTCCTGGAAAGGGCAGAGCCAAGACCTCTGAGGATCTTCCTTGTACCCACTCCACTTTCTCCTCCAACCGGGACGTCCAGGTTAGCAGTCCTTCCCAAGTAAGTTCCTGTCCCTCAGGTAGGATCCTCTCTCCAGGTCAGAGCTAGACCAGAACTTTCTTGACAGATGAAAGCTTTCCCCAAGTAACATCCCTCCTCCCCCCACCACCGTGAGATATTTCCAAGTAAGTACTTTCTCCCAGTCTATGTGGGAGCCTCCCCGCCAGGTCAGAGCTTCCCTCCCCTAGGTGAGAGTACCCCCGAGGTAAGACCCCTCTCCCCCAAGGTCTCTTATTCCCAGGTAAGATCTTTCTTCCACTTCAGGTAGAAACCTCTGGGTAAATAAGCAATTCCTTCTATATCAGAATTTGCCTGCCTGGTGAAAGCTTTCCTGGAAGGTCAGGTGAAGCCTTTCTAGGTGAGATTCGTCCTATTCTCAGGTAAAATCTTTCCACCACTTCAAGTGGATACTTCCCTTATCTATCTGAGAGCCTCTCCCTCTAGCTGAGAGCTTCCTGCTCCATGAAAGATCCTTTTTCCTCAAGTGAGAGCCAGCCTTTGGTTTTCCCAGACTAGGCTTGAGCTGTCTAAACCTGGACCCTGGGGATGGAGGCCCAGGGGCAACCTTAGCCTCAATGCAATTCTTCCCTTAAAGGGAAAGGTCTCTACTGGAAGCCTGTGTTTTGGAGAGGAAGCTGCTTAAGGAACTGGACCCATGGTTTGCTACATCTCTTCCCTAAGTGTGCTCTAAGCCAGCCCAGCCAGCACTGGACTCCTGGGGTAGCTGGATAAGGACTTAAGAACTGGACGCAGACTAGCTAGGGGAAGAAAAGGAGCTGGGAGTGTGGTGCCCATAGCTCAGTGGGTAAGGTACTGGTCACATACACCAAGACTGGTGGGTTTGAACCGGGCCCATGCCAGCTAAACAACAATGACAACTACAACAAAAAATAGCCAGGCACTATGGCGGGTGCCTGTAATCCCACCTAGTCAGGAGGTTGAGGCAAGAGAATCTCTTAAGTCCAAGAGTTTGAGGTTGCTTTGAGCTGTGATGCCATGAAACTCTACTGAAGGCGACATAGTGAAACTCTGTCTCCAAAAAAAAAAAAAAGGAAATAAAAAGAAAAGGAGCTGGGAGAAAGGGGCTAGCTGGGTGGTCAGCCTTGGACCCCCAGAGTAGTAGAATGCTCAGGGCTGGGCAGCCATACCTAGGCTATAGGTGTGGGTTATGCTCATCCTGCTGTCCCTTGTTGGGGGACTTTGGCCCAGAAAGACTTTTCTACCAGCCAAAGTTCAAGTACTGCCCTGCCTGGGTGTGGGCATGGGGCTCACTGAGCCAGCTGGGACTAGACCAACTGTACCTTGATCTTGGGACCTTGAAAAATCAGTGGGCGACTCTCTGGTCCCAGGTGGAGTTTTAGGGGAAGTTGGACCAGGGTGTCCTCACTGTATCTCTGTGGTCTCGCCACACCAGACCGAGGGACACACAGGCACTGCTGTCTACAACGCAGGCAATGGAGCTGCGGAGGCGAGACTACCATGTGGAACGGCCACTGTTAAATCAGGAGCAGTTGGAGGAACTGGGGCACCAGGGCTCAGTGCCTGGGACCCACCAGTGGCGAACCTGGTTGCAGTAAGGCCAAGCATGAGTGCGGGTCTGGAGGGTCTGGCAGGGCCCAGGTAGCCCCTTACACATACCCCTTGTGTCCCCAGGTGTTCCCATGCGCGAGCCCGTGCTCTTCTGCTCCAATGGCTCCCAGTTTTGGCCTGGTTGCCCCAGTATCCTGTCCGTGACTGGCTCCTAGGTGACTTGTTATCTGGCCTGAGTGTGGCCATCATGCAGCTTCCACAGGGTGAGCACCTTCGAGGCCTTGGCCTGGAAGCTTTGTGGTCTGTGACCCACAAACCAGGAGTCATGACCTCTGACCCTGGAACTATGGCACCTGATCAGGGCTGGGATTACCCTACCTTTTTGAGACCTTGGCCTCTGAGCCTGCATTGCTATCATCTCATCCCCAGGCTTGGCCTATGCTCTCCTGGCTGGGTTGCCCCCTGTGTTTGGCCTCTACAGCTCCTTTTACCCTGTCTTAATCTACTTCCTGTTTGGCACTTCCCGGCACATCTCCGTGGGTAAGTGGAATCAGGCCTACCCTTCAAGAGGATGCCCACATCTCCCATGGAGGACAGGATGAGAGAGGGCTTAGCAGGGCAGGATAACTTGAGGAAGAGGGCAGTATTAGTCCTGGGTCACTGGGGGGCTAGCCCAAGGGTCATCCCCTGGCAGAACTAGGGGATTGACTATAGGACCACAGATTGATGGTACCTCAAAGCCCTGGGTCTGGGATAATGTGAGTGGGTGAGGCAGCTTGAGGGGCCTGGAGCTTGGCAGAGGCCTGACCAGCTTGAGGCAGACTCTGACCCCTTCCCCACTCCACAAGGAGCTTCTGTGTCCCTATGCCAGCAGACACAGGTGGTGCAGAGTACATGATGCAAGGCCAGCATTTCTAGCCAACCTTAAGAGCCTGTGAACTCAGGATTCACTCTGACCCTGGCCATACCTAACCACCAGCACTACCCCATTTGTATAGCCATAGTCTGAGGATTATTTGTCCTCCCGGCCTCTCTCTTAAGATCAGAGCTCTAGGGGGTGGCAGTGTCCTATCCCCTTCAGGCCTGCCCTGACTGTCCCTGCAGGGACCTTTGCTGTCGTGTCTGTGATGGTGGGCAGTGTGACAGAATCCTTGGCCCCAAATGAGAGATACCTGCAGGCATCAAACTCCACGGTGAACGAGACGGCCAGAGATGCCGACCCGGTGCAGGTGGCCTCCACTCTTAGTGTCCTGGTTGGCCTCTTCCAGGTAAGAAATAGGAGCATGTGTCCTCCCCACTCCCTGCAGCCTCTGCTCTGGAGTTCCCGAGTGTCTGCCCTGCTCTGCCCTCATGCCCTTGCTCTTCACTTATCCCCCTCTGAATCCCATGTGCCCTGAGCTCCTCTTTAGCTACCCCTGGGTCCCTGCCTCTTTTGACTGCCCCTGGTTATCCCACAGGTGGGGCTAGGTCTGGTCCACTTCGGCTTTGTGGTCACCTACCTGTCAGAACCTTTGGTCCGTGCGTATACCACAGCTGCTTCCGTGCACGTCTTTGTCTCACAGCTCAAGTATGTGTTTGGCCTCCATCTGAGCAGCCACTCTGGGCCACTGTCACTCATCTATGTGAGTGAGGATGGGAGGAGGGATGGGTAGGTGTGCCCCCTGGCCTTGAGGGCTGGCTGTGACTCATCCCTCCACAGACAGTGCTGGAGGTCTGCTGGAAGCTGCCCCAGAGTGTGGTCGGCACTGTGGTCACTGCAGCTGTGGCAGGGGTGGTGCTCGTGGTGGTGAAGCTATTGAATAACAAGCTACAGCAGCATCTGCCTATACCAATACCCGGGGAACTGCTCACGGTTTGGATGCCAGGAATGAGGGGAGGGGGGAAAGACAGGTCAAAATGGGTCCCTGCTGTTTGGGCAGCCTCCAGGTATTTGAGGGCCAGCTGCAGTGGGCACAGGGGTGCATTTTAGGGTAGGAGGGGACCACAGCAGAAAGCCCCCATGGTGGTTTCTTCCTACCACTGACAGCATTTCTCCCTGCCAAAGATGTTTGTCTCACCCTGTCAGTGTCTTCTCCCTACCCCTCTGAAGGCTTTGCCCCAGAGTGGTTCATTCATCCCCACCCCAACTCTGATGCCAGCACCTTCATCCCCTGACCTTGTTTTCTCCAACAGCTTATTGGGGCCACAGGCATCTCCTATGGTGTGGGCCTGAAGCACAGATTTGGGGTGGATGTTGTGGGCAACATTCCTGCAGGGTGAGCTGTGGCCCCATCAGGCCAGGGAGGGTTTGGCAGCTAGGCCAGGACCTTTCTTTGACCTCACAGATACTTTTTACAGACTGTTGCCCCCAAAGGCCCCCAGCCCCAAGCTGTTCACAAAGCTTTTGGGAAATGCCTTCACCATTGCTGTGGTTGGATTCGCCATTGCCATCTCACTGGGGAAGACCTTCGCCCTGAGGCATGGCTACCGGGTCGACAGCAACCAGGTCCGGGTGATGCTGAGCGTATAGGAGACATACAAGGGTACAGGGCCCCAGGGGCTGGGGGGAAGGACCAGGTAGAACACAGGGAAATAGCAGATATACGAGGGCCATGGGGGGAACTAAAATTGGGAAAACAGGACATATGGGACAGCACCTTGCCTCTGGGGGCCATTGAGGGGATGGAAGTTGGGGATGGATAGGCCTGGGTACAGTGGGACAGTGATTAGACACTTCTAGGAAGTCTCCTCACACACATTCTCCTTTACCAGGAACTGGTAGCCCTTGGCCTCAGTAACTTCGTCGGGGGCATCTTCCAGTGCTTCCCTGTGAGCTGTTCTATGTCTCGGAGCCTGGTGCAGGAGAGCTCTGGGGGCAACACACAGGTGAGCTTTGGATGTGGGCATGCATCTGTGCACACACTGCTTTGACAGGTGGTCTCACCCCTGCTCCCCTAAGCCCTACTTCCTACCACTGCCACTCCATCTCCGTTTCCCCACCCCACAGGTTGCTGGAGCTGTCTCTTCCCTTTTTATCCTCCTCATCATCATCAAACTCGGGGAACTCTTCCAGGACCTGCCCAAGGTGAGACCACTAGCCAGGCTTCAGATCCTATGACAGGCCAGGGGCTCAGACCAGTTAGTCTAGTCCCAGATAAAGGAGAAGAATACGAGGTTGTGTCCTGTTTATTTTTTGTTTTTGTTTTTGTTTTTTTTTTGAGACAGCATCTCTCTCTCTCTCTCACCCTGGGTTGAGTTCCATGCCATCATCATAGCTCACAGTAAACTCAAACTATTGGGCTGAAGCTATCCTCTTGCCTCAGCCTCCTGGGTAGGTGTGACTACAGGTGCCTGCCACAATGCCTAGTTAATTTTTTCTATTTTTGGTAGAAATGGGTTCTCATTCTTGCTCAGGCTGGTCTTGAACTCCTGAGTTCAAGCAGTCTACCCACCTTGGCCTCCAAGAGTGCTAGGATTATGGGCATAAGCCACCAAGCCCAGTCTATGTCCTGTTTTTCAAGGCTGAGATCTTTGGGACGAAATTTGGGAGTCAAGAGTCAGGGGTTGGGCTGGGCCCGGTGGCTCATGCTTGTAATCTTAGCACTCTAGGGGCCCAAGGCGGGTGGATTGCCTGAGCTCACAGGTTCGAGACCAGCCTGAGCCACAGTGAGACCCTGTCTCTACAAAAAAAAAAAAAAAAGCTGTCTCAGTGCCCGTAGCACAGTGGTTATGGCACTGGCCACATACACTGAGGCTGGTGGGTTCAAACCCAGCCTGGGCTTACTAAACAACAATGACAACTGCAACAAAAAACTAGCTAGGCATTGTGGCGGGTGCCTGTAGTCCCAGCTACTTGGGAGGTTGAGGCAAGAGAATCGCTTAAGCCCAAGAGTTAAAGGTTGCTGTGAGCTGTGACACTACAGGACTCCACCGAGGGCCACAAAGTGAGACTCTGTCTCAATAAAAAAATAAAACACAGGGCAGTGACTGTGGCTCAAAGGAGTAGGGCACTGACTCCATATGCTGGAGGTGGTGGGGTTCAAACCAAGCCCTGGCCAAAAACTGCAAAAAAAAAAAAGAAAAAAAAGGCTGGGCATTGTGGCAGGTACCTGTAGTTCCAGCTACTTGGGAGGCTGAGGCAAGAGAATTACTTCAACCCAAAGGTTAGAGGTTGCTGTGAGCTATGATGCTAGGGTACTCTACCGACGACCACAAAGTGAGATTCTGTATCAATAAATAAATAAATAACAAAAGAGTCAGGGGTTGGAAGTAATAGGTAATTTTAAAAAAAGAGGGGGTTGGCACCTGTGGCTCAGTGAGTAGGATGGCCCCATATACTGAAGGTGGCGGGTTCAAATCCAGCCCCTGCTGAACTGCAACCAAAAAATAGCCGGGTGTTGTGGTGGGCACCTGTTGTCCCAGCTACTTGGGAGACCGAGGCAAGGGAATTGCCTAAGCCCAAGAGTTGGAGGTTGCTGTGAGCTGTGTGATGCCACAGCACTCTACCAAGGGTGATAAAGTGAGACTCTGTCTCTACAAAAAAAAAAAAAAG
>NW_003852574.1:864290-874721 GCF_000181295.1 Otolemur garnettii | reverse complement strand
GGTGCCTGTGGCCCAAAGGAGTAGGGTGCCAGCCCCATATGCTGGAGGTGGTGGGTTCAAACCCAGCCCCAACCAAAAACTGCAAGAAAAAAAAAAAGGGTGGAGGTTTAGCTGAGCATGGTGGCTCACGCCTGTAATCCTAGCACTCTGGGAGGTGGAGGCAGGTAGATTGACTTGAGTTCACAAGTTTGAGACTAGCCTGAGCCAGAGTGAGATTCCCATCTCTAAAAGTAACCAGGTATTATGGCAGGTGCCTGTAGTCCCAGCTACTTGGGAGGCTGAGACAAGAAAATAAGTTAAACCCAGGAGTTTGAGGTTGCTGTGAGCTGTGACGTGACAGCACTCTACTGAGGGTGACAAAGTGAGACTCTGTTTCAAAAAAAAAAAAAAGAATCAGGTTAGAACCTTTCAGAGTCATATCCAAGTTGTTAGAATCAAGAGATAGGTGGTACTTAGTGTTAGTTGAGGTTCTGCCCAACTTGGGGTCAGTCTGAGTCATACCTGGGTGGTTGGGTTGTTAGCATCTTAAAAGCCCCTAATGACATCCCCCGAACCCAGGCAGTCCTGGCAGCCACCATTATCGTGAACCTGAAGGGCATGCTGATGCAATTCACTGACATATGCTCCCTCTGGAAGGCTAATCGAGCAGATCTGGTGAGAGGCCTGGGAGCCCAGGGCTGGGTTGGGGGCCTTAGCCCCAAGCCCTTCTTGATGCTTTGACCACTGCCCTCTCTTCTCAGCTCATCTGGCTGGCAACCTTTGTGGCCACCATCCTGCTAAACCTGGACCTTGGCCTTATGGTTGCAGTAGTCTTCTCCCTGCTGCTCCTGGTGGTCCGGACACAGCTGTGAGTCAACCACATCAGACCTCCCCATTCCAGGGGGCTCGTCACTGCCTCCCCTTAGCTTTCCCCACATCTTTGGGGACCATGGGTTTCTTCATACTTTTTTTTGAGACAGAGTCTCACTATGTCGCCCTTGGTAGAATGCCGTGGTGTTACAGCTCACAGCAACCTCAAACTCTTGGGTTTAAGCAATTCTCTTGCCTCAGCCTCCCAAGTAGCTGGGACTAGAGGCGCCTGCCACAACACCTGACTATTTTTTGTTGTTGTTGTTGCAGTGTCATTGTTGTTTAGCTGGCCTGGGCTGGGGTCAAACCCACCAGCCTTGATGCATGTGGCTGGCGCTGTAACCACTGTGCTATAGGTGCCAAGCCCCTTCATACCTTTTTGTTGTTCTCCTCTTCTTGCACTTACTCTCTCCACAGGCCCCACTACTCTGTCCTGGGGCAGTTGCCAGGCACAGACATTTATAGAGATGTGGCAGAGTACTCAGAGGTGAGCAGGATGGTGTGGGTGGGGTGTGATGGACAGAATTAGCTTTCGTCAGGCCAGGCATGGTGGCTCACACCTATAATCCCAGCACTTGGGGGGCTGAAGTGGGTAGATTGCTTGAGTTCAGGAGTTTAAGACCAGCCTGAGCAAGAGCAAGACCCTGTCTCTAAAAATAGCCAGGCGTTGTGGTGGGTGCCTGTAGTCCCAGCTACTTGGGAGGCTAAGGCAAGAGAATCACTTGTACCCAAAAGTTTGAGTTGCTGTGAGCTGTGATGCCACAGGACTCTACTGAGGGCAATAAAGCAAGACAACAAAACTAGCTTTTGTCAGTCCTTTCCACACCTGGCCAGGATACTGGGGTCTGAGGCACTTTGGCTTTGATCCTTGGAAGGGAGGAACTGGGGTCTATGACCCCCACTAGGAGTCTGAGGGGCTGCAAAGGGGCAGAGGAAACTGGACAGACAGAGCTAGGCCTTGGAGCCAGAAGCATAGCCTCATCCTGTGAAGCACCCCTGGGTCAGAGGTACTGGAGGGGCAGGGTTCTTGGGGCATTAGAACATTAAGGAAGCTTGCTTTTGATCTGATCAGTGGGGTTATTACTAAGTCCCCAATCATTCATTTACCTTCTGTGAAGTCTTGGGCTAGGTGCTGGGAACATAGATGGGGACTCTGGAATAAAAGAAGCCCATTCCCCCTAACATGAAGCCTTGAAGGCTGAGCACAGTGGGACCAGGCAGAGTGAAGGGAGGAACCAAGGGATTAAGATGTAGGAAAGGATATGAGGGGAGAAGCCCAGCTGGATAGAAAGGGGGTGCCACATTTTGCAGTTCTGAATACCAAAGCGGAGGCCTGAACTGTGTCCTGAAGTAGATGAGAGCTAGAGAAGGTCTGGTTGGGATGACAGGAGGGTCTTTATCTGCACACAGAGAACAGACCTTGGGACAGGGGTTGGAGACCCAAGAGGAAGGCTAAGAGCCTCTGAAACCTGACCTGGGTAGTGGCAGGGGAGGTGGGGAGGGAAAGGTACCGGCTTTGTCCCCTGCTGAGGGCCTGAACTGAGGAAAGGCAGCAGAACAGACAGGATGACACCACCATGGTCCCAGGTATGTGGCCTAAACCTCTAGGAAGGCATGGGCCACAGGTGGAGCAGAGCACTGGGTGTTGGTGGCCCTCAGCACTCCAGGGGAGGAAAGGCAGAAGAACAGATGCAGTGGAGGGAGAGAGGAATATCAGTTACCCCAACTCTGCCCCCTCCCCAGGCCAGAGAGGTCCCGGGTGTGAAGATCTTCCGCTCCTCAACCACCGTGTATTTTGCCAATGCTGAGTTCTACAGTGATACACTAAAACAGAGGGTGAGGCATGGGGTCCCCAGGGTGGGTTGTCAGGCCTTCATCTCCCTGGAGTGCCCACCTCTACCTCCCCTTCCCTGACATTTGCCTCCAGTGTGGTGTGGATGTTGACCACCTCATCTCCCAGAAGAAGCTGCTGCTCAGGAAGCAGGAGCAGCTAAGGTTGAAACAAGTGCGGAAAGAGAAGAAGCTTCAGAAACAGGCAGGGCCACTTTTAACTGGTGACACGTGACTCCTGCCCTGCTCTTGGCCTCTGCCCTCTGCCCTGCTGTCAATCCTAGTCTTTCTCCAGCCTCCTGACTCATTGCTTTATACCTCCCATTTTCTCCCTCTTGCCTCCAGTGACCCTGCTTCTCACCCCTGGTGAGTCAGGGCTGTAGGCAGTGGTTTGTTTTTCCCTCATCTTCTGAACCAGGGACAGTGTGAACCATCAGGGTCCTTGTCCATTTTATGGCTGTTCTTGGAACTGGTCAGAACCCTGCAGCCTTCAGCATGGGTGCTCTTGGTCCCACTGCTTTGGATCCTGGCCTGCCTACTTTCCCAAAGCCAGTGCGTGATACCAGCTCTGGTTGTTGTGGTGGTAAAGGTAGCTGGGATAGTTCCTTCCTGTCCCCACTCTTTCCTGGTCTAGGCTGCCTCCTCCAAGGACACCTCAGTTTCCATTAATGTCAACACCAGCCTCAAAGACATCAAGAGCCACAATTTGGAGGACTCCAAACCCAAGGTGAGGCTGGTGGTGGGAGAGGAGAGGCTAGACGTGAGCTGCAGAGATGCGAGCGCCCATGAAAGTCCCATGAGGAAAACCATTGACCCACTAGCTGTGGGTTCCAGGATATTGTGCTAATGGCAAGAGGAAAAGGATGATAGCTCAGATACTCTGTGGGGAGATCTCTAGTGATACACTATAGAATTCTGCTTGTGGTTCTCTTTTCTAGAATCTCAGGCCTAGATGAAGACCTTCTTTTTTTTTTGAGACAGAGTCTTACATTGTTGCCCCCAGTAGAGTGTCATGGTGTCATAGCCTACAGCAACCTCTGACTCTTGGGCTCAAGTGATTCTCCTGTCTCAGCCTCCCAAGTAGCTGGAACTACAGGCGCCCGCCACAACACCGGGCTATTTTTTGGTTGCAGCTGTCATTATTGTTTGGCAGGCCTGGGGTGTGGATTCGAACCCGCCAGCTCAGGTGTATGTGGCTGGCGCCTTAGCCACTTGAGTCACAGGCGCTGAGCCCCGGCTATTTTTAAGAGATGAGGTCTCTCTCTAGCTCAGTCTCTGGTCTTGAACTCATGAGCTCACGCGATCAGCCCTCCTCAGCCTCCTAAACTGCTGGGATTACAGGTGTGAGCTACTGCGCCCTAGATGAAGACCTTGAATTTGTAGATACCACAAGACCCCACAGCCTTTGTTCAGGTTTAGAGGGAAGGAATGGGTATATGGGGAAAAAATATAGAGTCGGGGGTTGGGTCAAATCCAGGTACAGTAGCATATGTCTATAGTCCCAGCTGCTCAGGAGACCGAGGCAAGAGGATGACTTGAATCCAAGGGTTTGAATCCAATGCCCAGGTGACACAGACAGACATGAAGGCATATTCTCGTCTGCCCTGGGCACCCCACCCACTCCACCCTGGCTAACTGAGTATGCACAGTCCCTGGCACCCTCCCTTTTTGTGTCCCAATTGAGCCTTGGCTAGGGAGGTAACAGCAGTTGTATATGTTTCTGGGTGTGCTCTTTTATGTGTCCCCATGTGTCCTTCCTGTCTTTGCTGATGTACATGATGGCTCCTCCTTGACTGTCCTCATGTCCCATGCATGCCCCATCTGTGTGTGTGTTTATGTACAGGCTCTTACATCTGACCCTGTGTGTCTTTGATATCTGTACACATTCTCTGCCTTCACCCCCTCTTGGGTGGCCCTTGTAACATGTTTGGTTTCAGCAGGTGAGCCCAGGGAATAAATTAGAAGACACAGCATCCAGTGGTCAAGAAGATGCCAAGGCCCCAGACATGTCCACACTGAAGGCCCTAGGCCTGCCTCAGCCAGACTTCCATAGCCTTGTTCTGGACTTGGGTGCCCTCTCCTTTGTGGACACCGTGTGCCTCAAGAGCCTGAGGAATGTAAGGAGTTGGGCCAGGCCAAGGCCCCTCAAGCCTCCACGTTGACCCCATAACTAACCCTGAGAGCCCTCTGCTTTGAGTTCCCTTTTTATACTTCCCCAAACCTGCCTGAGTTCCCTCTGAGTCCCCTCTTGAGTCCTTGAGCCTCCCTTTGAGTCTGACCCCCTTTTCTCTGGCAGATTTTCCATGACTTCCAAGAGATCGAGGTGGAAGTGTACATGGCAGCCTGCCACAGTGCGTGGGGAGGGGGATAGCAGGCGGGATCTGGGAAGAGGGTGGGACTCTTTCGGCCAAGAAAAATGTTTGCCAGGCAGCACAAGGAAAAAGTCTCTAAAACTGGAGGTCAGAAGTATCCTGGGAGACAGGAGTGGCTGGGATTTAGCTGTAGCCTCAGGGGTGCAGGTCAGGGGTGATAGGGTTAGGGCATTCTGCTGGTTCCTGGGGATTGGGTTCCTGGTGGTTCTGAGAGTCAGGGGAGACCTACTCCTTGCCTACAGGCCCTGTGATCACCCAGCTAGAGGCTGGACATTTCTTTGATGCATCCATCACTAAGAAGCATCTGTTTGCCTCTGTCCATGATGCTGTCACTTTTGCCCTCCAACACCCGAAGTCTGGCCCAGACAGCCCTGTTTTGGTGAGAGCTGACCTCTGAGGGTCTAAACTTTTTTTTCTTAATCTGTTGCTTGTTCCCACCCTGGCCCCAACTCCAAGAAGTCTGTCCTGGTGACAGACTGCCCTTGTGAACCCACTGCCTTCTCTTCCTGCTTTTGGGTACAGCTGCTTCTAGGGACAGGGGTTGCTTTCCCAGGGGTGGGGAGCTGGTGTGTGCCCTTTAGAAACTGACTGGAGCTTCCTTTCCTCTGCCCATTCAGGTCACCAAACTCTGACCATGCTGCCACCCTACCTCAGACTGCCTACCTCTTTCTGGAGGCTGTGATGAGGTGCTTTTGACAAGCCCCCCACCCCTGGGCTGCCTCCAGGTGCCACCCAGGAGTCCCCTTCATGCATACATACACATATCTCAGGGATGGAGATCCTGGGACTCCAAGTCAGTGTTCCAGGCCTGGGACAGTTAGGTTGGCACTGCCCAAATGTGGGAAGGGAGCTGATACATGGATGTATTCAACCTCAGGAATAAAGACTTGCCCTCCCAACTCCAGGCTGTGCTGTGGCTTGGTATGGGTTTGGTGGTGAGTGGTCCATAGCTCTGGCTTCTGATCTTTCTTATGCCCCAGTAGGGTCAGAAGCTGAGGAGATTTAAAGAGGTATGAGTTAGGCAGGGAGAGTACAGAAGAGGCGAGTTGGGGGGCATCCCAGGTTCAGGTTCCCCCCAGCCAAACATAGCCCAGCCCAGTGTCATCAGCTGTAAAGCAGCTGGAATTAGAGCTGCTTCTCAGGAATAGTCCATTCTTAGATATACTCCATAAGGGGCAGGGCAGGATGGTGCTACTAGGCAGCCCCTGGAGGGTGCAGAATGAACATCTGAGCAACCAGCTGAGGAAGAGCAGCTGTTCACTATTTAAAAATAAGAATAGACATGATGGATTTACTAGGTAAGTATGCCTGTTCCTATAATTAGATCGCCTGGGCTTTTGCAGGTGCTGTTGGCCAAGAAGCATGTGTTGATTTCTGCTATAAAGTGCCAACATCTGGGTATGTGGCCCAGCAGGCAGTAGGGGCTTTGGACCAGCTGCCATGCTGAGTGATAGCAGGGGAGGGACAATATTAGGGTATTTATGTGCCTATGTGCTCAGTAGTACAGCAGGAATGATAGCATTGGCCTCACGGTTGCTCGTTATTCAATGAACAAATGCCAGGAAATGCTTATAACAGTGCCAGGCTCAGGTTCCTGTTCAAAACACACAAACTTTGCTGTTTATTAGGTACTGGCCAGGTACCAGGTATGTGCTGGGCACTGGCACTGCCCTGAGAGTGCACAGAGGCTGCCCTGTCCTCCAAATCACTGAGGCATCTATGCCCAACTTTGTTTTATCATGACCTGTGTTAGTGCCTGGCACTGCCCTCTCCCCATCCCCAGAAGCTGAGCCAGGAAGTCAGAGTTTTTTGTTTGCTCTGTCTTGCCATATCCCAACACCAGGAATGGAGCTTGCCAGCTGCTCAGTAAATATTGGTTGGATGAAGTTTGTATGCTGGATTGGGAGGCAGACCTCAAACAAGAAAGCATAAGAAAGTATAGGTGGCTTGAAACATGTTGAATAAAGCATGGTCACGTGAGAGAGAGGAAGGGAGACTCAGGAGCAGGTGACACTTGACCTGAAACTCTAGTCATGAGATGGTAACTTTCTAGGAGTACAGAACAGTGCTTTTTGCATAGGGAGGACTGCAGGAGGCAGGAGTGGCATGTTGGGAAGTGAGCAGTTGGGGGAGACTGCCCAGGCTAGCAGGAGCCCGCACAGGCTTTGTTTAGACAGGAGAGTGTGGGCTTTGATCCCACATCTTTGAGTGTTCACCCTGCTGCCATGTGGACCCGGGCTGGCTGTAGGGACTAGTGAACAGACCAGTTGTGCTGCTTGGTCAGCCTGGGGGCACAGCCCCTGGTGGAGAGCAGCAGGCTTTAGGGCTGTGGGGTGTTTGGATTTTAGGAGTTGGATGATGAGTGAAATAGTGGGGGAAGCAGTCCTTCAGGCATGGGCTGGCCAGTCCAACTGGGAGAGTGGAAACCAGGCCCGAGGCCGAGGCCTGCCATTCTCCCCCCAGCCCTAGAGCCCAGCCCCCTGCCCCATTCATTTTCTAGCCAGGCTGGAACTGTTCCTGGGGGAGGGGTGTTTGCCTGTTGCCAGGTGCCCAGGTTCCGGGCACCACTAGCTATAGCCATGCTGCACATGCTGCCCTCACTGGCCTTGCTGCTCCTGCTGGTGACACCTGTACCCAGCCACTCCTGGTCACGGCCCCTCTGGTACCAGGTGGGGCTGGACTTGCAGCCTTGGGGGTGCCAACCAAACAGCATGGAGGGCTGTGGGAGTGGCCTGGGCTGCCCTGGCTATTGGATGGACCTGGGAATAAACCGCATCTACCCTGTGGCTGGGGTCACACTCACTACTACCATGATGATGCTGGCGATCAGCCGCAAGGTGCTACAGCGGCGCCGTGTACAGGCCACCAAAGCTGAGGTAAGTATAACTCCCCTCTCACCTCTACTTATACCTGTGTGCCTGTGCCCTTTACCCAGCCCTTCCCTGTTGGTCTACCTTATTGGCCTATAGGCCTCCTGCCTCCAGTTCACATCCCCTTGTCCCTGTTTCTGTCCACATGTCTCTACCTATCAGTTCCTTCACATCTGTCCCCCTTAAGTGCTCCTTTCTCATTCAGCCTATGTAGGCCCCATGACCACTATAGCCCACAAGAGACCCTCCATGATCTACCATCACCCTGTCTCCTCCCCATCTCCTCCGGGCAGTGCCTTACACCCTCCTCTTCAGCTCCGTTGCTGCCCCTTGTCATGCCTCTGGCCTGTCCCTCCACTCTCCCTCCTGCCTCTTGGTCCTATTCTCAGCACCCACAGGTGACGACTGACCCCTGTGGGCCTTGGAAGCGGCAGGCCCCAATCTCAGACCGTACCCTGCTCCTTGGAGTCCTGCACATGCTGGATGCCCTCCTGGTCCACATTGACAGCCACCTACGGCGTCTAGCCACACAGCAGCAAATCCAAATAAAGGGGACTTCTACCCAGAATGGGTGACATAACACATGCCTCTCTTTGCCTGATGGCCAGCTGGGGTGGGGATGCCCTGAGGCTCTGGGCCAGGTCTCAAGCCTGTGCATGTGTTCTCTCCAGGCTTGTCTGGACCCTGTGTCCCCTTTCCATTCCTATAGCCAGCAGACCTGTTGAGGCCTTGGTGTCCAGGGAGGGTGGGCAGGAAAGGCCCAGGATGGCTCACATACTGACCTTTCCTCCTGAAGGATCCCATCCACAAACACAACTTCTCCTCTGATTAACCAGTACTAGGGAATCCCCAGGGTTGTAGAAGACTTGACCACCAGGATAGACTTGAGGATTCAGAGAGGGTCTCCCAGAGGAATTGACAATCTGGCTGAGTCCTAGGGAGGAGTGGGTATTGGGAAGGGTATTGCAAGTGGAGGTCACATGAGTAGAGGCCACATGCTGAGTTTGGTACTCTGTACACTGCTGAGGTGGGCAGTCCCCAGTCTTACAGGACCTCAAGGGCCAAGTGAGGGTCATAGGCTTCTCCGGTGCACAGGGGGAGCCAAGGAAGTGACCGGTCAACTGAGGTGGGTGGGGGACAATGGTGAGGCTGGAGCCAGACCTGAAGGATCTCTAATGGGAGACTGAGAGCCCTGGGTCCTCATTATGGGATCTCACTCCCTTGCATCATCCATCCTTATCCCCATTTCAGTGAGATTGACAAAGGAGCTATCCCCATGACTTTTAACTTTGCCACCAAAAAGCATCTGGCTCTGGTTTCCTTTTTTCCTTGCTCCTGCAAGGTCCTTCCCAGGGTATCACTGCTCCGAGTTTCCAATAGCAAACACTAGATCCTTGGCTCTTGCTCTGACCATCCAGCTCAGGCCCAGCAGCCCTAACCATCTTTTTTGCTATGGCAGCCTCAGATAAGGTCTGGTGCCTCAGTGGTGCTTGCTTCAAGACCCTCAGATTGCTGTGAGCTAGGACACCCTAGCACTCTACTTAGGGTGACAGATTGAGATTCTGTCTCAAAAACAAAACTGAGTATGGTGGCTCACGCCTATAATTCTAGCACTTTGGGGAAGTTGCAGTGGAAGGATCACTTGAAGCCAGGAGCTTGAGGTTGCAGTGAGCTAGGAAGCTGTGGCACTCTACCCAGGGTGGAGTGAGAGAAAGAAAATAAGAAAAAGAAAAAAGGATCTCAAATCAACAACCTAACTTTACAACTAAGGGAACTAGAAAAAACAAACTAAACCCAACACTAGCAGAAGGAAGGAAATAATAAAGATTAGAGCAAAAATTAATGGAATAGAGACTAGTAAACAATAGAGAAAATCAACAAAACCAAAAGCTGATTGAACAGATCAATAAAATTGACAAACCACTAACAACATTGACTAGAAAAAAGGAAGACAAATTACTAAAGTCAGAAATAAGAGTGAAGATATTACTACTCGTTTTACAAAAATAGGAAGATAATGCTACAAATACAGGGTGTCTCAAAAGTTGCCATACAGGGGAAATTAACAAACTCATATCTTTAATATTTGTATATCAAAACAAGAATTTGTAAATATTTTGTAAAATTCTGTATTGACTATTTTAAAAAGGTACATTTAGCTACAATTTCCCATTTTTCCTATGTGTGTATGGTTACCATTAGGAACCATATAGTTGTATGTCCATAAAATTTGAAGAGAATTTTTTTTTTTTGAGACCAAGTCTCATTCTGTTGCCTCCTGAGTAGAGTGCCCTAGCATCATAGCTCATAGCAACCTCACACTCTTGGGCTCAAGTGAGCCTCTTACCTCAGCCTCCTGAATAGCTGAGATTCCAGGTACCCTCCATAATGCCTGACTATTTTCTATTTTCAGTAGAGATGAGGTCTCACTCTTGCTCGGGCTGATCTTAAAATGAGCTCAAGCAAGCCACCCACCTTACCCCTAAGAGCACTAGGATTACAGGTGTGAG
>NW_003852574.1:860985-864005 GCF_000181295.1 Otolemur garnettii | reverse complement strand
CAAAAAAAAAAAAAAAATAGCCCAGGTGTTGCAGGGAGCACCTGTAGTCCCAGCTACTTGGGAGGCTGAGGCAAGAGGATCGCTTAAGCCCAAGAGTTTGAGGTTGCTGTGAGGGGTGATGCCACAGGGCAACAGCTTGAGACTGTCTCAGAAAGGGAAAAAAAAGGAAATTAAAGAAGACATGTATATTTGGAAATAACTTCCATGCTCATAGATTGGAGGACTTCATATTGTTAGATGAGTAAACATTCAGTGCAATCCCTATCAAAACCCCAATGTGCTTTTCACAAATATAGACTCATCTTAAAATTCATATGGAATCTCAAGGGACCCTGAATAGCAAAAATGACCTAGAAATAGAAGACAAACTTGGAGAACTCACACTTCCTGCTTTCAAAAGTTTACTACAAAACTACAGTAATCAAAAAGGTGTGATACTGGCATAAAGAAAGACACATACACCAGTGAATAGAATAGAGAGTTCACAAATAAGCCCTCACATATATGTTCAACTGGTTTTCAATAGGGGCGTCAAGACAATTTGATTAAGAAAATAATTATCGGGTGGTGCCTCTGGCTCAGTGGGTAGGGCACCGTTCAAACCCAGTCCCGGTCAAACTGCAACAAAAAAATAGCCAGGTGTTGTGGTGGGCTCTTGTAGTCCCAGCTACTCGGGACGCTTAAGGCAAGAGAATCACCTAAGCCCAGGAGTTGGAGGTTGCTGTGAGCTGCGACACCACAGCACTCTACCAAGGATGACAAAGTGAAACTGTCTCTACCAAAAAAAAAAAAAAAGAAAATAATTATCTTTCTAACAAATGGTCCTAGGAAACTGGATATCCACCAGCAAAAAAATGAAATGAGACCTTTACCTCACATCATATAGAAAATCAACTCAAAATAGATCAAAGACTTTATAAGCTAAAACTGTAAGACTCTTAGAAGAAAACATAGGTGAAAATCTTCATCATCTTGGAGAAGGCAATGATTTCTTATGATACCAAAGGAACAGACAATGAAAGAAAAAATAAATAAAAATTTAACACATTAACTGCCATGTGAGTTTTATTTAACTTATGCTAACTTTGAGTTCAGGCCCTCAGGAAGCATATATAACACACAGATCCCTTGCTCATTGACTGTCTCACCAGAAAACAACTTTTTGCTTGGGGCCACGGTATTCTATTAGGTCCGGGACGTGTGTTATTTATGCTTCACAAAGCCCTGGGCTCAAAACTAGCTAAAAACAACTCACATGGCAGTTTGTGCTTGACCTAAGGAAACACTATGGCCCCAAGGAAAACCTGCTGGTGTGGCAGTCAGTGTGTCCAAAATGGGCACCTCCACAGTGCTCCTCCTCCATCGCTCGGAACTCTGCCAGCTGTATGGCTAGAGTCCCTGAACTCTCGCCTTTCCATCCCCTGCATCCATCACCATGGCAGGTGCAACAGTGGACACCAGCTCCAAGATCACCACCAAGGACTTAAAGGAGAAGAAGGAAGTTGTGGAGGAGGCAGAGAATGGAAGAGACCGGGCCTGCTAATGAGGAAAACAGGGAGCAGGAGGCTGACAATGAGGTAGATGAAGAAGAGGAAGAGGAGGGAGAAGATGGTGAAGAAGAGTTTGGAGATGAAGATGATGTTGATACCAAGAGGCAGAAGTCTGGCTCAGCGCCTATAGCTCAGCAGCTAGGGCACCAGCCGCATATACTGGGGCTGGCCAGGGCTTGTGGGTTCAAGCAGGGCCTGCCAAACAAAAATGACAATTACAACAACAACAAAAAAAGAAGAAGAAGAAGAAGAAGCTGGGCATTGTGGTGGGTGCCTGTAGTTCCAGCTACTTGGGAGGAGGCTAAGACTAGAGAATTGCTTGAGCCCAAGAATTTGAGGTTGCTGTGAGCTGCGATTCCATAGCACTCTACCAAGGGCAACATAGTGAGACTGTCTCAAAAAGAAAAAAAAAAAATGAAGAGAAAGTTCCAGAAATAGATAGTGGCAATACTTATACAACATTGTGAATGTATTTAATACCACTGAATTATATATTTAATAATGATTAAAGTATTATACTTAATGTCATATATGTTTTAGTACTTTTGATTACAACTTTAAAAAATACACATAACATAAAAAGAAAAATATGGAAGCATAAACAGGTGAATATATCAAATAAATATTAAGAAGGGTAAGGTGAGTGCCAGATCCCTCCCAGACGGAGCGCAGCCCACATGTACTTGGCACAAGTTTGAAAATCTCTGGGATAACAAAGGGGCCTCAGAGATGAATAGCGAAATGAAGCCTGGTCAGGAAATGGTGTTTCAAATTTTAGCTTGCAGTTTAGGAGGAAAGAGGATATTTTGACCTCATCTCATTCCATATACCAAGTAATTAAAAAAGATCAATGAGTCACTGAAGATTCTTGCTATATCACTGCAATGGCCACTGCTTGTACTTGACCTTTTAGTAACATTTCCTTTTTTGACCAGCCTCTTGAAATACATCCTTCCCTGGATGCCTATAGCATCACACTTCCTGGTTTTCTCCCTACTTCACTGGCCTTGAAGTAGAGGTGGGGAGGGAGGCTAGGGGACTAGATTTAGGAATTATTTGGAATAGAATTTGCTGAAGAACTGGATGTGGATTTTGAGAGCAAACAGTCAAGGATGACTCCTACATTTCTAGCCTGAGCAACTGGATTAATGGAGGAGTCATTTACTGAGATATGGGAGGAACAGGTTTGGGAGGCAAGGTGAAGAGTTCAGCTTCTGCTGTGTTTATTTTATTTATTTATTTATTTAAGACAATGTCTCAAGCTGTCACCCTAGGTAGAGTGCTGTGATGTCACAGCTCACAGCAACCTCAAACTCTTGGGCTTAACCAGTTCTCTTGCTTCAGCCTCCCAAGTAGCTGGGACTACAGGTGCCCACCACAACGCCTGGCTATTTTTTGGTTGTAGTTGTCATTGTTGTTTGGCAGGCCTGGGCTGGATTCAAACCCGCCAGCTCAGGTGTATGTGGCTGG
>NW_003852574.1:857624-859204 GCF_000181295.1 Otolemur garnettii | reverse complement strand
AAAAAAAAAAAAAAAAAAAGTATACAATGGCCGGGTGAAGTGGTAGCACTCTGGGAGGCCGAGGAAGGTAGATTGCCTGAGCTCACGAGTTCGAGACCAGCCTGAGCCAGAGCAAGACCCTATCTCTAAAAATAGCTGGGCATTGTGGCAGGTGCCTGTAGTCCCAGTCACTTGGGGGGCTGAAGCAAGAGAATCACTTAAGCCCAAGAGACTGAGATTGCTGTGAGCTGTGATGCCATGGCACTCTACCAAGGACAACATAGTGAGACTCTGTCTCAAAAATAATAATAATAATGATATATGATAAATTATTTTTAACTATCGATACCCTTTTTTGCTATTAAATGTTGTATCTTATTCTTTCTAATTATATTCTTGCACCCATTACCCTTCCCACTCTATGTTCCTCTTCCCACTAATCTTCCCAGCCCCTGGTAACCATCATTCTATACTCAATTTTCATGAGTTCAATTTTTCAAATTTTTAGTTTCCACATAGGAGTGAGAACATGCAACACTTGTCTTTCAATGCCCAGCTTAGTTCACTTAACATAACGTCTTCCGGTTCTAAATGACAAGATTTCATTTTTTAAGACGGAATAGTATTCCATGTGTATATACACCACATCATTTTCTTTACCCATTGATCCACTGATGGACTGAGGTTGATTCTATATCTTGTCTCTTGTGAACAATGCTACAATAAACACAGGAATACAGATATCTCTTCAACATACTAATTTCTTTCTTTTGGATACAGCACTGGGGATTGCTGAATCATATGGGAGTTCTAGTAGGGATATATATTTTTTTGAGACAGAGTCTCACTTTGTTACCCTCAGTACAGTGTTGTGGCATCATAGCTCATAGCAACCTCAAACTCTTGGGCTCTTGCCTCGGCCTCCTGAGTAGCTGGGACTACAGGTACCTGCCACAACACCTGGCTATTTTTAGAGATAAGGTCTTGCTCTTGCTCAGGCTGGTCTCAAACTCAGGCTATCCACCTGCCTCACCCTCCCAGAGTGCTAAGATTACAAGCGTGAGCCACTGCACCTGGCCCAGGGGGTTTGGTTTTGGTTTTATTTAGAGACAAGGTTGCCCAGGCTAGAGTATAGTGACATGATCATGGCTCTTTGCAGCCTCAAACACCTGGGCTCAAGTAGTCTTCCCACCTTAGCCTTCTGAGTAGCCGGGACTATAGGTGTTAGCCACCTTGCCCAGCCTAGTTTTAGTTCTTTTTTTTTTTTTTTTTTTTTTGAGACAGAGTCTCGCTGTGTCGCCCTGGATAGAGTGCTGTGAAGTCACAGCTCACAGCAACCTCAAATTCTTGGGCTAAAGCGATTCTCTTGCCTCAGCCTCCCAAGTAGCTGGGATTACAGGTGCCTGCCACAGTGTGTGACTAGTTTTTGGTTGTAGTTGTCATTGTTGTTTGGCCGGCCTGGGCTGGATTTGAAACCGCCAGCTGGTGGCTGGCTCCCTGGCTGCTTGAGCTATAGGCGCTGAGCTGAGAAATGTCTATTGAGATCCTTTGTCTATTTCTTAATTAGGTTGTTTGATTTCTTTTTTTTTTTTTTTTTTTTT
>NW_003852574.1:847933-854521 GCF_000181295.1 Otolemur garnettii | reverse complement strand
AAAAAAAAACAAACTTGAATCAGAGCCCACTACTGTCCACTGAATCCTCCACTGGCTCCCAATTCCTGTAGATGAAAACCCAGCCTCAAAGCATGGCCTATGAAGTCTTTTGGACCCACCCTCTACCAGCCTCACTGACTCCATCCTCTGCCTGCCCCTAGTAACAGTCCACCTACTGTGCTTAAGTCCCAAGAGGTCTACTTATACCTTGAAAACACTAAGTTTGTTCCCACTTGAAGACTTTTGTGCTGGCTACTCTCTCTGCCTAGATTGCTTTTCCCCAGATCTTCATGTGACCCTCATCAATCAAGTCTTGGCTCAAATATTCCCTCATCAGAGATGCCCCCATTTTGTGGAAAAAACAACTCAAGCTGTATTTTTCCTCTGTTCTCACACCAAGACGACCACAGGTAACAAACACAGAAGACTTCTGTAACCAAACATATGGGTTTCCCTCCCACGCCAAACATGTAATCAATTTTGTTGTAGATACAAGCTGGGTGTTCTCCAATTCATTTCTGACACTATCTACATGGAGATGGCATCAGATCCCACAGGGTAAGGGTTCAGTCCCCAAGACTGTTTTCAAACATTAGTCACAAGTCCAGGCCTTTGGAACTTCTGACCAATTGGCTTCAAATTTGAGTTTCTACGACCCCTCTCTAAATTCAATTCACTAGAGGAGCTCAAAAAACTGAGGGAAATATAATTCTTACCTACATGTATTCGTTTATTATAAACAATATTACAAAAGATAAAGTTGAAGAGATGCGTAGGGTGAGGTGTAGGGAAGACGTATGGAGCTTCCATGCCCACTCCAGGCATGTCACCCTCCAAGGACACCTTCCTGTGTTCAGCTACACAAAAGTTTTCCAAAGGGCGGTGACTCAAAAGGGTAGGGCGCCGGTCCCATATGCCAGAGGTGGCAGGTTCAAACCCAGCCCTGGCCAAAAATGGCAAAAAAACAAAAACAAAAGTTCTCTAAAACATGCCCTCTTAGGCCTTGCATGGCGTCTTTGAAAACCATGTAGAAATGGGGTTGCAGAAAAAAGGCATATTTTCTCTCTCTCTCTTTTTTTTTTGAGACAGAGTCTCACTTTGTCACCCTAGGTAGAGTGCTCTGGTGTCATAGCTCACAGAAACCTCAAACTACTGAGCTCAGGTGATCCTCTTGCCTCAGCCTCCCGAGCAGGTGGAAATACAGGCACTGGCCACAATACTCAGTTAGTTTTTTTTCTTGTTTTAGTAGAGATGGAGTCTCACTCTTGCTTAGGTTGGTCTCAAACTCCTGAGTTCAAGCAATCCACCTACCTCAGCCTCCCAGAGTGCTAGGACTACAGGCATAAGCCACAAGCTGGGCCCAAATTGGGAATGTTCTAATTGACTGAGGGGGAAAACTCCGCAAGGTCTGTCTGGTCAGATTCTTTTTAGCCTCTCTGTGCAGCATTCCTTCCTTGAGGGTATGGGGCAGGACCCCTTCTGAAATGGAAGTCTTATGACCTACAATCAGACAAGGCAGGTCAGAGAATTACTATATGGCCAGCTCCGAGACAGAAATATGGGGGAAGATTCCTGCCTTGGGGAGAGAAAGGAACAGGTGAAGGAAGGGCAGGAGAAGGTCAGAGAAAGATTCTGTTTTCTGAGGCCTGCTCCTGAGGCCTAAAGTGCCTCAATATTATTATAAAAAAGACTATAACAAGGGGTGGGCATGATGGCTAATGCCTGCGATCTCAGCCTTTGGAAGCCAAGGTGGGAGACCAGGAGTTCAAGACCAGCCTGGGCCAGTCACTGTGGCTCATCCCTGTAATCCTAGCACTCTGGGAGGCCGAGGCAAGAGGACTGTTTGAGCCCAAAAGTTGAGGTTGCTGTGAGCTATGATCATGCCATGGCACTCTGCCCAGGGTGAAAGAGTAAGATTCTGTCTCGAATTGCCCCCGCAAAAACAAAACAACAAACCAGCCTGGTCAACATAGTATCACAGCGCCCCATTCTCTTACCAGGCTGAAATTTTTTCAGAACCCTCATACCACCTGAAATGCTGTTATATATCAATCCTTCTTTTGTTACTTTCTGTGGCCTCAGTGTATCCCCACTACATAAAACAGGCCCCAGAACATTATCAGGTGCTTAGTACATATTTGTTGTAAGTATGAAGGAAAAGAGAAGGAAGAAAGGGTGAAAAGAATTAAACTGAATCCTAGAAAAGAAAATAAAAGTTTTATACCTTTGCACAGGTAAAGACTTTTTAATAAAGTGGCAGACAAAAATAATTCTCCTGGGGTGGCACCTGTGGCTCAAAGGAGTAGGGCGCAGGCCTCATCTGCCAGAGGTGGTGGGTTTAAACCCAGCCCTGGCCAAAAAAAAAAACTTGCAAAAAAATAATAATAATAATTCTCCCTGAAGAATGTGCAGTTTAAAGCCAATTTTTCCCAACACTGGTATGTATGAATCAAGTCCAATTGCTAATGATCCATTTCATGAGGAGGTTCAAGTTATTTTAGAACCTGCTCTTGGAGAACCTGCTCAGCCCCTCTGAACTTGTGTCCTTTCCCAGACACTGGTCTTCAACATTTTAGAGATTTTTTCCCCCAATGGGGTCTAGATAATGGCTCTATTTCTATGTTTCTGGAAAGTTCCTGTCATTGGTATGATATTCCACATACCGAACATTCAAGACACCTTTTTTTTTCCTTTTTAAGACAAGGTCTTGCTTTGTCGTCTGAACTAGAGTAAATAGCTCACTGTTATCTCAAACTCCTGGGCTCAAGGAATCCTTCTGCCTCAGCTTCCCTAGTAGCTAGGATTACAGGGACACTATCATACCTGGATCTCACTCTTGCTCAGGCTGGTTTGATCTCCTATGCTCAAGTGATCCTTTTGGCTCCATCTCCCAGAGTGCTAGGATTACAAGTGTGAACCACTGCACCCCACCCTTGTTCAGTTCTTGTACATTTTCTATTGTCCTATTTTGTTCAACTGTACTTGATCCACTTACAAAGTAAATGAATACCTGCAAATTTTGTTTTGTTTTTTTTTATAATGACAAATAATTGTGTTAAAAAACCAGAAGTGTCGGCTCAGCGCCTGTGGCTCAAGTGGCTAAGGCGCCAGCCACATACACCTAAGGTGGCGGGTTCGAATCCATTCCGGGCCCACCAAACAACAATGATGGCTGTAATCAAAAAAAAAAAAAATAGCCAGGCGTTGTGGCAGGCGCCTGTGGTCCCAGCTACTTGGGAGACAGAGGCAAGAGACTCGCTTGAGCCCAGGAGTTGGAGGTTGCTGTGAGCTGTGATGCCACAGCACTCTATCCATGGGGATAGCTTAAGGGTCTCAAAAAAAAAAACAAAAAAAACCAGAAGTGTCACAGGCAAGAGGAACCTAAAGATACAAAGAACTTAGTGCTATGTGGTATCCTGTACAGAGATAAAAAAGGGAGGAAATCTGAATGAGCTCTGTTAATACCAATATACCTATATTAGTCTACTAATTGCAATGAATGTATCATATTAGTGTAAAATGTTAATAATAAGGGAAACTGCCAGGCTCGGTGACTGGGGTCTTATAATCCCAGCACTTGGGAGGCCCAGGCAGGTGGATTGTCTGAGCTCATGAGTTCTAGTCCAGCCTGAGCCAGAGCTAGACCTCATCTCTAAAAATAGCTGGGCACTGTGGCAAGTGCCTATAGTCTCAGCTACTTGGGAGGCTTGAGGCAAGAGAACTGCTTGAGCCGTGGAGTTAGAGGTTGCTGTGAGCTGTGATGCCAGGGCACTTTACCAAGTTCAACAAAGTGAGATTCTGTCTCAAAAAAAAAAAATCCGTATTAAAATAATATAGAAGTATAAGAAATGATAGTCTTCTTTCCCTTCCAGAAAATCCATTTTCCAAAAGTCACCTAGTTGAAAGTTTAGATTGTATTCTGCCAGATTTTCTCTGCATTCTATTGGGAAAGGCACACTACTTTGTTTTGTTTTGGTTTTCTTTGTTTTGTTTTCCAAACAAAGAATTCTATTTCAGAAAATAATCTCTAGGTTGACTGGTGGCTCTTCTTGTAATCCTAGGACTGTGGGAGGCTGAGACAGGGGATTACTTGAGCCTCAGGAGTTTGAGACCAGCCAGTGAGATCCTGTCTCTACCAAAAAAAGAAAAACTGGCAGGGCCTTACTGTAGGTGCCTGTTGTTCCAGTTTTACTGTGAAGCTGAGGCAGAAGGATTGCTTGAGCCCAGGAGTTTGGGGTTGCTGTGAGTCATGCATGGCACTCTGGTCTGGGGCAACTGAGCTAGACTGTCTCAAAAAACAAAACCAAATTAATCTCTTACATTGTTGTATCTTGGCAGTATACAGTATTGTTAAACTCCTTCCAGGTCAACTATCTGAATCTACTTCACTGTCTTTTTTTTTTTTGAGACAGAACCTCAAGCTGTCACCCTGGGTAGAGTGCTGTGGCATCGGCATCACAGCTCACAGCAACCTCCAACTCCTGGGCTCAAGCGATTCTCCTGCCTCAGCCTCCTAAGTAGCTGGAACTACTGGCCCCTGCCACAATGCCGGGCTATTTTGTTGTTGTTGTTATTGCAGCTGTCATTGTTGTTTGGTGGGCCAGGCTGGATTTGAACCTGCCAGCTCAGGTGTATTAGCTGCTTGAGCCACAGGCGCCGAGCCTACTTCATTGTCTTAAAAAGAAAACTGAGGCCTGGCGCAGTGGTTCACACCTGTAATCCTAGCCTTGTAGGAGGCCAAGGTGGATGGATTGCCTGAGCTCAAGAGTTCCACACCAGCCTGAGCAAGAGTGAGACCTTGTCTCTAAAATTATCTGGGTGCTGTAGTACAGTGGTTAAGGCGCGGGCCACATGCACCGAGGCTGACGGTTTCAAACCCAGCCTGGACCAGCTAAAACAACAATGACAACTGCAACAAAAAAATAGCCAGGCATTGTGGCAGGCGCCTGTAGTCTCAGCTACTTGGGAGGCTGAGGCAAGAGAATCGCTTAAGCCCAAGAGTTTGAGGTTGCTGTGAGCTGTGACGCCACGGCACTGTACCCAGGACAACACTGTGAGACTCTGTCTAAAAAAAAAAAAAAAAGATAAAATAAAAAATAAAAAAAGCTGGGCATTGTGGCGATTGCCTGTAGTCCCAGCTACTCAGGAGGCTGAGGCAGGAGGATCCCTTGAGCCCAAGAATTTGACGTTGCTGTGAGCTATGATGCCACTGCAATCTACCGAGGCGACTGGGACTCTATCAAAAAAAGGGGGGGGGGAAGGGAGGGGAGGGGAGAAAGAAAGAGAGAAGGGAGAAAAAGAAAGAAATGAAGTAAGGAAGAGAGGAGAGAGAGAGAAAGAGAAAGAAAGAAAACTGACTTTGCTGCCTCCTGGTCCCAGGATTCCACGCGGATGCTTTAAGCCCCTTGGCTTGGACCCGTGGACCTGCCGTGGGTGCGCTTCGGGCCCGCCAGGCTTCTGCTCTAGTAGTGGATCCTGGGGCACTGCTATTGGTGGAAAACATCGCGCACTCTGCCTTCTATGGGTGGAAGAAGGAGATGGACCGGGCAGCGTCCGCGACCGTGCGGGCAGCTGGATGTCAGGCCAACTCGTCCAAGAGCAGACCGAAGCAACCACCAGCGCCGTGAATCTGCTTCCACTAGGAGGCGGCCGAGCGCCAAGTCAGCTGTCCGGCCCCTGCTGCTGCGCCTGCGCCTCGGGCGCCATCGAGGCAGCCGGCCACTTTACGCGTGCGCAGCGCAGCTTAACCCCTACAGGAACTAGAAAATGGCGGCGTCTGTGGTCAGCCGGGTTGCTAGCGCCGGGGCTCAAGTGCTCCTACGCACTCGCCGTTCGGTGAGGTGGCAGCGAGGGATCGGGGCTTCCGGGCGCAGGGCTTCGGGACACAGACGGGGTGCGGGCTGTTAGCGGTGGCAGGTCGAAGGTGGGGAGGAAAGGACGCGGTGTCAGAGCCATGGGAAGGTCACGGCTGAGGGCCGGGCCCAGGGGTCCCCCTGTGGGCCAGGGAGCTGCGGAGCCAATCTCTTACTCAGTCCTCACTCGTGGTCGTCCCTTTACACAGCCGGCCCTACTGAGGGCTCCTGCCTTGCGGAGTACCGCAACCTTCGCCCAGGCCCTCCAGTACGTACCAGAGACTCAGGTTAGCGTTCTGGACAACGGGCTGCGTGTGGCCTCGGAACAGTC
The DNA here is from genome assembly GCF_000181295.1 of Otolemur garnettii. Taxonomy (NCBI): domain Eukaryota; kingdom Metazoa; phylum Chordata; class Mammalia; order Primates; family Galagidae; genus Otolemur; species Otolemur garnettii. The sequence goes on along the minus strand of NW_003852574.1, from coordinate 848,338 downwards.
ATCCCATCCTACCTGCACGGTGAGTGGAGGGCGCCGTCGGAGAGGGGACCTCCGGATTGAGTCTGCCATCATTTTCCAGGTTGGAGCGTGACCTTGGATGTGAGTCCTGAAGTCTGTGGTTTGAGTTCAGACTGAGGCTCACTCACCCCTTGATTGGGCCCCATTCCTAACCCCAGCCCCAAACCCCATTGACTTCATGGGGCAATATTGTACCAACATTCATTTAGCATATGATGCCTCCCAAGCAGGGCATCAAATTCTATTCTAGCTTTTTGTTAAAGATTCTACATGAGAACAATGATCACATCCTCATCTTATAATGAAGAAAATGGGATTCAGGCTCGGAGCCTGTGGCTCAAGTGGCTAAGGCGCCAACCATATATACCTAAGGTGGCGGTTCGAATC
>NW_003852574.1:846415-847721 GCF_000181295.1 Otolemur garnettii | reverse complement strand
AAAAAAAAAAGAAAGAAAATGGGATTCAGAGACATTAGGTGACATACAGGGGTCCAGGTGACTTGCAGGGGACTCACGGGGTTCTTGAGCCTCAAAGCTTAAGGACATAATCTCCAATGTAGACCAGGGATGCACTTTTTTTTTTGAGACAGTTTCACTGGGTTACCCTGGGTAGAGTGTTCAACAACCTCAAACTTTTGGACTCAAGTGCTCCTCCTGCCTCAGCCTCCCAAGTAGCTGGGAGTACAGGCTCTGCCACCATGCAGGGCTAGTTTTTATTTTATTTATTTATTTATTTATTTATTTGAGATGGAGTCTCAAGCTGTCACCCTGGGTAGAGTGCAGTGGCATTACAGCTCACAGCAACCTCAAACTCTTGGGCTTAAGTGATTCTCTTGCCTCAGCCTCCCAAGTAGCGCCCACCACAATGCCCAGCTATTTTTTTGTTGTTGTTGTAGTAGTTATTGTTTAGCAGGCCCTGGCCCGGTTCAAACCCACAATCCCCAGTGTATGTGGCGACACCATAACCTCTGAGCCATGGGTGCTGAGCCACTCAGACTGGTCTTGAACTCCTGAGCTCAAGCAATTCACCTGCCTCAGCCTCCCAAAGTGCTAGGATAGCAGTCATGTACTGCCACCCGACAGAATCCTGCCAGTTTTAATCAAAAGTTACACTATAGATTTTGAAATGCGTCTTGTTTGTCAGGATCTTAGATGTGAAACACATCTTCTCGCAGAGTGCTAGAATTACAAATATGAACCACTGGGCCTGGCCAAGATACTTATTTAAATCATACATCAGTACCTCCTTCCTTAATGGTGAAAGGGTAAAACTCACCACCGGAATTAAGACGGCATAATTTTTTTTTGGGTGGGGGGAGACAGTTTCACCTTGTTGCTGTGGCATCATAGCTCACAGCAACCTCAAACTTTTGGGCTTAAGTGATCCTCTTGCCTCAGCCTCCCAAGTAGCTGGGCTCCAGGCGCCAGCCACAATGCCCAGCTGTTTTTAGAGATGTCTTCCTCTGGTTCAGGCTGGTGTTAAACCTATGAGCTTAGGCAATCCATCTGCCTTGGCCTCCTAGTGTGCTAGGATTACAGGTGTGAGCCATCGCACCTGGCCCAATGGGATTATTTTTAAGAAGGAGAACGTAAGTTATTGTTGTTAGCAGATGGTATGAATTTCATTAGGTACATAGAGTCCCAGGGTGTGTGTGTGTTTTTGAGACAGAGTCTTACTTTGTCACCCTCAGTAGAGTGCTATCGCGTCACAGCTGACAGCAACGTCAACTCTGAGCTTAAGCAA
>NW_003852574.1:844713-846158 GCF_000181295.1 Otolemur garnettii | reverse complement strand
TTTTTTGGTTGCAGCTGTCGTTGTTCGGCAGGCCTGGGCTGGATTTGAACCTGTCAGCTCAGGTGTAAGTGGCTGGCACCTTAGCTGCTTGAGCCACAGGTGCTGAGCCTGTCGTTGTTTTAACTGGCTCAGGCCAGTGTGAACCCACCAGCCTTGGTGTATGTGGCTGGCACCCTACCCACTGAGCTATGGGTGCCACTGTCCCTGGGTATTCTTGGTGACCAGTCAGAAAATAGGGCAAGAAGTAGAAGTGATGTATTGTGACATGGCAGTCATTTGCCTGGCCCCCTATACCCCGTGTACAGTGTACCTGCAAGCAGGTGATCCTGCTGGGGCAGCCTTCCCTCCACCCTGGGACCCATGAGCACATGCCTAGGGCTTGTGCTGTGTCACTCAGGGTGAGGTCTGAGTGGGGCTGAGGTGGTTTCTTAACTTTGTTGGTGGCTTTCTGTCCAGGTAGGCTTGTGGATTGATGTTGGCAGCCGTTACGAAACTGAGAAGAACAACGGGGCTGGCTACTTTGTGGAGCATCTGGCTTTCAAGGTGAGGCTCTTAAGTCTATGTTTCTCTTGGGCTTAGAGCTACCTATTGTCCCTCTTGAGGATGGAGGTGAGAAAAATTAGCCTTGTAATTTTGGGCCTTCATTGGGGGGTGATTTCTTGATCATTTTTATGAAAGGAGCCACGTGGGCTTAACCTGTTTTGAGTGAACACTTTCCCCATGAGCCCCTGCGTGAGGCTCTCAGAGCCAATAAAACTCACTGGAAAGCCACAGGACCCCCACTTTTCATCAGAGAGGCTAGTCCTATGTTGTGTGCATGCATACATATAGACTTACTGAACATACAGATATGCGTGTATATTGTAACAAACAAATCTGCAGGCTTGGTACCTGTAGCTCAGCGGCTAGGGTGCCAGCCACATATACTGGAGCTAGCAGGTTTGAACCCAGCCTGGGCCTGCCAAACAACAATGACAACCACAACCAAAAAATAGCCAGGTGTTGTGGTAGGTGCCTGTCATCCCAGCTACTCGGGAGGCTGAGGCAAGAGAATCACTTAAGCCCAAGAGTTTGAGGTTACTGTGAGCTGTGATGCCACGGCACTCTACCCAGGGCAACTTAGTGAGACTCTGTCTAAAAAAAAAATATCTGCAGACAGATAGGCATGCTTGCTTGTGAAATGTCCTACTCTGGTGGAATACCTGAGCAGCCCTTGGTTATAAAGTGGAGACCCATAGTTTTTGTTGTTGTTGAGACAGAGTCTCACTCATTTGCCCTAGGGTTGAATGCTGTAGCATCATAGCTCATAGCAACCTCAAACTTTTGGGCTCAAGAGATCCTCTTGCCTCAGCCTCCCAAGTAGCTGAGACTATAAGCCTGTGCCACCATGTCCAGCTAGTTTTTCTGTTTTTAGTAGAGACAGGATCTTTACTTTTTTTTTTTTT
>NW_003852574.1:822383-844214 GCF_000181295.1 Otolemur garnettii | reverse complement strand
CTGTGATGCCACGGCACTCTACCGAGGGCGACAGCTTGAGGCTCTGTCTCTAAAAAAAAAAAAGAGAGAGAGAGAGAGAGATTCTCTTGCCTCAGCCTCCCAAGTGTGGCGTCAAAGCTCATGGCATCCTCAAACTCTTAGGCTTAAGAGATTCTCTTGCCTCAGCCTCCCAAGTAGCTAGAACTACAGGCACCTGCCACAATGCCCAGCTGTTTTTTTTGTTGTTGCAATTGTCATTGTTTAGCTGGCCTGGGCTGTATTCAAACCCGCCAGCCTGGGTGTATGTGGCTGGTGACCTACTCACTTAGCTATGGGTGCTTGAGATGGGATCTTGTTATTGCTCATGCTGGTCTTGAACTCCTGAGTCCAAGCAATCCACCTGCCTTAGCCTCCCTTAGTGCTAGGATTATAGGTATGAGCCACTGTGCCCAGCCCCAGCAGGATCTTTATCATGTGAGGACATGGTTCCTGGGCTCCCATGTGCTACTGATTGGTTGTTTTGATGTCTGGTTCCAGGGAACAAAGAATTGGCCTGGGAATGCCTTGGAGAAGGAGGTAGAAAGCATAGGGGCCCATCTTAATGCTTATAGCACCCGGGAGCACACTGCCTACTATATCAAGGCATTGTCCAAGGATCTGCCAAAAGGTAACACCTGGAAGAGGGAGCAAGGGCAGAAGGGAGGAACTCCAGGGGAGTAAAGGACAGGCTCCTGGGATCCTCTGGCCTAGTACAGAATTGGAGTACCCATAGGGTATGGTCTTGCAGTACAGCAAGCAGGAGAGGACAGCCGGAGATCCAGACCTGAGGATTTTGTGTTGCAGTTGGTCTCTAGTGGTCCATCTGGCACCTAAACATGTCCTACTTGCATCTAGTTGTGGAACTCCTGGGTGACATTGTACAGAACTGCAGCCTGGAAGACTCACAGATTGAGAAGGAACGTGACGTGATCCTGAGGGAGATGCAGGAAAACGATGCATCTATGCGGGACGTGGTCTTTGACTACCTGCATGCCACAGCATTCCAGGGCACACCACTAGCCCAGGCTGTGGAAGGGCCCAGTGAAAATGTCAGGTGAGTCGCCTGGGCTCGAGGCCCCTTCCAGATCATGTTTTTAGTTGGCTGGCTGCCAATATTGTTGATTTTTTTTTTTTTTTTTAAATTCACGCAATTGGAGCTGGACGCAGTGGCTCATGCCTATAATCCTGGCACTCTGGGAGGCCGAGGCAGGGGGATTGTTCAGTTCATAGGTGCCTCTGTAGTCCCTGTAGCTGCCTCCTATTTGGGAGGCTGAGGCAAGAGAATCGCTTAAGCCCAAGAGTTTGAGGTTGCTGTGAGCTATGACACCACAGTACTCTACCAAGGGCAATGAAATAAAACTCTGTCTCAAAAAAAAAAGGCAAACAAACATGCAAATGGAGATGGTTTCATGTATTTCCTTGTGGTCCTGTGAGTCTTTTTAAATGATTTTGTGGCCTTCATTTGAATTTTGGGTTTTATTTTAGGGTGTGTTTCCATGTGTGTCCTGATACTCCAAAGGAGGGAGCATCTGGGTATCCCATCCATGTGGCTTCTTGTCCCCCGGTTAGGGATAGTCTGTGAGAGTTCTGATGTTGCCTCTTGAGAGTCTTACCATATCAGCTTGTGCTCTCCTGAGAGAGGACCATGAGCCTGTCCATGAGGCAGAGGCAGGGCCAGATGAGGGAGGCCATCTGGGCTCTGGAGGGGTGGGTAGCAGAGAAGGGGGAAGGGGATTGAGGGATGTGCTAGGGCCCGTTCTTTAGAAATGCCATGCCTCTCCTCATTTCTACCTTCTCAGCCCCATTTGTGCAACCCAACTCACTCTAATTTGGGAGAGGCGTTGACCCATTGGCCGAATGTCTTCTAGGAAACTGTCTCGTGCAGACTTGACTGAGTACCTCAGCAGGCATTACAAGGCACCTCGAATAGTGCTGGCAGCAGCTGGAGGTGAGTGATGGATCAATGGAAGCCCTGGGTATGTGGACGCCAACCTTAGTTATCAGAGCCCAGATTTCCTAGTTAGGGCATAGGGAATCTTCCACCCAAGGGGATTTTGTTCCTACCCTGTCCTTGATGAGAGTGACCATCCACCTATGCTCTCTGAGGTAGGATAGGATTCTACCACATTGCCACTACCTTGACCACTGCCTAGGGTCACCTAGGGATGCTTTTCCTCTTTTCCTAGCCCCATCTTGTCCTAGGATAATTAGTGGGCTAGAAGGGAGGATATGAGCCCCTGGACTTGTTCCTGTGGCCTTGCCATTGGTTGAACTAGACATTAGATATGTGATGATACACACTTGATGGACTGGGAAGACTGGGAATTGCCTTGAAGGCACAGAATGGTAGTTTTTTTGTGTGTTTGTTTTTGAGGTAAGAGTCTTACCCTGGGTAGAGAGCCATGGCATTATAGCTCACAATAAGCTCAAATTCTTAGACTCAAGGGATCCTCTTGCCTCAGCCTCCTGAGTAGCTAGGACTATAGGGCCTGGCCAGTTTTCCTAATTTTAGTAGAGAGGAGGTCTTGCTGTTGCTTAGGCTGGTGTTGAACTCCTGAGCTGGGCAGTCTACCTGCCTCAGTCTCCCAGAGTGCTAGGATTACAGGCATGAGCCACTGCACCGGCCCCAGAATGGTAGAGATTTTTTTTTTTTTTTGAGACAGAGCCTCAAGCTGTGGCCCTGGGTAGAGTGCTGTGGCATCACAGCTCATAGCAACCTTCAACTCCTGGGCTCAAGCGAGTCTCCTGCCTCCGCCTCCCAAGTAGCTGGGACTACAGGCACCCACCACAACACCTGGCTATTTTTTGGTTGCAGCTGTCATTGTTGTTTGGCGGGCCGGGCTGGATTCGAACCTACCACCTTAGGTGTAGGCGCCTTAGCCACTTGAGCCACAGGTGCCGAGCTAATGGTAGAGATTTTAATGGGGAACTCAAGAGTTGTAGGGTGGAGTGGCCTTTTTAAAGCACCTATCATTTGAACAGAGGCTTAAAGGGTGGTGTTATTTAGGTGGCGTGCAGGGGGCCTGAGCAGAACCGAAGACCAGTGTCTTGGCCTGATGTATGTCTTAAGTTTTCTTCTACTACTGTGTGACACCTGAGTGGGGGCAGGATGGCTAGGGAGAGGCTATGGCAAGTCTCTAGAGAGAGCTGGCAGGACGAAGAGAAAGTGGACGGAAACCCAGTGGGAGTCTGGACGTGGGTTGGAGAGTGGGGCCAAGAATGCTTCCCAGCTCATGGCCATAGCAGTTGAGTGGGTAAGAAAGACCAATGGGAAGAGCATAACTGGGACTTTGGAACCAGGGAACTTGGGGAGTTAGAGCAGTGTGAACTACAGATACCTCAGGTTTTGTCAAGTCTTGATAAGGCTTGAGCTCATGGGAGGAAAGAATAAAAGGCCAAGGCAGCTGATAGGCTGTTGCTCTGAGGAGGCTGGCCAATGCCACAGTGTTCACCGATTATGGTGCCAGAGGGCTCCTCTTGTGGAGGTGAGGCATGGTCCAGCAAGGGGTCCTGAGGGCATGAGTTTGTAACTTGACTTGCCACCCCTACAGAGCCAGCAGCCAGATCTACTTCATGTAGGTCTAGAGGGACAAGGCAGGCTCTGGGCCCAGGGAGCATCAGTTTTATGTCTGATGTACGTAAGATGCTGCTTCTAGAATGAGAATTAACATTTGTTTCACATGGCAACCCATTTTTAAGCTTAGAGTGCTGCCTGTCTCCTGTGCCTGAGGTCATGGGAACTATTTGGACCTGAGGTGCCTGCCCTGCCTATGAGACAGGGTCTGTCTGTGGAGGATCCTCTTCCTCACCCTGATGTTTCCTTCTGGAGTCTCCTGCTAAGAGAGGTCATGGAGGTTCTCTACCTGTCTGTGATTCCCTCTACACCTGCGCCTTAGACCCCAGCTGACCAGTAACACCAGTATCTGTGTTGGCAGGGGTAGAGCATCAGCAGCTGTTAAACCTTGCGCAGAAGCACTTGAGCAATGTCTCTATGACATACGCAGAAGATGCCGTACCTGCTCTTACTCCGTGTCGCTTCACTGGCAGCGAGGTGCGTTGCCTGCTGGGCAGGCTGGGGTGGTGCTCTCAATCGGGGGCCTATTGGAGGACCCTTGTGGGTATGGTCATCCTGGTTACTCCAGAGATGCCTCAGGAGTTGGTAAGGGGACCTGTGGCTGCTGCCTCCCAAGCACATATGTTCGTATGCATGTGCACACTCCACCTACACCTGCCATACATTCTGTTCTCCAGGTAGTCTGGCTGTCACTCAGCCTGTTGTATACTGTTTCAGATCCGTCACCGTGATGATGCTCTACCTTTGGCTCATGTGGCTATTGCAGTAGAAGGACCTGGCTGGGCCAACCCAGACAACGTCGCCCTCCAAGTGGCCAATGCCATCATTGGCCACTATGACTGCACTTATGGTGGTGGTGTGGTGAGTGCCAAGAATGAGTGTGGGACCTTGCCTTGGGGAAGAGTTTGCTGGGGTTGTGTGCTCCTATGCTGTGGGATGAGGGTGTGGGCCACAGACAAGAAGGTGGGTGCTAACCACCTTTGCCTCTGGCAGCATATGTCCAGCCCACTGGCTTCAGTTGCTGCTGCCAAGAAGCTGTGCCAGAGTTTCCAGACCTTCAACATCTGCTACGCGGAGACTGGGTTGCTGGGTGCACACTTTGTCTGTGACCGAATGAGTATTGATGACATGATGTTCTTCCTGCAAGGCCAGTGGTGAGTGCCAGCCTGGTACTGCTGGGTGGATGGGGGCTTTGACCAGGATAGTGGGAGGCTAAGAAACAACAGTGTCCCAGAATGAGCACCACCACACCCCTGCTCTGCTTTAGGATGCGCCTGTGCACCAGTGCCACGGAGAGTGAGGTGGTGCGGGGCAAAAACATCCTCAGAAATGCCCTGATATCTCATCTGGATGGTGAGTCTTGCAGCACTGTGGGGATGGGTAGAGTGTATCCTGGCAATGCCAACAGTGATAGCCTTAGTGTAACCACCACTTCTAAGCAGGATTGGAAGGGAAAACACTGAAGGTCATGCCATATGTACCCCTACCAACTCATGCTTGGAGATGCAGGTGGAGATGGACCACATCAGTAGCCCATCACTATAGGAACAGGTGGTTGTAAAAGAGAGGGCTGTGATCTGGGATCTGAGCCAGGTCAGAGAGGTCCTTTTCAACTTGAGGCTGGAGGGAGGTTGGGTACCTGTGGGTCCAGGATTGGACCTCTAATCCTTTCCCTACCCTCAAAGGCACTACTCCTGTGTGTGAGGACATTGGACGGAGCCTCCTGACCTATGGACGCCGTATCCCCCTGGCCGAGTGGGAAAGCCGGATTGCAGTAAGATGGGCCCCTAAGGAAAGGGTCTGGAGTCTTGGACTGGTAGATTTCTGGGGAGTGGAGAATTGAAGCCTCACAAAAAAGAGACCGATCCTGTAGGCATCTCTGGTGCAGCCGTCACCCCTGAGGGCAGGTTAGAGGCACTGATGGCTGTGGGGAAGGGTGGGGCCCATGGGGAGTCTACAGCAGCGAAGGAGAACCCTGCTGCTCCCCTCCTCCCCCGCTTTTTTTTAAGACAGTGTCTCACTTTGTTGCCCTGGGTAAAGTGCCATAGCATCATAACTTACAGCAATCTCAAACTCTGGGGCTCTGATTCGCTTGCCTCAGCCTCCCTAGTAGCTGGGACTGCAGGCACCCAGCATAATACCCTAGCTATTTTTAGAGATGGAATCTCACTCTTGGCTCAGGCTGGTCTTGAACTTCTGAGCTCCAGTTATCCACCCACTTTGGCCTCCTAGAGTGTTAGGATTACAGGAGTGAGCCACTGCACCTGGCTTGCTTTTCCCCTTTAGGGTGAGGGGATGGCATGGGAGATCTTGGTCAGCTGGAAAACATTGACTGGCCAAGGGAGTGCCCAGGTACCTGTCAGCCAGCATGCCCTCTGCTTCACTCTGCAGGAGGTGGATGCCAGTGTGGTGCGTGAGGTCTGTTCCAAATACTTCTATGACCAGTGTCCAGCAGTGGCTGGATTTGGTGAGTGGCCTACAAAGTCAGCTCCTTGTCCTTTTCCTCAGGCTATTCTCTTGGTTTCCCCTTGTGCCTCTATTCCCCCACACCCAGCCTACACTGAAAGCAAGTTAAGGCCCACAAGAAGCTCTCCCCAGAAACCTGGCTGCCCTGCCAGGGAGTTCTTGCTCACAAAACTTGTCCCAGCAGCTCCCTAAGTCCTTGCCAAGGTGCCTCCATTAGTCCCCCACACCCACCAGGTAACGGGCACCTCTGCATGTGGGGTGGGACTCCCAGGGCCTGAGCGTGAAGAGACAGGCTCAGCACCCCGGGGGAATGTTCTTTTCCTTCTTTCCACTCAGGCCTGTCTTGTGCTGCTGGGCAACAGCTCTGAGCTGGGTGCGGCACAGGGCCAGGTGTCCCTGTACAGGCCAGGTACCCCACCCTGACGCCCCACCTATCCCCGCAGGCCCCATTGAGCAGCTCCCAGACTACAACCGGATCCGTAGTGGCATGTTCTGGCTGCGCTTCTAGGCAGGATGCCTGTGCAGGCAGGAAGGCGTGGCTGGGGCTCATGGTTCCCGCACCACAAACATACCACTCTGGCTCCTCAAACTTGTGCTACAGGTTAACACCAATAAAGTCCTCTGTTGAGAATTGGCGTTGTCTGTCTTTTGGCATTGACACGAAATCCACTGGGCAGTAGATGGGGGAGCAAGGACTTCTTCCAGTTCAGCATCCCCTGGATCCTTCATCCTTCCCACAGGCTGATGTGTTCTCAGCTGGGGGCAAGTGTGGGAGCTGCAGCATGGAGGCCGGAAGCCTTTGATGCCTGCAGGGAGCTGAGCCCAGATGTTTCCAGTCAGCCACATAGGGGAACATTCCTCAGCTAGTCTGTCCCAAGAGTGGGGCATGAGTGTCCATAGGAACTGCAAACCCAGCCTTTGCCCTGGTAGGTCCCAGCCTGGGAACACTGGGGGTTCAGGTAGGAAACACCTCAGTGTGGATCCTGTGTGGTTGTCCTTAGGAGGTCCCTAGTCTACTGGGATAGAGCAAGAGAGGCCAAAGGCTGTCCCTGAGGATGCCTCTTTTATCTGTTTACTGTAGATTCTGGAGGAGGATAGCCTGAGGCATAGAGTTCCCATTTGGTTTAACTGCTGCCTGGACAGGCAAAGCAAGAATCCTTTGCCTATGCTGACTCAGGCTCCAAGAATAGTCCTGAGCTCAGTGGGGCCCAAGCCCCCTCCCTTGACTAGGTCTGTCCCAGGCAAGTCCTGAGCTGCTGGCTCAGTGATCCCCTCCCCATGTTCCTGAGACAGCCAAGACCTGGTGGAGCTCTCAGCTGCCTAGTCCCTCTGTTAACTCCCTTTGGGCCCTGTTCCATAGGCAGATGGGCCCCTCTTCCTCCACCTTCCAGTTCTTCCAGGTTCCCAGGGAGCCCAGCTCTACTTTGAGGAAGTTGCTGTCTGGCAGCTGTGAGGAGAGTCCTAGGACAAGGTTCATGTAGTAGAGGACCACTCAGAAGTCCCCTAGCATCCTTTCCTAGAAGCAGCTGAAACAATCCTTGTATCACTCTCATTCTGCCCCAGTGCTTTTCACCGTTTTCTGCCACAAATTGTCTTATGAGGAGACAATTGTCAAGACACTTCTATACCCCAGAACTAGGGCACTTGACAGATCCTCTTACTGTGTCACTGGCTAGAGAGAAGCTGCTAGATAGTGTGGAACCCTGACAGGCTCAACCCTTGGTTGTTCCTAGAGATGCAGCACCCAGGCATGGGAGACAAGTGCCAAGTTTGGCACCCTAAGTTGGAGTTCCTGGAGGACAGGGCTTAATTTCTCTTCTAAGCCCATGCCTGACCCTGAAAGGCTACAAGTATGCTGGATACGGGAAGAGTTCATGTTGCTGAGAGTGATCTGGTCTTGACCTACTTTGTGCACCAGGCCAAGTACCCTTTGCTGGGGTACTTGTTGAGAATGTGCATTGGAGGTTACTGTGAAGAGAAGTGAGGTGGTCAGAGCTGAGATTTGGTACTGGAACTCTCAGCCTGCATTTCTGTGGCAGAGCAGAGGTCATGGCCATAGGAAGAACTAGAGTAGGCTGTAGGGGCACAACAGGCCAGCGCTCCCTGGGGAGGAGTGAGCTAGAGGAAGATGATTTGCCATGGTTCTGGTGAAGACTTGGAGGTATCCAAAACAGTGGGATATATAGGGCTGGAACCTCAAAAATAGGCCATGGTTTAAGACAAATGCAGCATCATCTGCATCTGACTGAAACTGAGGAAGGAAATAAATGCTCAGGGAAGTATAGGAGAGAAAAGGACAATCTCTGGAGGCCCCACTGATAGAGTTGCAGGTGGACACTGGCCTTGGGCTGTGCCCGAGGCTATGTGCCTAACAGGAGGCTGGCCCCAGGGACCTTAGGGCCACACCCCTGATTGTGAGCCTGTAGGAGGTCTAGACATGCATCCTTCCCAACCTTGCTTTTCCCTTACCAACAGCTTCTCTCAGCACCCTTTTAGTGACCCCTCACAGCAGCCCCTCCTTCCTTTTTTTTTGGGGGGGGGTCTTTTTTGGAGAGTCTTATTATGTCGCCCTTGGTAGAGTGCTATGGCATCACAGCTCACAGCAACCTCAAACTCTTGGGCTTAAGCAATTCTCTTGCTTCAGCCTCCCAAGTAGCTGGGACTACAGGCACCCACCACAATGCCAGGCTATTTTTTAGTTGTAATTGTTGTTGTTTGGCAGGCCCAGGCTGGGTTCAAACCTGCCAGCTCTGGTGTATGTGGCTGGCACCCTAGCCTCTGAGCTACAGGTGTCAAGCCAGCCCTTCCTTTGTTTTGGGGGCATCTCAGATCTGATGAGGTTGGCATGAACACGTACCCTCTCCGCTGAGCCTTTTGACTCCCCTAAAGGCTGGACTTGCCTGTGCGCACTCTGCCCTGCTGTCACCCACCCTTACTGTGCAGGAGGTGACAGTCTTAGGGGGCAGTGGCTGCCTCTGTGATGAGAGCATGCCTGGTTTTCTGTTGCCCTCACCTGGAGCATACTTTGCAGGGGTAGGGATTCCTGGAACATGGCTGAGGAAACCCTGACCTTAGAAAAAGGGTCTAGATCCTATGGGGTCCCAGCACTATGTCCCAGATAGTTGGGAATGGGGCAATAGAGGCAGCTCTAGCCTTCCTGGGCAATGGGAAAACAGAATGGATGTTCCTTATTGCCCCCAGCTCTAGCCATACTAGGCATACTAGGGTGCTTTCAGGCAGTGGAGGAGTCTAGTGGAGGGTAATGTATTTAATTTTTAAAAATTATAGAACACTTCATGAATTTACATGTCATTCTTATGCAGGGACCATGCTAATCTTCTCTGTATAATTTCAATTTTAGTATATAAGCTGCTGGAGCAAGTGTGGGGTGGGGGTGGAGGAGGCAAATTTAACAGTGCTGTCCCTATATCTCCCCACTTAGCTGGTGGATCCCAGGGAAGGCTGCAAGTCTAGGCATATTAGAAGGGACCCAGTGGCAGTGGTGAGTGTAGATGTTGCTTTCTGGGCTACCTAGAATTACCCAGGACTGGCAGGGGAAGAAAAAGCAGTAGGGCACAAATGAGGGCCTGCTTTTCTTGGGAGTGTCTTTCTGCTTTAGTGTCACCTACCTAATGAAGATACATGCATATTCAAATACTAACCTCCTCAGGACAGTGGCCTGGCCCTGACATGGGGGGTTGTGTGTTGAGGAGGGACTGTTCATAGTTACAGACCCCCATCAAGGGAGAGGGGTAGGAAGTCAGCTGGGTTTAATGGGAGAGAGATGAGGCAGGGGCAGTAATGAAGGGGGAGCTATAGGTTCCATCCGAGCAGTGAGGAAAGGAGGGAGGGGCCCAGGGCGAGCTCTGGGCCCAATGGGGGAGATGGGTGGAATGGGTCTACAGGAAGAGCAGATTGAAGGAGGAGATGCCTGTGGGCCAGAATGAAGGCATGTAGGGGGGATCTGGTCTGGGTTATGGACAGTGGAGCATGAGCAGGAGGGGGTGAGTTTCTGAGGGATGAGCTGTCACTGTGGGTGGTCCCACCCTCCACACATGGACAGCCCCCCTCCCTGCAGGCACAGCTGGAAGGCAACTGTCTGGGACTGGTTTAAGACTTAGCAAGGGATATGGGACTTGTATCTATGAGCATGACACAGATTCTCCCTTCCTCCTGGCACACCCCTCCAAAAGTGGGGTGCATTACTTGGATCCAGCCCAACAGGGTCTTGGTTTCCCTAGGATGGACTGGGAGTCCTTCATTTGCTGGGGGTTGCTCCATCTATCAATGGAAGTGGGGTAGGGTACAGGAGGCCCACCAGACAGGGATGGCTGAATCACAGGAATGGCCGTCAGCGCCTGAGGGCTTGTCTAGGCACCCCCAGGATTGGAGGTGAGTCATCACCAGCTGCAACCTCCCCCTACCACAATGCTGCTGCCTCTTTGGTTTGCAGAAACCTGTCCCTATTTCAGCCTCCAGCAGTCATTTCACTAGTCACTCTGTCACTGACTGACCTACAGCAACCAAGATCTGTGACCCCACATGGAGTTGGGGTGCTCCCTCAGCAGTCTGGGAGAAACTTCTGGGGGTTTCCCAGAAGGCACCGAAGTAGGGGACGGGGAGCTTTACACTTAAGTGCGTCATATCATCTGTCCAGGGGAGGGGTGAGGGGGGGGCGACCTCTCGGGTATGTGGGTGAGGGCGGGCGTCTGGGTCCCCGCCCGACGCTCCGCCCCCTGGGATCAGGGACTTTTCTCTGCTTTGCCCGTGGGACTGCAGCGGCGGCGGCGGGAGCTGGCGGACTTGCAGGCAAGATACGAACTCTGGGTAGAGGGGCGCTGGGCTCGGACCCCCCCCAAAGCCACGGGGGCCAAGGGACAGGGGGAGTCCTGGCTGACTGTTTCTACCACCCAGAATGTGGCTGCGGATCCTGATGGTGGTGCTTTGCGCCTGGATCCTGGCGGAGGCGCCCCGAGTGCGGGCCCAGCACAGGGAGAGAGGTGGGCATGGCTAGGAAAAGCCCAGTCTGGGTCACTGCACCCTGCCACCCACCGCTCTACTAGGCCTTCATACCCGACACTCCCTCTATCTCCACGACCCTCGCGGATTCCTCCAAACTCTCCTCGGAGTCCCTGAACTTGCAGCAATCCCTCTGGGTTCCCTAAGCCGCCTCCTGTCCTGTTCAGACCCAAATTCTGGCTCCTTGAATGCGTGCTGGGTCCCCTACCTTATGCCACTGTGCACCGGCCCCTAGCGGCTGACCTCAGTCCCAGGCACACACCCATGCCAGCGGGTCTCCCTCCGCTCTATGCCCCAAGCCTCTGGGAGAGTCTCCTTTGGGGTCCACCGGCTCCTTCCCAGGCCCACGGCCCACGTCGGGGACTTAGCCAGTTTTCATAAGTAGATGGGGCCTGCTCTCCATCCATCCCCGCAGGCCTGGGGACCACAGAAGTGGGGAGGGGCGGGTGGACTTCCAGAGGAGATGATGATCTCTCCTCCTGGTCCCAGTGACCTGCACCCGCCTTTACGCCGCTGACATCGTTTTCCTACTCGACGGCTCCTCGTCCATTGGCCGGAGCAATTTCCGAGAAGTCCGCGGCTTCCTGGAAGGGCTGGTGCTGCCTTTCTCGGCTGCAGCCAGTGCACAGGGTGTGCGCTTTGCCGCAGTGCAGTACAGTGATGACCCGCGGTGAGTAGGGGCCTTGGTTACTGGAGATCCAGAAATCACAGCAACTCCCCTTCCACAGGTCAGAGAGCCCAGAAGCCCCAGGACAGGTTCTTCCAGAAACAGGTTTTGAGGACCCCTTATCTAGGACCTCCCCTGGCGACAGTGGTAGGAATTCCCTAGGAAGAGCCCTCAACACCCAGAAAGACCTTCAGGCTTGTACCCTGCCACAGACAGGGAGGCTGTGTTTTCTGATCTGGAGAAGGGGAACCTAGGAGGGGTCCAGGGACCCCAGATGCCCCTGTGCCTGTTAGACACTTCCTATTTTAGCATCCTAACCCTTTCAGCGTCTCCATTACCAGAAAGACTCCTTGTCTGGCCAACATCTACCTTCTTACAACTGGGCCCTTCCTCCTGCAAGTATTTAATTCACCAGCTATTCTGTCCCCTTAGACTATGAGCCTCAGGGCTCCTGTAGACCTATCTAGGCCCAGCCACAGATGTCACACAAAGGAGGACCTGGGGAGTTTAACTTGGGGGCTTCAGATGTGAGCGGACAGAAATTACAGACCCAAGAAACCCTCAAGAGGGCTTGATACACACAACTATGACTGAAAGCCAGAGTCAGAAGAGGTACTGACCCCTAGCCTGTTGCTACTTCCTCCTCCCAACAGGACAGAGTTTGGCCTGGATGCACATGGCTCTGGGGGTGATGTGATTCGTGCCATCCGTGAGCTCAGCTACAAGGGGGGCAACACTCGCACAGGGGCTGCAATTCTCCATGTGGCCGACCATGTCTTCCTGCCTCATCTGGTCCGACCTGGTGTCCCCAAGGTGATCCCTAGCCCTACCTGGCCTCCCAAGGTGATCCCAAATTAAAGGTCTAAGGCAGTCCTGACTTGACCCCTGCCTCTGCCCCAGGTCTGCATCCTAATCACAGATGGGAAGTCTCAGGATCTGGTGGACACAGCTGCCCAAAGGCTGAAGGCACAAGATGTCAAGCTGTTTGCTGTGGGTGAGTATGGAGTGGAGGTAATAGGTCAGCTGGGGTGAGTGGGCAACTGAGTTCTTATTGGGCATCACCTCAGGAATCAAGAATGCTGACCCTGAGGAGCTGAAGAGAGTTGCCTCACAGCCCACTAGTGATTTCTTCTTCTTCATCAATGACTTTGGCATCTTGAGAACACTACTGCCCCTCGTTTCCCGGAGAGTGTGCACAACTGCTGGTGGTGTGCCTGTGACCCTGCCTCGTGAGTTCCTTCCCAAATTGTGTACCCTGACCTGGACCAAACCCCAGCCCCAACCTGGGAGTGCTGATTCTATCCTATGTTATCTTGACCCCTGACCCCAACCCTGTTCTGTAAGTGCTGACCCTGATCCTCCTGCCTGATTGCCTGGTTCCCCTATTCCCAGCTGATGACTCAACCTCTGGTCCACGGGACTTAGTGCTGTCTGAGCCAGGTAGTCAATCCTTGAGAGTACAGTGGACAGCAGCCAGTGGCCCTGTGACTGGTTACAAAGTTCAGTACACTCCTCTGACAGGGCTGGGACAGCCAGTCTCCAGTGAGCGGCAAGAGGTAGGATGTGAGAAGTGATAGGTGGCTGGTTGGGAATTTGGCTGGGCAAGATAAGGTGACCTTTGACCCTGGGCAGGTGAACGTCCCAGCTGGTGAGACCAGCGTGCGGCTGCAGGGTCTCCGGCCACTGACTGAGTACCAAGTGACTGTGGTTGCCCTCTACACCAATAGCATTGGGGAGACCGTGAGCGGGACAGCTCAGACCAGTGAGCAATTTTGTCAACCTCTGAGTCCCTTCACTTAACTTCCCAGTAGCCCCCCCACTAATTCCACTAATTCCTGGTGGGACCTTCCCCCAGTTGCACTGGAGGGGCCGGAGCTGACCATCCAGAACACTACAGCCCACAGCCTCCTGGTGGCCTGGCGGAGTGTGCCAGGTGCCACTGGTTACCGTGTGACATGGCAGGTCCTTGGTGGTGAGTGAGAGGAGTGGGCTAAGGGGAGCCCCTGCAGCACAGACAAGATTATAGATTCCTGAGTCTACAAGGCCCACTGATCCCTCTGTGCTCCCCGATGCAGGTGGGGCCACAAAGCAGCAGGAGCTGGGCCCTGGGCAGGCATCAGTGTTGCTGCGTGACCTAGATCCTGGCACTGACTATGAGGTGACTGTGAGCACCATGTTTGGCCATAGTGTGGGGCCTGCCACTTCCCTGACTGCCCGCACTGGTGAGAAGGCTGGGCACTTTCTTGAGGTTGGGATGAGCAGGCAGGGTAGGGCACAGAGGCCACTGACAGCCCATGTGCTCTGGGCAGACACCTCCGTTGAACAGACCCTGCGTCCGGTCATATTGGGCCCCACATCCATCATCCTTTCCTGGAACTTTGTGCCTGAGGCCCGTGGTTACCGGTTGGAGTGGAGGCGTGAGAGTGGTCAGTGCAGGTGCAAGGGGTGGGCAGGCAAGGTTTGGGGCTTGATCTCAGTTGGCCTGACCCTGTTATCTTGACAGGCTTGGAGCCACCACAGAAAGTGGTGCTGCCCTCTACTGTGACCCGCTACCAGTTGGATGGGCTGCAGCCAGGCACTGAGTATCGTCTCACACTCTACACTCTGCTGGAGGGCCATGAGGTGGCCACCCCTGCAACAGTGGTCCCCACTGGTGAGGGCTTGGTGGGCCTGGACAAGTGAGGACAGTTTAGGGGCCCCAAGCTGCTTCTCAAACTGTGCTCTCCAACAGGGCCAGAGCTGCCTGTGGGCCCTGTGATGGACCTAAAAGCAACTGAGCTGCCTGGGCAGCGGGTGCGAGTGTCCTGGAGCCCAGTCCCCAGTGCCACTGAGTATCGCATTACTGTGCGCAGCATCCAAGGTGAGGTGGATGCAGCCAACACCCATACATTACAGTTCCAGCCCATAGGGTCTGAGTGCATCTTCGACCCCCTTCCTTCCACTCCTAGGTCCCAACAGCCTCCTCCCTGTCTCCTTGTCCATTTACCTCCCAAGATGGCACTGAACCCACAACTGTCACAGAATCTGTCTGCTCCTTTCTCAGGCCCAGGCTGTCTCCTCACCTGGGTCTAGCTCCATTCCCTGCCCTACTTTCCTGTCCATGGCTTGCTTTCTCCACAACCGCAAGCTCAATCACCCTGCTGTAATCACTGTCCACACTGACCTCTCATGTCCCTATCCAGCGCTGGTCTTTGTCCTCCTATATCAATGTCTAAATGGCCATGTCAGTGCACTGCTATCCACTGACTCCTGTTGGTGCCTACATCATCACTGACCCCTACACCCAGTGTCCCCATCCATCATTGGCCCCTTTTATCTTGTGTTCTTGATGCTCATTCATCCTTCCCAACTGACACCCCTATCCCACCTCCCATCCCCCATACGCTTTTTTTTTTTTTTTGAGACTTACTTTGTTGCCCTCATTAGAGTGCTATGGCATCATAGCTCACAGCAACCTCAAACTTTTGGGCTCAAGTGATCCTCTTGCCTCAGCCTCCCAAGTAGCTGGGACTACAGGTGCCCACTACAATGTCCAGCTATTTGTAGAGATGGGGTTTCACTCTTGCTCAGGCTGATCTCAAACTCCTGAGTTCAGGCAATCCACCTGCCTTGACCTCCCCCCATACGCTTTTTTTTTTTCTTTTTGAGACAGAGACTCACTGTCACCCTTGCTAAAGTGCCGTGATGTCACAGGTCACAGCAACCTCAAACTCTTGGGTTTAACCAATTCTCTTGTCTCAGCCTCCCAAGTAGCTGGGACTACAGGCACCCGCCACAATGCCCACCTATTTTTGTTGTTGTTGTTGTTGTTGTTGTTGTCATTGTTGTTTGGCAGACCCAGCCAGGTTCAAACTCATCAGCCCTAGTGTATGTGGCTGGCGCCCTAGCCTCTGAGCTACAAATGCCGAGCCCCTTTACACTTTTCATCCTATATCTCTGTCCATCACCGGCTGCCATCATCACACATCCTTGTCTCTTACCAACCTCTGCCTGCCTTTCCACTGTCTTCTCCCTCAGGAGTTGAGCGGACCCTGGTGCTTCCTGGGAGTCAGACAGCCTTTGACTTAGATGATGTTCGGGCTGGGCTTAGCTACACTGTGCGGGTGTTTGCTCGAGTGGGCCCCCGTGAGGGTGGTGCCAGTATCCTCACTGTCCGCAGGGGTAAGCACTGCAGCAGGTTTGTGGGGGACAGCTGTCTGACTCACTCTGGTCCTAGTCCTGACCTCTGACCTCTGTCTTTAACCCCTAGAGCCAGAAACCCCACTTGCTGTTCGTGGGCTGCGAGTTGTGGTGTCAGATGCAACACGAGTGAGGGTGGCCTGGGCACCTGTTCCTGGAGCCAGTGGATTTCGGATAAGCTGGAGGACAGGCAGCAGTCAGTGGGGTATATGTGGGAGGATTGCTGAAGGGGTTACAGAGAACAGAGGGGACAGGCAGGAGCCAGCATTTCCCTTTGGTCCTAGGTCCTGAGTCTAGCCAGACATTGCCCCCAGACTCTACTGCCATGGACATCACGGGGCTGCAGCCTGGAACCTCCTACCAGGTGGCTGTGTCGGCACTGAGAGGGAGAGAGGAAGGCCCTCCGGTGGTCATCATGGCTCGAACTGGTCAGGGCCTGACCCAGTCCCTTGGCTCTCTACTTCCAGTGCCCCTTCAGACATCTGTGCCTCCCCAGCAGACCCTTGCTTCACCCTAGAACTCTGTTGTCCCCTTTCAGATTTCCTCTGCTTCCTCCCTCAAACCCTGCTTTCCTTTTCAGTCTCTGTTGCCTCCCCTTCTCTAAGACCCCCTGCTATCTTTGCCTGGAATTTCCATCACCTCATCCCTCAGGACTCAACTATCCTCTTAGACTTACACTTTCTCCTTAGTCAGACCTCCTTACTGCCTCTAATACCTCCATTGGCCCCCCCCCTTCTCTGATGGACCTTGTTTCTCACATTTCTGTCAGCTGCCATCATTGACTCCCACTCTTTCCTCTGTCAGAACCCCACTCCTTCCCTGTCTGAGCCATTCACTGCCTCCTCTATCAGACCCTGGTCTCCTGTAGCCTTGCCTTCTCAAAAGGCCTCCACTCCCTTCCCGCCAAGCCCTTCCCTGCTTCTCCCATCGGATTGCTTATTGCCTCTCCCTCTAGAGCCACTGAGCCCAGTGAGGACAGTCCATGTGACTCAAGCCAGCAGCTCTTCTGTCACCATTGCCTGGACCAGGGTTCCTGGAGCCACAGGATACCGAGTTTCCTGGCGCTCAGGCCATGGTGGGGACCAGGGGTTTGGGAAGGTCATGGGAGGTATGTCTGGGTGGAATAGGGGCCTGAGGTTTCTTGAGAGTCAAGGTAGGGAATTGAGAGACAGAGTCTGGCTTGCCCTGGAGCTGTCTCCCTCCTTGTTCCCAGGCCCGGAGAAATCCCAGTTGGTTTCTGGGGAGGCCACAGTGGCTGAGCTGGATGGGCTGGAGCCAGACACTGAGTATACAGTGCATGTGAGACCCCATGTGGCTGGTGTGGATGGGATTCCTGCCTCTGTAGTTGTGAGGACTGGTGAGTGGACACTGGCCAGCTGCCAGCCACACCTCACTGGCTAGCTATCCCACCTTGCTGTGTATTCCTGACTACTCCAACTGCCCCCTCCGTCACTGCTCAGTGATTGAACCACCCCACATCGACTAAGTGTCTACCCACAGTGACCTTCTGGCTGCCCCACACTGCCTAGTCCGTGGCACTGACCTCCTCCCTCTTAGGGTCACCTACACTGGATCTGTCTACACCAACCTCACTCTGACCTTCAGATTTCCCCTGCACTAATCCTGGCTGCGCTGCTACTCTGTCCTCTGACAGATACCCAGTGACCTCTGGACCCTTTGCTTCTGTCCCTAGCGCCTGAGCCTGTGGGCAGTGTGTCAAGGCTACAGATCCTCAATGCTTCCAGTGACGTTTTAAGGGTCACTTGGGTGGGGGTCCCTGGAGCCACAGCCTACAGACTGGCCTGGGGCCGGAGTGAAGGTATGGCTCCTTCCTGTCCTTCCCTGCCCTTGTCCTTCCTGACCAGGCTTGCCCTCTCTGGGCAGCCATAACCACCCCTGACTGTTGCTGTATGCTTTCCTGGGTAGGTGGCCCCACAAGACACCAGATGCTCCCAGGAAACACAGACTCTGCAGAGATCCGGGGCCTTGAAGGCGGAGTCAGCTATTCCGTGAGAGTGACTGCACTGGTCGGAGACCGCGAGGGCCCATCTGTTTCCATTGTCGTCACAACACGTAGGCGAAGTTGGGGCGGAGCAAGCCTTGGATGGATGGTTTGGGAAGTGGGGTTTGTGCTCCGAATTGGAAAAAAAGACCTGGTAGTGAGTCTGTGGGGGCGGAGTCTGAGAGGAGAAGAAAGATGAAGCCTGGCTGGATAAATGGAGCAGGCTAGGGGCGGTAATGCGCCAGGAGTGGCTTGGGATTGGCCCAGGAGGTAGTGGGGCGGAACCTCCCTGATTCCCGCGCTTTCTCTCCAGCTCCCGAGGCTCTGCCAGCCCTGGAGACCCTTCGCGTAGTGCAGCGCGGGGAGAACTCGCTGAGGCTACGCTGGGAGCCGGTGCCTGGGGCGCAGGGCTTCCGTCTGCGTTGGCGACCCGAGGGTGAGAGATACCCCTGGTATAAAGTTAGGGACCCATGGAGGCAGGGCTGTGGGCAGAGTCATCAAAGTGTGCAAGGTCAGCGCAGGTGGGCAGGGTCAGTCATTGGGGGGTCTGCAGTATTAGAGACAGTAGGTAGGATCAATCTTGAGGTGGGTGGGATCCTTGAGGACATTAAGGGTCAGTGACATAAGGTCAATAAAGTGGGCAGGTCCAGCGAGAATGAGGAAGCTCAATCAAGAAAGTGGACCTGGCTAGCAGAGTGAGTCAGTGAAGTGGGAGGGTCCACTAACACCGCAGCTACCATCCTCCCACATGCTCCTGGCTCCAACCCTCACATCTGCCCTAGGTGGCCAGGAACAGTCCCTGGTCCTGGGACCTGAGCTCAGCAGTTACCACCTGGATGGGCTAAATCCAGCGACACTGTACCACATTCAGCTGAGTGTCCTGGGGCCAGCTGGAGAAGGATCCTCTAGGGAGGTGACTGCACACACTGGTAAGTCCAAAGGGCCCACCTTGCCTTGGTATGTTCCTTCCATCCTGAATCCCAGTACCCCAGACTCTGGAGTGACTCCTTCTATAGCCGCCACCTACCCTCAGTGCTGGGCAGCCTGAGCATGACCTCCCATGACACTTCCCAAAGATGAACCGGACACAGGATCTCCAATCTCTCCCCTCTGGGTTCTCATGACAGCCTCTGATTCCTGATCTTTCATTCATCCTTCAGAATCATCTCATGTCCCAAGCACTGAACTACATGTAGTGGACACCTCAATTGACTCAGTGACTCTGGCCTGGACTCCAGTGTCTGGGGCATCCAGTTACATCCTGTCCTGGCGGCCACTCAGAGGCCTCAGCCAGGGTGAGGGGGACTCAGGGTTAGGGTGGACTGGCAATTGGAGCTCCATGGAGGGTCCCCTGTTTAACTGAGTTTTGTCCTCTGCAGAAGTGCCTAGAGCCCCACAGACACTTCCAGGGATCTCAAGTTCCCAGCGGGTGACAGGGCTAGAGCCTGGCGTCTCTTATGTTTTCTCCCTGAAATCTGTCCGGGGAGGTGTGCAGGGTCCTGAGATCTCTGTCACAAAGAGCCCAGGTATAGTGGGTGCAGCGGAAAGGGCCTAAGGGTGGCTGGATGGGCTGACTACTTCAGTAACTTTTCCCCCTTCCTGTAGTGTGTCCTCGTGGCCTGCTGGATGTGGTGTTCCTACTGCATGCCACTCAAGACAATGCTCACCGGATGGAGGCTATGAGGCGTGTCCTTGAGCGTTTGTTTTCTGCACTTGGGCCTCTTGGGCCACAGGCAGTCCAGGTTTGGCCCTAGATGCAGCCAGACCCCTACCTCTCCCTGCTCTCCCCAACCTAGGTTTCACAGCATTTATCATCTCCAGGTTCAGGCTTTCAATTAACGTTTTTTCTGAGATGGAGTCTCACTCTGTCATCCAGGCTAGAGTGCAGTAGTGTGATCATGGCTCACTGCAGCCTTGAATCCTGGGGTCATGAGATCCTCCTGCCTCAGCCTCTTGAGTAGCTGAAATTACAGGCACACACCACTGCCCTCAGCAGATTCTGGCTTTCTCCCAGTTCTCTCCCAGGTTCCAGATCCTCTCACCTACTGATTGGGTTCCTATCCTACTGTCTTTGCCAACCTCCTAATATATAGTTCAGATTTAGTCACACACACTCCTGTGTCTCTGTTTCCCCAAACTGTATGTACCCATCCCTGCAGTGTCATCCTTCCCAGGCTCTGTGTCTCTCCTGACCCCAGGTTGGCCTGCTATCCTACAGTCACCGGCCCTCCCCACTGTTCCCGCTGAATAGCTCCTATGACCTTGACATCATCTTGCAAAAGATCCATGACATTCCCTATATGGACCCAAGTGGGAACAATCTGGGTGAGGACTTCAGTGGGCATGGACTCCTGGAACTACCCCTTGGGAGCCTGGTTCCCTAGGGTTCTTACATGTCTTTCTTTCTAGGCACAGCTGTGGTCACAGCTCACAGATACTTACTGGCACCAGATGCTCCTGGACGCCGCCAGCGGGTGCCAGGGATGATGGTTCTGCTAGTGGATGAGCCCTTGAGAGGTGACATATTCAGTCCCATCCGTGAGGCCCAGGCTGCTGGTGAGAAGAAGGGCTGAAAGGTATGGGGCCTGGGAATAGGGGCAGTCCCAGCAGAGTTGTCATGCAGGCTGCTGGACCCTTCCTTAGGGCTCAAGGTGCTGATGTTAGGCTTGGCGGGAGCTGACCCAGAACAGCTGCGACGCTTGCTGCCGGGAATGGACCCTGTCCAGACCTTCTTTGCTGTGGATGATGGTCCAAGCCTGGATCAGGCAGTCAGTGGTCTGGCAGGAGCCCTGTGTCAGGCATCCTTGACAACTCAGGTTTGGAGGAGGCCTCTAGGGTACTAAGTGGTGGAGAAGAATGGGTATGGGGGTTCTTGGTAGAAATGCTCAGTCTCAAAGAGACCCTGTGCCCACAGCCACAGCCAGAGCCAGAGCTTTGCTCGGTGCATTGTCTAAAGGTAAGTGTCCAGGGTTGAGAACGTGAAGGCCACACCTGGGGCTAGCCGCTCTGACCCTCATCTGACATGTCTTTCCCCAGGGCCAGAAGGGGGAACCTGGAGAGATGGTAAGTGGCCCTGGTAGAAAATGGATTTGGCATCAATAGGGCAGGGGAGGTTGTTAATACAGAGCTCACTGATGACTCTTCCTAGGGCCTAAAAGGACAAGCTGGGTCTCCTGGTGCTCCTGGACTCCCGGTAAGTGTCCCCCACACCTGTCCCTGTGCTCTGACTAGCTCACTGCTTCCTTACTTGCTGTTTTCTCTCAGGGCAGGACTGGTGTTCCTGGCCCACAGGGGCCCCCTGGAAGTACCATTGCAAAGGGTGAGAGGGTAAGTGCAGAGACTTTTCTCAGGGTTTTTAGAAGACCAAAGGAAGAAGCAAAGTTAGAATCCCAGGGTATTCCTAGAAGCCCAAGGAGAAGTTATAAACTATACCAGAGACTTTAGAGGAGGCTCTGAATTGAGAGACAAGTAGGGCTTTGAGATCTGGGTCCCAGAGGGAAGGTCTCCACTTCATGGCTGCCCTCGACCTGGGATTGAGCTATATTCAGCTCCAAGAGGCCACTTCTCTGTTCCACCCCGCTTGGGGCCTGTAGGGTAGGGGGCCCCTGGTTGATGGGGTGAGACTGCTTTAGGAAACTGGGCACTGGGGGAGGTCCTTTCCTGCTCTGACCTCTTTGTCTCCTTAGGGCTCCCCTGGAGCAGATGGGCCTCCAGGCAGCCCTGGCCAGCCTGGGATTCCTGGGATCCCTGGCCTAAAGGTGAGCAAGCCTTGGCCTTGCCTTGGATGACATTCTGGAGAGTGGGTGGGGTGCTTCTGGCTGGTTTTTTTTTTTTTTTGAGACAGAGCCTCAAGCTGTCCCCCTGGGTAGAGTGCCATGGCATTACAGCTCACAGCAACCTCCAACT
>NW_003852574.1:801648-822234 GCF_000181295.1 Otolemur garnettii | reverse complement strand
ATTTTTTGGTTGCAGACATCATTGTTGTTTGGCGGGTCCGGGCTGGGGATTCGAACCCGCCACCTTAGGTGTACGTGGCTGGCGCCCTAGCCGGTTGAGCTATAGGCGCCGAGCCGCTTCTGGCTGTTCTAACTGTGGCTTTCATTTGCAGGGCTCCCCAGGATGGCCTGGCCCTCGTGGGGAAGTGGTAAGACGTCTTCCCTCCTGTGATCTCCCAGAGTCTTCCCAGGGTTCCTGACACAGGTTCTGCAGTGGTACAGAGTTGGCCCATGGGGTCCACCCTGACACTTGCCTGAGTCCAAGCACCACTGTCTGCTGTGTTTTGTTCTCAGGGGGAGCGAGGACCTCGAGGTCCAAAGGGGGAGCCGGTAGGTGAAGGGGGAAAGGATGGCTGGGATGTCCCAGAGGGGAGTGAGCTGCCCCAGGCTAGAGGTGCACAGGGCCTAGGCTGAGTAAGGAATAGCTAAGGCCTATCAAGGGGCTTTTTCTATCTCGAGGCTCCCATGTCCTGATTCCTACCTACTCTTTGTTCCTACAGGGGGCTCCTGGACAAGTCATTGGAGGTGGGGAACCTGGGCTTCCTGGGCAGAAAGGGGACTCTGGACCTTCAGTAAGTTCAGGGTATATGGGGACAAGTGAGTTATGGTGGAGGGACCTGCAAGAGGGGGTAAGAGTGGGCTCTGTGGGGGTTGTTCCTAATACTTTATCCTCCCCATCAGGGCCCCACTGGACCTCAGGGCCCAATGGGGGACCCAGGACCCCGTGGTCCCCCAGGGCTTCCCGGAATATCTGTGAAGGTGACAGCCTCTATGATTTCAAAAACATGGTGACCCCATTAGAACTCATATAACCCCAACTGGTTTCTCTGAGCCCATGTGACCCTTTGACCACCCCCAGCCTCCACCAGGACTCCTCATTCCACCATGACCCTCATCCCTCCTGGTATCTGTGGGAGGAGGTGTAGCCCAGGGTCATGGAATCATGATCTGTCTTCCAGGGTGACAAAGGTGATCGTGGGGAACGGGTAAGTGAGAGGACAAGGTATGCAATGGGTGGCTTGGAGTCTGATTCTCCTGAATATCCCTGACCTACTGTTCTTTCCCAGGGTCCCCCTGGACCAGGTGATGGTGGTACTGCTCCTGGGGAACCTGGGCTGCCGGTGAGGGTCCTAGAGGCTGTGCTGGGAACCTGCTCAGGATTGTGGGCAAAGGGACAGGGACTGAGGGCTGTGCTGAAGA
Organism: Otolemur garnettii; assembly: GCF_000181295.1. Classification (NCBI taxonomy): domain Eukaryota; kingdom Metazoa; phylum Chordata; class Mammalia; order Primates; family Galagidae; genus Otolemur; species Otolemur garnettii. The sequence goes on along the minus strand of NW_003852574.1, from coordinate 820,996 downwards.
GGTGGTTGGGTGCTGAGCTTCATAGTTCTTGGCTCAGATTTTTTACTCACTTCTTCCTAGGGTCTTCCTGGAAGCCCTGGACGCCAAGGCCCAGTGGGTGCCCCTGGAGAGAAAGGAGAAAAGGTAGAAAATCTGACCTTTTAGTGCCCCTGTTCTGGGGTGGGAGTCTGGGTGCTGGGGGCAGGGGTTTCCTACCCATCTATGTGTTTCTCCCCCAGGGTGACTGTGAGGATGGAGCCCCAGGCCTTCCTGGACAACCTGGGACCCCGGGTGAGCGGGTGAGTATAAGAGCAGGGCCTCAGAATGCAGTGGGCACAGCTCTAGCCAGCCCCCACCCTTGGCCATTAACCATCCTTATGCCCAAGCTTAAATCTCTGAACCTCTAAATTCATCCCTTCTAGGGCCTGCGGGGACCTCCTGGAATCATTGGCCCCAAAGTGAGTACCAGTTGGGGGTGTTAGGTGTGAGAGGTGCTACTCCGGGGCCCCCATGGTGTTAGGGGAGGCTGGAAGATCAGGAGATAAGGGTTATTTCCAGGTCAGAGGTGGTTGGAGTTTGAGACACCTTGTCTGGAGTGTGACTATCAAGTCAAGACCTACCTCCCCTTTTTTCTCTCCTCAGGGTGATCAGGGACTGACAGGGGTCCCGGGTAAGACTGGAGAGCAGGTAAGTACAGCCTAGGGTGCTCCCTGGACCCCAGAGAAACTGGAACCAGACTCATTTCTGACCTCTTCTGTTCCATCAGGGTGAACGTGGACCCCCTGGCCCAGTGGGACCCCAGGTAAGCCCATTGGCCACCTGTGCCAGCTGACCTGGGCTCCATGCCCCTCCTGACTTCGTCCTTGGCCCCACTGCCCTCCACCCCCACTCTCCTTCACATGACTCCTAAGGTCTGCTGATATAGGCTATAGCCCTTAACCATAACCAGCCAGCTTTTAACCTTCTGACCTTGCTGAACTCACCTTGATTTCACTGACCTGGTCTCTGTCCTCCTGCTGAGTTTGACCCCTACTAACCTAAATCCCAATCCTCCATGCCCACCTCTAGCCTTTGTTTCCCTTCCCCACCCTTACACCTGGAGCAGCGCTTACATTCATTTTCCCTAGGGGCTTCCTGGGGTTGCTGGACGTCCTGGAGCCGAGGGTCCTGAAGTGAGTCTGTGACTGCGGTGGGCCCAGCAGTGGTACTTTCTTTCATGTGTCCTTCTTCCCTTCCCTCTGTGGGCTCATACTTTCTGCACATACAGGGGCCACCAGGACCTGCTGGCCGCCGAGGAGAGAAGGTGGGTATGGACTGGGGTACCAGTGATGTGGTAAATGGGACACTGAGACCTTGGGTTTCTAGATGGGTCTATGAGCCCTCCTTTCTTCACAGGGGGAGCCTGGTCGTCCAGGGGATCCTGCAGTGGTGGTGAGTGAAGGGAGGCTGAAATCTGAGCCTCGAACAGCCCTTGAGCAGTAGCCCATCTATAAACCACTGTTCTCTGCCAGATTGCACAACCCTGGGTCCCTGGGCAGGCTCAGAAAGCTCTGTGACTCTCCTTATGCCACACACACCTCCAAATTCCTGACTGGGATCCTGTGACCCCATGACCAGAGTAAAAGTCACGAGCTCTTTGTGTCAGCGCATTTTGTATAATCCCTACCTGCTCTCAGTGGTGACTTGTGACCCTTTGGCAGAGCCTGAGCTCTGTGACTTATGCTTCTATATAGCTCTCGTCCTAATTAAGACTTTGGTCCTGGCTCGGCGCCTGTGGCTCAAGTGGCTAAGGCGCCAGCCACATACACCTAAGGTGGCCCCGGGCCCGCCAAACAGCAATGATGGCTGCAACCAAAAAATAGCCAGGTGTTGTGGCAGGCACCGGTGGTCCCAGCTACTTGGGAGGCTGAGGCAGGAGACTCACTTGAGCCCAGGAATTGGAGGTTGCTGTGAGCTGTGATGCCATGGCACTCTACCCAGGGGGACAGCTTGAGGCTCTGTCTCAAAAAAAAAAAAAAGACTTTGGTTCTGGCCAGGTGCAGTGGCTCACACCTGTAATCCCAGCACTCTGGGAGGCCAAGGCGGATCAGGCTGAGGCAGGAGGCCTGAGCTCATGGGTTAGAGACCAGCCTAAGCAAGAGTGAGACCCTGTGTCTAAAAAATAGCTGAACGTTGTGGTAGGCGCCTGTAGTCCCAGCTACTTGGGAGGCTGAGGCAAGAGAATTATTTGAGCCCAAGAGTTTGAGGTTGTTGTGAGATATGATGCCACAGCACTCTACTGAGGACAACCAAGTAAGACTCTGTCTCAAAAAAAAAAAAACTTTGGTCCTATGATTCACAGGCAGGGCCAAACTCTATCCCTTTGTTTTCAGGGACCTACTACTCCTGGAGCCAAAGGAGAGAAGGTAAGTTCAGTGTGGGTGAAAGGAGAATGTTACAGGGTTGAGGTTAAGGTTGTAGGATCTGTCTCTGGGTTGTGTGAGTTGTAGCATGATTGGTGGGTTGTGGCACCAGTCCTGGGACTGGCACTGATGGTTTTTTCACCTCCAGGGAGATGTGGGGCCCACTGGGCCAAGAGGAGCTCCTGGAGTCAAAGGGGATCAGGTGAGTGAAGGAAGGGTGTTTTGGCGGTGGGGCAGGTGATAGTTGTACCATCCTGACTTCTTATTCTTTTACACACAGGGCCCACCTGGGCTGGTTCTTCCTGGAGATCCTGGCCCCAAGGGAGACCCTGGGGACCGGGTAAATAAATTCAGGGATGAGAATGTGACAGAGGGAGATAAGGTTGTTCCTGGGACCCCAATTAAGTCTTGCCTCACTTCTACCCCCTGCAGGGTCCCATTGGCCTCACTGGCAGAGCAGGACCCCCGGTGAGTACCTGTGACCTTGGGTAATCTCTAGGTGTTTGGGGGTCACTTCTTCCCCAGGGTTGCCTATATGTGTGTCCTGTATTACCTCACTTTTGCCTCCTCCACAGGGTGACTCAGGGCCTCTTGGAGAGAAGGGAGACCCTGGGCGGCCTGGCCCTCCAGGACCTGTTGGCCCCCGAGGGCGAGATGTGAGACTGGAGTTGGGGAGGTCATGGCGGGTAGAGGAGTAGGGGTATTGACAGTATCACTGGGGATCTTAGGACCAGGGCTAACTCTTATGTCTCACAGGGTGAAGTTGGAGAGAAAGGTGACGAAGGTCCCCCGGTGAGATTCCTCCTCCTTGTGGTTTCTGATCTTTTACTCTTGAATTGGGATCCCAATGGGCTGGGAGCTCCACCAGGTCATCTAGTCCATCCCTCACCTTCTGTACAGTTGATGCCCAGGCTCTTCTGTCCCTACTCCCTGAGTTAGTTAGGTCCAACTAATCTGCACAATGTGGCTTTTCTCTCCATCACCAGGGTGACCCAGGTTTGCCTGGAAAAGTGGGTGAGCGTGGCCTTCGGGTGAGTCTTGGCAGGGAGAAATACAAAGGTGGTGGAAGTGCCCAAAGGAAGTGGGTGTAGAGGTGACAGGAAACTCTGAGGGGGAAACTCTGACATGGATATTGGGGTGATGGGGAGCCAGGGACAGTGTAGAAGGCCATGGGGGAAACTGCAAAGTGCTGAGAGGATTTGTCTCAGACCAGTAGCTTTTCCCAGGGGCCACCAGGAGCTCGGGGGCCTATAGGTGAGAAAGGAGACCAGGGAGATCCTGGAGAGGATGGACGAAATGTGAGTCCCAACCTTTGACCCCTCATCCATGACCCCAGCCTCAGCCCCCCACCCATCCACTTCCCAGCTCTAATCCTGCCACCCTAGCCCTGCAGTCCTAAACTCTTACAGTCCTCACTTCACAACCAAAGGCCACCAGGATCCCCATGAGTCCTTATGGTGCCCCCAAAGCTTCCTCACATTCCTGTCAACCTTGAATGACCCTGACCCCTAGCTTTCCACAGGGAAGCCCTGGACCCTCTGGACCCAAGGGTGACCGGGGGGAGCCGGTGAGTAGTGCTGGTGCTCTGGGCTCAGTCTTGGCAGGGAGAAATACAAAGGTGGTGGAAGTGCCCAGAGGAAGTGGGTGTAGAGGTGAGTGGAGGCAGAGATTTCCCTGCTGCTGCTGCCAGTACTGTGGTCAGTGTCTACACGAGGGGCCCAAAGGACAAGCGGGGAACACTGATGGTCACCCTGACATCTGGCCTCTCTTCTGGGGGTTGGCATTGGGGTGCTGCAGGGAATTTGGGGAAGTGTTGAGCCTGGGCCAAACCTGAGCCACCTCCTGGAACCTGTTAGCTATAGTTATTTCCTTTCCTAGGGCCCCCCAGGACCCCCTGGACGGCTGGTAAGTCTTGAGCTGGGTCTAGGCCTTTGTTGTCTCCCTTGTCTGCCCCTATTGGATCCATATCATGTCCCCTAATTCCTTCCACTGACTCCTACTTCCCCCACTGCCCTTCTGATACCCCTTTGCCCTTTGATCTCTGTGGCCCCTTACTGACCCTGACTCCCCCTACGTCCTCCACTTCTCACCAGTCATTCCTCCGACAGGTGGACATAGAACTTGGAGCCAGAGAGAAGGTATTGGGGACTGTGGGTGGAGTCTAGGAAAAGATCCCAGTGCCACTCACAACAGGGTCTGCCTCAGGCATGCCTTGGCTCAAGGGCTATTCCCTCAGCAAGCTTTTCTCTGTCACAGGGAAAGCCTGGGGACCGTGGACAGGAGGGTCCTCGAGGACCCAAGGGTGACCCTGGCCCCCCTGGAGCCCCTGGGGAGAGGGTGAGTGTGGTCCTGTGTGTGTGTAGGGAGGCCTGGGCCTAGGAAAGCCTGCTCTGATCTCTTCATCCTCCATCCTCAGGGCAATGATGGGCTTCGGGGGCCCCCAGGCCAACAGGTGAGTGTTGCACTTTGCTCCATGAGCCTAAGTCTCTGCCTTACCCTCAACTCTTATCTGACCCTGTTCCTTCCAGGGGGACCCAGGTGTCCGAGGTCCAGCTGGAGAAAAGGTAAGACGGGGGTGGAGGATTTGCCAGACATGAGCCTGGACTTGCAGAGCCATCCTTACCTTTGAGGCCTCTTACCACTCTGTTTCCTCAGGGTGACCGGGGCCCCCCTGGGCTAGATGGCCGGAGTGGGCTGGATGGAAAACCAGGCCCTATTGGCCCCCCTGGGCTGAATGTGAGTTGTGGTAATGGTAATCACTATCTGGTCATCCCCTTACCTTTTCCTTTCACATGAGAGCCCTCAACCTGAGCCTCCTCTGGATGGTCTTGGCCTTGACAAGCTCTGGGGCTAGGTGTATGATCTGTGTCTTCTCCCACAACCCTGCCTCAGGAGCATGCCAGCACACACACATAGCCACACAGGTCTTGGGTTCATAGCAACTAGTGGCCCTGTCAGTGGGCAGTGCTCCTGACTCTGTGACTGTAAGGAACTGACTTTGAGTCTCTCCTTAGGGTGCTGCAGGCAAAGCTGGGGACCCAGGGAGAGATGTAAGTAAGGGGAATTGTTGGGATAGAGGGCAGCTCAAGGGTCCAGCATAAGAAGGTACTCATAGGTATAGCATTAGTGAGAATAAGGGGAGTTGGTTCAGCCTTGTGTTTGAGAAAGGGTCTTAGTCCCTGGCAGATAGGTTTTAGTAAAGTCCCCCTTTCTTTTTTTCTTTTTCTTTTTTTTTTTTTTTTTGAGACAGAGCCTCAAGCTATCCCCCTGGGTAGAGTGCTGTGGCTTCACAGCTCACAGCAACCTCTAACTCCTAGGCTTAAGCGAGTCTCCTGCCTCCGCCTCCCAAGTAGCTAGGACCACAGGCGCCCACCACAACGCCCAGCTATTTTTTGGTTGCAGCCATCATTGTTGTTTGGCGGGTCTGGGCTAGATTTGAACCCGTCACCTTAGGTGTATGTGGCTGGCGCCTTAGCTACTTGAGCCACAGGCGCTGAGCCAAAGTCCCCCTTTCTGACCTTTCTCACCTCGGGGTCTTAATAGCTCCCTAAGTTCTGGGGGTTCTTCCCTTGGGAGTCACAGCAGGGCCACTTAGCCCAAGGGATCCTGATCCTAAGGTCTCTACACTGGAGGGTGATCTTAGTAAGCCCTCCCCCCAGTCCATAGGGTGTGCCCCAAGAGATATCTCAGAAGTCCTCTCAATCTTAGCAAAGATTTTTTCCAGGGGCTTCCAGGCCTCCGAGGAGAACATGGCCCTCCTGGTCCCCCTGGTTTCCCTGGAGCATTGGTGAGTCCAGGGTTTCATGCTACCATTTTGCCTCCTTATTTCCCTCACCCCAGCCCTGACATCTGACCAGTCATGTGTTCCCGCAGGGAAAGCCAGGAGAGGATGGCAAACCTGGCCTGAATGGGAAAAACGTGAGTATGTCCAGGGCAGACACAACAAAATGTGCTGAGAAATGCCAGCACATACACATAGCTCAGATATACAAATAACACATGAAACACACACGTAGACAAATGTAGACATGTGCCAACACCTGCATACTTACTCTTCTATCAGATATACAGATAAGTCCTGAAACATAGTGACAGTTCTGTGTACATACATAGACAACCTTGCAGACATAGGGAATTAGGTGGATGGGCCAGCTTGTGCCCAGACGGGGTGACATCTGCTGAGATAACCCATAGCCACAGGCACAGGGAAAGAGCCACAGGCATAGGTCAAGAGGCACAGATACACTGGCAGGAAGCCACATACAGGGCACATGAAGACATATTGACTCTCAGATACTTGTACCCACACCCAGGTATGTGCTAAGACATGGACCTAGGGGCTGGGTGCAATGGCTCACATTTGTAATCCTAGCACTCTGGGAGGCTGAGGTGGGTGGATTGCTTGAGCTCACAAGTTCAAGACCAGCCTGAGCAAGAGCAAGACCCCATCTCTAAAAAATAGTTGTGTGTTGTGGCAGGCACCTGTAGTCCCAGCTACTTGGGAGGCTGAGGCAAGAGGATCACTTGAACCTAGGAGTTTGAGGTTGTTATGAGCTATGATGCCATGGCATGCTACCCAGGGTGACAAAGTGAAACTCTAGAAGTCTCAAAAAAAAAAAAAAAAAAAGGTGCGTGTGGACTTGTGTTGAGACATGGTGAGGCACACATCCATGGCTCTGATGTGTGAAACATGCTGGAACACACTGACAAATGCCTTTTATCCACAGTCATCTACATATATGTGGTCATACACATTGAGATGAGATACACATAAGATTTGCAGACAGATGCCAAGACAGTTCTCAAGGAACTGGGGACCCATGTGTACATGTGTAAGCCCATGCCCATGTGCAGACCTGTGCCAGGGTGTGCAGAAAGACCTCCAGGTACACATGCTAAGATACACATGGCAAGGACATAGTCACTCACCAACCCAGAGATGCAGAGATGTGGAGTTCCATCTAGACAGCCAGCAATAGGCAGTCATGTGCTGTTATGTGAGGAGGTGAGCAGACCTGTGCAGGCACACCCCTGGACAGGCAGCAGCTCACTCAGTCACAGGCCACACTCTACAATGCACCACGCCGTGGAGCTGCAGGCACAGACATACAGTCATAGTCATCTAAATCTGCCAAAACAGTGCTTGCAATCAGACTCCAGTGAACATTTGTGCTGATATAAGTTCTCTGCCTGCAGGGAGAACCTGGGGACCCCGGAGAAGATGGAAGGAAGGTAAAATCCTTCACCTGGGGTCTGCTCTGGCCTCAGAGTGGGGCTGTGTCTAAAGCATCCTTGTCTTCTTTAGGGAGAGAAGGGAGATACAGGCACCCCTGGGAGAGAAGTGAGTGATGGGGTTTTCTGGAGCTTCTGACCCCTGACCCTCTGGAGTATGGCTCCACTCTTTTCTGGGGTCTCAGTATCCTGATATTGGCTACATGCTCTACAGGGTCATGATGGCCCCAAGGGTGAGCGTGGAGCTCCTGGTAGCCCTGGACTCCAGGGCCCTCCCGGCCTCCCAGGGCCAATTGGCCCTCCTGGCCAGGTGAGTATCCAGCGTGGTGCTAGAAGTTGGGTGCAACTGTGGCCATTATGCTTCCAGGAGATACGCTTCTGGGTTGCCTCTGTGTTCTGTGTCCTGTGTGACCACTTTGTGTTCTGTCATATCTTAGGGCTTTCCTGGTGTCCCAGGAAGCATAGGCCCCAAGGTAAGTGTGTATATATGTTGGGTAGGGGGTATGGTAAGGGACAGACCAGGGTTGGGGGACATTTCCCTACCTGATCCTTCTTTGTTCTCAGGGTGATCGTGGGGAGACTGGATCCAAAGGGGAACAGGTGAGGCTGCCACCTCTTTCACGTGCCCAAGTAGCCATAGCAACACATATGCACACATATGCCTCACAGCAGAGTCCCAGCAGCTTGTGTCTTAATCCCTCTAGGGCCTCCCTGGAGAGCGTGGGCTGAGAGGAGAGCCTGGGAGCATGGCGGTGAGCCCAACCCTGGCCCTGGCCCTTGACTCTTATCTGCATGCCTGTAGGGGCGACCTCTCCATCCCCTCCCCTTGCCATGAGGCTCCACAGGTTCTGTTGGGCCCCTGCCCATTGAGGTTCCTGTAATCCCTACTCAAGAGAACCTGGTTAATGTGGACATGCCAGGAAGGGGCTCCCAGTGGCCTCCAGCCAGGCTTCAACTAAGGGCTAAGGGTACTCTGGGCAAGAGGCCTAAGGAAGATGGCATGGAGGCAGTGTGGGGCAGAAGCCAGGGGCTTCTTCATGGGCAGCCTCTTACCAGCCTTGTGTCCCCAGAATGTGGAACGGTTGCTGGAAAATATGGGCATCAAGGTAGGTTCTTTAGGGGCTGGAGGTGGGGACAGGTGGGGTCTCATGGGGGCAAGTGGTAGCCGCAGGGCCCAGGGAGTGGGCAGTTGCAGTGATGGACCCTGTTCCTCTGACCCATTGCTATCCCTTAGGCATCTGCCCTGCGGGAGATCGTGGAGACCTGGGATGAGAGCTCTGGCAGCTTCCTGCCTTTGCCTGATCGTCGTCGTGGCCTCAAGGGGGAACAGGGCGAGCGGGGCCCCCCAGGCAAGGAGGTAAGTGGTGGCTGCTCAGTGAGATGTGCCCTGTGGAGGGTGTGGTGGCAGTTGTTAGCATTTCTTCTTCTGCTCCCCCAGGGCCCCATTGGCTTTCCTGGAGAACGAGGGCTGAAGGGAGAGCGTGGAGACCCTGGCCCTCAGGGCCCACCTGGCCTGGCCCTAGGGGAGAGGGGTCCCCCTGGATCTCCTGGCCTTGCTGGGGAGCCTGGAAAGCCTGGTATTCCTGGGCTCCCAGGCAGTGCTGGGAGTGCAGGGGAGACAGGAAGGCCAGGAGAGAAGGTGAGCCTGGGGACTGACCAGGAGGGTGGAGTGTGGGGTCCAGAGGGACTGGACACGTCCCATGAACATGGCCCTCACCCTGCTATTTGCATTTCAGGGAGAACGAGGAGAGAAAGGAGAACGTGGAGAACAGGTGGGCTGGAGTGGGACTCATTGGGGCAGGGATGCCAGGAGGCTGTGCTGGGCTGCTGTCCCATTTTCTTCTTTTCTGCAGGGGAGAGATGGGTCTCCTGGCCTCCCTGGACCACCTGGCCCCCCTGGTCCCAAGGTAATTATCCCAGCCCTGCCCTGAGCCTGTGACAGGTGACCAGTAAGTTACCCTTAGCTTGGTCCCCTGAAATCCCATGTAGTATTTCTGACCTTATAAACCTCTGTGACCCTGTGATCTGTGATGACCCCTCCCTCCATGCCTCTGTACATACACATCTCTCCCCTGTGACCTTGTGCTTGTAGGTGGCTATGGATGAACTAGGTTCTAGACTCCCTGGAGAACAGGGACCTCCTGGATTCAAGGGTGCTAAGGTCAGTATATGGGATTAGCTTGGGGAACCCTTGCCTGGCTTTAGGGCCTGGCTTGACATCTCATTCCCACAGGGGGAGCCAGGCAGCGCCGGTGACCCAGGTCCCACAGGAGACAGGGTGAGGCCTCCAAACCTACCATATATTAGTATTTCCCCCTCCTTTATCGGGACACACTAGGATTGTGTGCGTATGTTCATGGACACATAGCAGGGGATGGGGGCTAAAGCATGATGATTTGCTTGCAGGGTATACCAGGCATCAAAGGAGAGAGAGGAGAGCCTGGACAGAGGGGTCTCAATGGCAGCCCGGTGAGTCCTTGCCACACAAGTGCAAGAATGTGGCTCTTTCACCTGTTATCCTATGTGCAGGGCTAGAGTCTGCACTGCTTGGCACTGTCTAGGTCTTGCCTCTGACTTTCTAGGGGGATGGTGGAGGATAAGCAAGGGCAGTGTTGCCTTAAACTTGTTCTCTTCAGGGTTTACCAGGAGAGCGTGGCATAGCTGGTCCTGAAGGGAAGCCGGTAAGTGGTGGCAGGAGTGGCCTGCCCCATGCTGTGGACCTCAGCTCTGAGTGTGTGTGTGTGTGTGCAAATCCGCATACACACATGAGCAGGCCCATGTGTGTGGTCCATGAGGCACAGGCCATGGGTACATAAGCTCTGTGCCTGGGAGGACTGGAGTGTGGAACTAGGACCCCATGGTCAAAGCCCCCAGAGGGTGGGAACCAGGCCAGATTGAGGCTCATAGCATCTTCTCTATTCAGGGTCTGCAGGGTCCAAGGGGATCCCCTGGCCCAGTGGTGAGTACCAAGAACTCTCACCTGCCTTGCCCATACCCTGTGCCTTGCCACAGTGAGCAGTACTGCTTCAGTTTCCTTGGTGGGGTGAGGCTGACTCCCCCTTATCAGAGTGTTTCCCTCCCTAACAGGGAGGCCATGGAGACCCTGGTCCACCTGGTTCCCCGGTAAGTCACAGGGAACACTATCTGGTGGGGGTTCAGGAGGGATGGGACAGGCAGTGGTCCCTCCTGATGAGCCAGCTAGGCCTTATGTATGTTAATCCACTAAGCCCTGGCAGATAACATTGACCCCAATCCCTGACCCTGGTCACTTTTCTCTAGGGTCTTGCTGGCCCTGCTGGACCCCAGGGACCCTCTGGCCTGAAGGTGAGTACAGGTGTTGTATGGGGGTACATGGATGGGAGGAGGAACCATGTCCATACTCAGGGTAATATTGGCCAACCTCCTGATTGTTATTCCCTGCCATGAGGCTGAGCATTGGGAGAGCTGTCCATAGGGTCTCTGCTCATCTAGTCTCTGGATCATTTGCAGGGGGAGCCTGGAGAGACAGGACCCCCAGGACGGGTGAGTGGCCAGCTCATGGGTTGAGGTCATAGGGAGATGGGCAGGGTTGGCACTGCCCTGAGCTTTTTCTTTTCTTTCTTTCTTTCTTTTTTTTGAGACAGAGTCTCACTCAGTCACCCTGGGTAAAGTGCTCTGGCATCATAGCTCACAGCAACCTCAAACACTTGGGTTCAAGCCATCCTCTTGTCTCAGCCTCCTGAGTAGCTGGGACTACAGCCGCCCACCACAACAGCTAGCTAGATTTTTTATTTTTAGTAGAGATGAGGTCTCACTTTGCTCAGACTGATCTGGAACTCCTGAGAGTAGGCAATCCACCCACCTAGGCCTCCCAGAGTGCTAGGATTATAGGTGTGAACCATAGCACCTGGCCTGCCCTGAACTTTTTCTTCTCTCAGGGCCTGCCTGGACCTACCGGGGCTGTGGGACTTCCTGGGCCCTCTGGCCCTCCAGGTCTTGTGGTGAGTGAGTTCCCATGGCCCCTGCAGGGATACCGAGTTTCTATCCCTCAGGTCTACTTTTCCCCCATGTCCTCCTTTGTCTCTTACCCTGTGTTACCCTCACATCTGACTTATTTTCCCTCAGGGTCCGCAGGGGCCACCAGGTTTGCCTGGACAAGTGGTGAGTCTTGGGGGTCAGGGGTTGGGTCCAGGGGTCAGGGGTCAGCATCAGGCTCCTGACAGAGCACCTCCCTCTCAGGGGGAGACGGGAAAGCCAGGAGCCCCAGGTCGTGATGGTGCCAGTGGAAAAGATGGAGACAGAGGAATTCCTGGTGTGCCAGTATGTGTTCTGGGGAGACCTTGCTGCGGGCCTGCTGTGGGGCCCAGTGCCCACTGCCCAGTGCCCAGTTGTGTACCTGGAATGTGAGGAGTGGGTGACAGGGTGGGGTGGTGGAGAGGCACTGAGCTTTTCATGCTGCTCTGCCATAGGGGTCACCAGGCCTCCCTGGCCCTGTCGGACCTAAAGGAGAACCTGGACCCATGGGCCCCCCTGGACAGGTGAATTTTGACCCTGACCTCCATCCCCTAAATCATCTTCTCTCCCTCACCCCATACCCACATCCCAATGCCACTGGGATGGCAGGGAGGGATAGGGAGAAGGCAGAGGCTGGCACCTCACTAGTCATTTCCTGCAGGTGGTGGTTGGGCCTCCTGGAACAAAGGGTGAGAAGGTGAGTGTGTGGGAGGCCAGGGAGGAGTGGCCAGGTGATAGGAGCCAAGGAACTGTACTGACCTGCGCCTCCTTAGGGAGCCCCTGGAGACCTGGCTGGAGACCTCCTGGGTGAGCCGGTGAGTGAGGAACTTCTGACAGCAAGTGAACTCTGATCCATGGTTTACCCATCCCTATGACCCTCAACTTCCATAATATGCTCCACATTTGACCCCTGGTCTCATGCTTCCCTCCTGGAGTCTCATTTTTCTGTGGCTAATGCCTCTGTTGCCTCCTAACCTTTGTCTCTACAGGGAGCCAAAGGTGACCGAGGATTGCCAGGGCCACGGGGAGAGAAGGTGAGGTGGGGCTGGCATGGGTTTGAGCTCTGGGCAGAGAGGGGTGAGCTGGGTGGCTGGACCCCTCACTACCCATTCTGTGCAGGGGGAAGCTGGCCGTGCAGGGGAGCCTGGAGACCCCGGAGAAGATGTGAGTCTAAGGTCTGGGCAAGTGCAAGCCTGGTTGCAGGAGTGTGATTGTGGACATAAGGGACCATTCTTGGGCTTATTTGCATGTCAGAACCCCTGAGTCTGGCTGCATGTCCCAGTGTTCTTAGAGCACACAGGGACACACGCTCTGGGCTTCCATACTCCCAGGGTTTGGGTGCCCCCACCTCTGGCTTCTGTGTGCCTATCCTCAGCCTTCTGCTACTTGCCACGTCTGAGCACACACATGTGTGCTCCTATCTGATCTCCCAGGTCTCAGGACACATCTGAGTTCTTATAGGCCTCTTTTTGGTCATATGTTTATAATTCTCCTTTCTCCCACCCACGCCTGTCTGAGCTCCCTGGGAATGGACACATTGGAGTCTCCATCTGAGCTCCCATGTGTCTATGCTCGTGTGTGAGTTCCATGTGCCTGTGGTCACACCTGAGCTCCCACCGATCTGTGGTCATATCTGAGCTTCCCTGTGTCTGTGCCCTTAAGAGTCAGTCCATGTCCTGTCTTAGCTCCTCTAAGCCAATTCTTGGTCACATGCCTGAGTTTGCCTGTGTTTGTCACATCTGGGCTCCTCTGGGAATGTTTTTTGGCCATGTCTGAGCTCTGTGCTTGCCTTCCTACCTTCTCAAATACTATTTATTTTTTCAGGGTCAGAAAGGGGCTCCAGGTCTCAAAGGTCAAAAGGTACATGTACGGGAAGGGCCCCTGCTGGGGGTCATGGTCCTGAGACTTTCTGAACCTGATCTGACTCCTCTTTTCCTCAAAGGGTGACCCGGGAATTGGGCTCCTGGGGCCCCCAGGGCCAACTGGTTCTCCGGGTATGAAGGTAAGTCAGTGCCCTCTCACCAGTGGTAGGGGCAATGGGCGCAAAGGCCACTGGAGGTGAGAAAAAGAAGGAATTCTGGAGCTAGTCCTGAAGGAGGTCCTACAGTGACCACTCCTCCCTTTGTTATCTTTATTTCAGGGAGACCTCGGCCCCCCTGGAGCCCTGGGTGCTCCTGGTATTGTTGGGTTTCCTGGTCAGCCAGGCCCTCGAGGAGAGACAGGCCAGCCAGGCCCTAGCGGAGAGCGGGTGAGGGGGCTGGGAGCAGCATGTGGGGACTTGATGACTTTAAGACTTCTGAATCTGGTAGTGGGTGAGAAGGAGGGGGCCCTGCATCTAGGGCTTCTTTTCCTGGGGAGGGGGGTAGAGAGAAAAGGGGGTCCCAGTGTCACTCTCTGACTCTCTTGCCCTTTTTTTCTGGTAGGGTCTCGCAGGTCCTCCAGGGAGAGAAGGAGCCCCAGGCCCTTCGGGGCCTCCTGGATCACCAGGGTCAGTGGTGAGTAGAAGCCCATTGCCCCATGTGTCTGTTGCCCAAGTGTCAGTGTCTGACAGGAGAACTGGCAAAGGGGACTGTGCTAACCTGCAAGGTTGGGGGCGTGTATGGGCTTTGACAGCCATAAGACTCACCTCTCTCTGACCCATAGGGAGCACCAGGGGCCTCTGGACTCAAAGGGGACAAGGTAGGTGGGACAAATGTTGATGGCTCTGTTCTATGCCTCACCCCCCTCCAACCTCCACTGACCTCCAATGACCTCTGTCCCCTACTGATTCTCCTCACTTATGCCTGGTGTCTTGTGAATCCCCAGGGAGACCCTGGAGCAGGGCTGCCTGGGCTCCGAGGCGAGCGTGGGGAGCCAGGTGTCCGGGTATGTATATCCTGCTCCACAGCCAGGATCCACTGTCAATAAGCCTTGGTCCCTTCATCACAGTTTTTGTCTCTGAGTCAATAAACCTAATGTCCCCATCCAGGGTGAAGATGGCCACCCTGGCCAGGAGGGACCCCGAGGACTCATGGTGGGTCCCATTGGGGAAAGTGCCAGCAGTGTGACTTCATTCCCCTGCCTATGCCCTCTGTGCGGTTGAACACGCTGAAGTCCTCCCCAGCCCTCTGGTCCTCCTATCTCCTTGTCTGCTGTTCTCTATTTCCTCATTCCTCTGTATCTCCCTTATCCTCTACCACCTGCAAAGTCCCATAGCTCATAGTCATCTTCTCTCACACAGGGGCCCCCTGGCAGCCGTGGGGAGCGTGGGGAGAAGGTAAGAATATGAGGACAAGGCCCCCACGTGAGTGATGGTGGGGATTCAGGCCTGGGGACTCCTGGGTTTGGGTGGGACTCACACTCTTCCATTCAATAGGGTGATGCTGGAGCCACAGGGCTAAAGGGTGACAAGGTGAGTATGGGCATGGGGGAGGGCTGGGGCAGGGGACCAGGGTGCTCTTAACTCCTCTGACTCTTCCCTATTCCTTCAGGGTGACTCAGCCATGATTGTGGGGCCACCAGGGCTAAGGGGTGCCAAGGGGGACATGGTGAGTGGGCTTGGTTCATATGTAGATTTGGTCTTTCCTGGGTGCTAGAGGCCTCCTGTGGGCTTTCCCAGGGCATATGAGAGTTCAAACCCCCAGATGGTGAACTTCAGCCCCTAACTCTGACTTCTGACCTAACCCAGGGTGAACGAGGACCTCAGGGTGTAGATGGTGACAGAGGACCTCGGGGAGACATTGGGATGCCTGGCGACAAGGTATAGGGACGAAGATAGGATACTCTATATGGGTTCCCAAAGGACGTGGGGGCTCCGTAGAGGGTCTGTGAGGGCAGGAGGGGAAACTAGGAGGGGCTTTCTTGGGGCCAGAGGGTAAGGGGTATCTATCTATGGGCTGTAGTGACTCCACAGGGGGCTGAAAGGGTGGGTGCTCTGAGGAAGACTCAGGTCTTTGATGTGAAGTCAGGAGGACAGTTCTGTGGGCTATGGCCTGTGAGGGGCAGGAAAAGGGCTCCTGAGATGTTAGGGATGTGGGGTAAGAGTTGGGGGTCTGTCCCACCTGCTATGGTATGGGCTGGAAGGGACGGGGCAGATGGGGACAACACTGCTTCAGTGAAAGCAACACTGAGGAATGGGTTCCAATCATCTTCTAAACTTCCAACTTGGTCTTATCCTAATTGTGTCCTCTCCTGGTCACTCCCACAGGGAATCAAGGGAGAGCCTGGTGACAAGGGCTCAGCTGGGTCAATGGGAGCACGTGGACCCATCGGACCCAAGGCAAGCCTCACCCCAGGCACAGGCCCAGAGCCACCCATCATGCACACCTGTTTCTAGATGTTCTGAATGGTGGAGGGTTTCTGGCTTCTTTGCTGTTGGCCACATGTGTGTTCAACCTGTGTTGCAGCCTGGCCCTTGGCCACTGAGTAACCAGGTGGCTACACATACAGCAAATAGGCCAGTACGGGGACAGTCACATTGAAGAGCTCCCCCCATCTGTTTTCCACAGGGAGAGCCTGGTGCAGCAGGGTTCCCTGGTGACCCGGTAAGATGCCCCTGCTCTTACAGGGCCACCCCCCTATCCCCAGAGGGCTGAATCAGCATGGTGGGGCTGCCCATGTGGGGGTATTTGACCTTAGAGTGACCCTGTGCTCTCTTGGTGTCCTCATATCACCCAGTGGGCTCCACCTTCACAATTATTTCCTGTGATGGTATCCTCTGCCCATAGTGACCCTGTCCCTATGGCAAACCCCAGTTGCTCTGGCCTCCTAGGGTAACTCGCACCCATGGTGTTCCCTGCCTGCTATCTGGGGTGATTCTCTTTGATTACCACCGACCTCATCTTGACCCCTCTCCCAAGGGATCTCCAGGGAAGGATGGAGCCCCTGGTGTCCGAGGAGACAAAGGAGATATTGGCTTCATGGGTCCCCGGGGCCTCAAGGTAGGAAGAAGATGGTTTTTTTTCTCCTGATCAGGAAGGCTTGATGTTTGAGGGTGAGCGATCTGGGTCAGATGTTGGGATACTCCGGGATGAATGTGGGCTGTTAGGGCAGGGGTTGGAATGCCTGAGGCCAGTTTGGTTGGAGAGATGGTTTAGGGTGTAGGGGTCATAAGGTAAGGTGTCAAGAAGTGGCTTTTCTACCTGCTTTTCTCCCTCAGGGTGAACGGGGGGTGAAAGGAGCCTGTGGCCTCGATGGAGAGAAGGGAGACAAGGTACAGAGGTGATGGGGGTGGGGGCTGCAGAGCCTAGGGTCTAAGGCTGACCCCTCTACCTGACGCCTGCAGGGAGAAGCTGGTGTCCCAGGTCGCTCTGGGCTAGCAGGACGCAAAGGAGAGTTGGTAAGTATAGGGCACACCCAGAATGAGGAGGGACAAGTGGGCCATGGCTGAGTGCATGTCTTCTTTTCTACAGGGAGAACCTGGTATGCCGGGCCAGCCAGGGGCCCCTGGCAAGGAGGGTCTGATTGGTCCTAAGGTACAGGGTCTCTCACTGGTGAACATGTTAGGGGGTCAGGACCAGGCAAAGAAGGTCATATAGAGTCATGGGGGTTTGTTTAGGGTCCAGGAAGGTCAGGGAGGGTTGGGGCATTGTGGGTGAAGGAGGCTGATCTTGAGGTTTCGAGAAGGGCTGGGGTCATAGCTGGGCATGGTGGGGGGTGCCTATAGTCCTAGTTACTTGGGAGGCTGAGGCAAGAGAATTGCTTAAGCCCAAGAGTTTGAGGTTTCTGTGAGCTATGATGCCACAGTACTCTACTAAGGGTGACATAGTAAGACTCTGTCTCAAAGAAAAAAGGGCTGGGTTCATAATGGACAATTGGGATAAAAGGATGGGAGGTGAACAGGGAATGTTTGCACTGGGGCAGGGGGCTCTAGTGGGGTTGGAGTCACTGGGATCACAACACAGCTGTGGTAATGGCACAGGTGCTTGGGTCATGGAAGTTCATAGGCCAGGGGGCTCACAAATGTTAGGGACCTGAGGGCATAGTAGAGTTTCTCATGCTTCTTCTATTCCCAGGGTGACCGAGGCTTTGATGGGCAGCCAGGACCCAAGGGTGACCAGGGCGAGAAAGGGGAGCGGGTAAGTCAAGGCCAGGGTCATGGTGAATTGAAGGGAGTATGCTCTTTGGGAGTGGGTCCATCTTTGGAGGCTCTGATCACTGACTCTGTCCTATATCTCCCCAGGGGTCCCCAGGAATTGGGGGTTTCCCAGGTCCTAGGGGCAATGATGGTGCTAGTGGTCCCCCTGGGCCCCCTGGCAGTGTTGGTCCCAAAGGACCTGAAGGACTTCAGGGGCAGAAGGTAAGGGGCCTCAACTCTGACTCCTGAGCTGTGAACCTCCCTACCCAACCTCCCTGCCCACCCAACCTCCAGCCTCCTTGTCCCAAACTCTGAAGTTATGCTCCCTAACTTACCTAACTTCTGGCCCCCATTGCCTCTGACCCTGCTCACTCAGTCCTTATGTCTGACAGGGTGAGCGAGGTCCTTCTGGAGAGAGTGTGGTGGGGGCCCCTGGGGCTCCTGGGGCCCCTGGTGAGAGAGGAGAGCAGGTAAGTGTGGATTCCTGAGCTTAGGGTCAGCGATTGGGCTGAACCCTGGTGTCCCAGAGATGAGAAGTCATAGCCTGGTCCCTTCCGTTGCACATAGGGGCGGCCAGGGCCTGCTGGTCCTCGTGGTGAAAAAGGAGAAGCTGCACTGACAGTGAGTATGGGCCTGGGGGTGCTGGGGCCCTGCTTTCTACTCCCAACATCCTGACACCCTGGCCGTGGGCCCCTGGCACCATGCTGTCCCTTCATAATCGCTGCATTCTATGCTGTGTCCTACTTGTGATCCTTGGGTTCTTCATGATCCCTGTGGTCTTGTGCTCCCAGGAGGATGACATTCGGGGCTTTGTGCGTCAGGAGATGAGTCAGCATTGTGGTGAGTGCAGCCAGCTCAGAGTCTCTTGGGTCTCACCCCTACTCTACCACAGCACCCCCAGACAGAGCGAGGAAGGTCCCCAGAACTTAAAAGGGGAAAATGGTCAAGGAGATGGGTAGAGATGGATGGATATACAAAAGCACTCACACACTGACAAAACTGTAGCCAGAGAGGGAGAGAGCCAGAGAGGTAGATGCAGATGCTGTGTTCTTGGATGCCCAGAGTGGCTGAGTGGAGGGTAAAGGAAGTAAAGGCAGGGCTGGTCTCAGTGGAACTGACATGGACCCATGGACTAGTGAAGAGAGAGTGAAGTCAGAATCAGACAGAAAGAGATGGAGAGAGACAGACCTTCACCCTCTCCATGGCCACCTATTCCTGACTCTCCCTGTGTCTCTTAACCCTTCTTGGCATGTTCCCAACTTCTCTGGTCCTTTATATTGTGTCTGCCTTTCTTCCTCTTTCTCTGTCCTTCTCTTTTTCTCTCTACCTCCAACCCTCTCCTTCTCCTTCTCTCTCTATGTGTATTTCTGTCTGTTTCTCCATCTTTCTATTTTTCTCTGTCTCTTGCTCTCTCTCATTGTCTCTCTCTGCTCCTCTAGCTTGCCAGGGCCAATTTATTGCATCTGGATCACGTGAGTAGTCTTCTATTCCCAGAACTTTCTTTTTTTTTTTTTTTTTTTTTTTTTTTTGAGACAGAGACATGACAACACAGTACCCTCAAAATCTTTGGCTAAAGCGATTCGCTTTCTTCAGCCCCCAAGTGGCTGGGACTACAGGTACCCACCACAATGCCTGGCTATTTTTTGTTGTTGCTGTTGTCGCCGTTGTCATTGTTGTTTTAGCTGGC
>NW_003852574.1:787969-801581 GCF_000181295.1 Otolemur garnettii | reverse complement strand
TAGGTGTACGTGGCTGGCGCCTTAGCCGGTTGAGCTATAGGCGCCGAGCCCAGAACTTTCTTTACTCTAGGCTCTGCCCTGCCTAACACTTGGGCCCTCTCAGCAGAGCTTGGCTGGGTTGATTGCCCATGGTCATCCCAGAGCCATGGGCAGTCAACTCCTGCTCTTGGCTCCAGGACCCCTCCCTAGTTATGCTGCAGACACTGCTGGCCCTCAGCTCCACCCTGTACCTGTGCTCCGGGTCTCTCATGCAGAGGAGGAAGGTGAGAACAGCTGGAACTATGTGTCATGTATGGAAGGGGCCTGGAAGGGCACACGGGTGCTCATACATGCAGTGCACTTGCATGAGCAGTCTTGTGCACATGTGTGATCAGTACTGGCCACCCCACCCTGGGGCTAGTGGCCAAGGCTCACAGCACATCCCACCCTGCCTGTAGACTGGGTGCCTCCCGAGGATGACGAGTACTCTGAGTATTCTGTGGAGGAATACGAAGACCCTGAGGTTCCTTGGGATGGCATTGGTGAGAATGGGGGCTAAGCCAGAGGGAGCCTAGGGTAGGAACAGACTGAGCTGATCCCTGCTGACCTCTCCCTGATCCCCTGTCCCTCTATGATTCCCACCACCCTGCTGACCTGACCCTCATTGGCCTTAGACCCCTGCTTCCTGCCATTGGATGAGGGCTCCTGTACTGCTTATACTCTGCGTTGGTACCATCGAGCCGGACCTGATGGCATGAAGGCCTGTCACCCTTTTGTCTATGGTGGCTGTGGAGGGAATGCTAACCGCTTTGGGACCCGCGAGACCTGTGAGCGCCGCTGTCCACCTGGGGCAATCCAGAGCCAAGGAACAGGTATGGGCCTACCCCCACCCCAATAGGGTCCTGAGCACTGAGCCTATCCAAAGCAGGTGCTGGGAGAGGAGTCCTTGGGTCAGGGTTCCATGTCAGAGTCCTGGAGGACAAAGGGGGCAAGGGACAGACCCAGACCAAAGAACTGAATCCAGAACCCCAGCTGTGGAGCCCCTTGTATGGTCTTTCCCCATGTTCTCTCCTTTAGAGACCTGAGTATGTATCCTCTATCTGAGATCAGAGCCCCTGATGTGCTGTGGCCTCAGCTTCCTCTCTGTAGATGCCTTTACCTGTGTGTCTCTGTGGCCATACACTGGGTAAGAAGGTCACATAGTTGAAGACAGTTTCTAACATATATCCCTCAGGTGCTGCCCGGAGCTGAGGCCCAGGTGATAAACTGAAGTTCAACGTCTCCTGGAGGAGTTGGGGTCTCACTGGGACCCTGCTATCCCTCCCCTTGGTGCTAGAGGCCTGTGTGCACGTCAGTGTGCGTGTGCATGTGCATGTGCGTGTCCGTTATTTCAGTGACTTGGTCCCATGGGTGTAGCCTTCCCCCTTGTGGACAAACCCCCATTGTGGCTCCTGCCTCCCTGGCAGATGACTCACTGTGGGGAGTGGCTGTGGGCAGTGAGCAGATGTGACTCCCGTCTGACCTGCCCCTTGACCCGAGCCTGTAATGACATGGTGCTGATTCTGGGGGGCATTAAAGCTGCTGTTTTAAAAGGCTCCTGTTGTGACTGTTTGTAGAGATGGGGATGTCAGGGAGGCAGGTTTTCCCTGACTGGTCAGTACTATTCTGCATGGGTACAAAATCCCTTTTCCCAGCCCTGGTCACTGTCTTATGATCCTCTGTCCCCAGAAAGGACATAGGGTGGGGGCTGAGGATGTGTCCTCACTGCCCCCTAGGAGAGGATGAATCATAAGCTGGGGGCTGCCTCGTGCCAGGAAACATGCCCTGCTTTCCACCCCAGGGGGCTGAGGGAGATAAATGGGCCCTGAAGTGGGGCAGAGGGTCAGATCACAGGACACCACTGCCTGGCCCACTCTAGACATCCACTGTGGCCCGACTAACCCCCAGAAAGCTGGTTTCGGTAGGACTGGGTTGGGATGGGAAGGGTCTTGGGGGTTGAGTGGACCTGGGGCCTGGGTTCGTGGAGGGCTGTGGACCTGGAGAGCTCTGGGACCTTTGGCTGCTCCTCTGCCTCAAGTACCCCACTTCTGCCCTTCTCTTTTCTAAATCAGCTGCATTGTTTGGCTCAGAACCCCCATCTCTCCTTTCCAGCCTCTTTTTCCCTTTGGGATAGTTTCTAGCTCTTTCTCTCTCTCTCTCTCTCATCTCTCTCTATTTTGCTCTGCCTCCATCTCATTTATTTTCCTCTTCTCTTTCCCTCTCTCTCATCCTCTCCCTCTCTTTCTGGATTTCTTTCTTTTTTTCTGTCTTTTTCTCTGACTTCTTCTCTGCCTAGCGCTATCTTTATATATACATACACAGTTCCATGAAGAGACTGCAGTGACACCATTTTGTAGATAAACTTTATCTTGAGAAAAGGGAACAAAGAACTAAGGAAGAGAAGGAGGGAAGTGGGGTGGGGTCGCTTTCGGTCCTAACATCCACTCTGTTGCCCAGGTTAGAGTGCCATGCTGTCAGTGTAGCTCATAGCAACCTTAAATGCCTGGGTTCAAGCGATCCTCCTGCATCTGCCTCCCTGAGTGCTAAGATTATAGGCATGAGCCACTGTGCCCAACCTGGCTGGGTCTGTCTTGATCTCTATCTCACTCTGGTTCTCGTCTTTTCAATGCTGTTTTTGTCTGTTCCTCTCCTGTCCTAGATTCACTAATCTCTTGGTCTCTTGGTATCCCTCTCTGCTCTGTTTTTTTAATTTTTCTTGAGAGAGTCTTACTGTGTTGTCCAGGCTAGAGTACTGTGGTGTCATAGCTCACAGCAGCCTCAAATTGCTGGGCTCAAGAGATTGATCCTCCTGCCTCAGCCTCCCGAGTATCTGGGACTGCACACGCCCAACACATTGCCTGGCTAATGGTCTCACTCTTGCTCAGGCTGGTCTCGATCTCCTGAGCTCAAACAATCTACCCTACCTCAGCCTCCCAGAGTGCTAGGGTTATAGGTGTGACCCACCACATCAGTCTTCCTCTCTGCTCTTGCCTTCTGTCCATGAACTATAGTTGACCAAAACCCCTGCCCTAAGCCTATTTTCTCCTTGCAGCCTGACCACATGATGACCAGGTGGGCTCTGCTGGTGCTGATGGTCCTATTGTTGGGCAGGATCCTGGTTGTCTCAGCGACCCCTGTCCCAGCCTTCCAGCTCTTCTCTCAGAACTATCCCCAGACCACTCCCTGTCCTATGGCCTCTGAGAGCCCTTCAGCTACCACCACAGGCCCACCAGCTACCTGGGCCCACCCCAGCCTTGGTCCCCGCCCTGGCCCACGCATCACTCTCTCACTGGATGTCCCCATTGGCCTCCTGCAGATCCTACTGGACCAAGCCCGGGCCAGGGCAGCCAGGGAGCAGGCTGCTACCAACTCCCGCATCCTGGCCCATGTTGGCCGCCGCTAAGCCTAAGGGAGGGGTCCACAGTGATGGGGCCACCCTGGATGGGAAGACTTGGAGGAGAGCAACAGAACTGGATGGCACTACATCTGGGCAGAGCGCATCTGGACACTGCCATACAGGGCTGCTGGGTGTCTTTATTGTGTCCAAGTGCCCTATAGAGTCACAGTGTGTCTGGACAGGCTGAACATTGCTGTGCTGGGTCACTGCCACATGGAGTCTTCCCATACCTGAGTGCCCCACAGACTAACAGTATCTGGACAGCTTGGATATGACCACCTAAGGTTACTACCATGAGGAGTCTTGCTATGTCTGGGTGCCCCATGGTGGTAGAGTAGATGGACACTGCCATATGTGGTTATCATCATGTTTCTTTCAGGAGCCTCAACATAGGAGCCCAACATTGCATCTGAAACTAGACTCTCCCCGCATTGTCCACCACACAGGGACATTCCGGATGAGGGTCACATGTATGTTCTGTGCTTCATGAGGCAACCCCTGGCCCAGATGGATAGGGCTGGCAGGGGCATATCCAGGCACAAATGGCCACACTTGGGAAGTCTGTGACCATAGCAGCCTTACCATGTGGGTGTGTGCCCATGTTTGTGGCTGAGTCTCTGTGCCTCTTACAAGTCTATGATAGCTGTGTGTGTGAGAAAGGTAAGGGCATGTGTGGGGGCTGGGAGGAGCGGGTGCTGTGTCTCCAACCTGCATAAAGCATGTACAACTCATAGCCAGGCATTGTCCTACCCATAACCCCTGCACACACAGCCTTAGCACCTAGACACGTGGCTCAGGTGGCTAGAGCTCCAACCCAACTCTGCCCCTTCCTCACTAAAATGTCCTAGTAAAGGCGGTTGCCTTTCTGAGCCCCAGTTTTCTTGTCTGTGAAGCAGAGTGATGCCACCAAGCTGCCTGTGAGCATTGTGTACATGGTATACCCAAAGGTCTGGCGTGCAGAAGGTGCTTAATAAATGCAAAGTGATTGAAGGATTGGATGGACAAGAATCACAGTCACATGTACCCAGACAGTGACACATGAGGGCTGAGTCACATCTGGCTTCTCTGTCCCCCATCCTCTGCCCCGACTGACCTGGTCCCTTGGTTTGGAAGGACTAGGTTTTGCCTTATTTCACACCCCAACCCCATTGCTGGGCTAGAGATGAGACTAACTTTCTGGGCTGTGTGGGCAGGCTTGCCTGCAGGTGGGGCAGGCAGTCTGCACTGGCTAGACTACTCTAGCTGGAGATGAGGGCAGATACTGGGTAGTATGGGCAGCTCTACTTGGAAAGCTAGGCATTACAGGAGGCAGTGTGGCCTCCAGTGCTTGGGGTGGGGGCGCGGAAGTTGACCTCACAATTGTAAGCAGCCCTCGGGGGAAGGCGGGCCTAGGGCGGGCTGCAGAGGCGGGGCTGTGGGGCAGGCAAGCAGGCGGGGTTACCCCACTCTGGAGCTGCAGGGGGCGGTGGCCCTGGCCAGTTCGGTAGCAGAATGGACAGAGACGTGTTAGGAGGCAGTTCCCTGACGGACCCAGGGCCGGGGAGCGGCAGGCAGGGTAGGCACGGGGCAGCGTGGGGAGGGTAGGGGAATTAGGAAAAGACATGGGAGTTGTAAGAGGGGGGTATTGGAGGGGTGTGAGAGTGCTGGGGATCTCTCCTCCCCTGGGGTGCTCTGAGGGGCATCAGTCTGATAGTGTCCTGGAGGAAGGGGAGCATTGTCGCCTTGTAGGGGAGAGGAGGCTGGGCTAAGGGGGAGTTATAAATAGTGTCTTCCTCCAGCCCAGGGGAGGGAAGCCAGCTGGAGCTGCCTGAGGCTCTCCTGCTCTTCTCTGCTCTTTATTGGCTCTTAGGGGTCATATTCCTCCAGGTCTCCCCTTAGGGATCACACAGTTTGGGGGAGGTCTACAGGCTTATTTGGAAGGTTTTTCTTGTGGTGTGGTTTTAGTCCTTAAACCAGTATTTCTAGGGTGCCTTCTGTGTGCCCTGTGCCAGTCCTGAGTTTCTCTGAACACCTACTATGTACTCTGTCCTCCTGGTCTCCTGGCCATGGGCCTCTCTTGAGTCCCTCCTGCATGCCATGGCTGGTCCTGAATCACTAAGCACCTACTGTGTGCATTGTGCCAGGCTGGAGTGAGGAAGTGCAGATCAGGTTTCACAGGCTGCTTGGTCACATGGCTGTATACCCCAAGTCTTAACCTCATATTCCCATGAGCTCTGGGCCAGGGAGATCGTGGAGACAATCCTTTGCTGGAAATGGCCAGAGGCTGCTGGGATTCCTGGGAATTCCTGAGCCTACCAGTAACAGCAAGAGCGGGTATTGGAGATTAAAGGGGAAGGTGAGGCAGCAGAGAGCAGCAAGCCCCACTACAGACTGCCTGTCTCTGTGCACATGCTTGGGTGCAGGACTTGTTAGTGTGTGTACTTCTGTGTGTGCATCTGTGTATATGCATGTGTGGCCAGAGCAGTTTATCTGTGTGCATTGCTGTGGGGGTCTGTGTGGCATGCACTGATGGCCCTAGGTCTTTATGCTGCAAAGGGTGGTTTGGCAGTTTGGCCAGGATTGGCCTGCAGATACAGGGACTGGGAAGTTTGACATTGGCTACCCCAGGCATCTAGCCTGGGACACTGAGGGGAAGTCCTCTGATCAGTGCAGGGGGTGCCATAGCAGCCAACCAGAGTCAGGTCAGCAAGGTTCTTGGTGGGAAGAGGCTGAGCATGACATATTCACACATGAATATACACTGATATCCCAGCACACCTCCCACACCTAGGACAGAATAGCTGTTTCACTTTGGGGTGCCCTGAGGAGGGAAAAGCCATGAGGGCCTACTGAGCATCTACTGATGCTGAGGGAGCAGAAAGCCAGGAGAACGTTTCTTTTTTTTCCAGGAGAGCATTTCAATGGAGGGAACAAGTAAGAGCCCAGGTGTGGAGGTGGGGAGTGTGGTAATAGTGCAAGGTGTGGCAGGTGAGGTTTTGAAGGGCTAGGTTGAGCTGAGTCCATCTCACACAGTGGGCTGGCTCTCTAATCCTGGGCCCTTCTCCCCTTCCCCATCCTCAGTTTTCTGCCTGAGAAATGGGACCATGGGAGGGGGGAGATAGAGAATATCATCAGAACAGATGTAGACCCTGGCCTTGGGGAGCAATCCTAGGCTTCTCTTGATGTTGACCTTTGGCCTCCCCACTGGATATAAAGACTTGGGAGGGCATGACTGAGTCAGCTTAGCGTCAGACTTTTTGGAGAAGAGTGGGAGCTACAGAGCTGCTGCATTTCCTGGAAACTAGGCTCCTACTGTACGAGTGTGGGGATGGTTTCCTAGAAATAGTTCTGGCCCCCTGCCCTGTCTTGGCAGCCCCCTACCCACATGCCTTGATTAACATTCCAGGAGGGCTGGGGAAGAGAATGGTCAGGCCTAAGGAGTGCTGGGTAGATGTTAGAGGAGGTACCCTTTGCAAAGGTGCTGAGGGCTGCCAGTTGGAACATGGTATGGATGTGAGGTGATAAGGTCACTGGGGTCAGGGTGGCTCTATGATGGCCTTTGCAGTGGCCAGGAGACAGACAGGAGGGCTGGCTGTGTCAGGAACATAATGAGTGGCTTTGAAGAGACTGGGAGTAAGTAGGTCACAAGGGGTACCCTGCTCATCAGGAGCCGCCCATGGGTGTGCTCAGGGTTGCAGGGAGTGGGGTGGAAGGAGGGGGGGTGGACATTGCAGAGGGAGGATGAGGAAGGAGAAAGTAGTTGACCTTGCCTGGGTCAGGGCATTCACAAAGTAGGCAGCTAGAACTGGTTTGGGGGAGCGTCGGGGTGGGCTTCTGGCATGTGGACTGTCTGAATCTTCATTTCCTGTGAAGTGGGCCAGACATTGTGAAAGAGTCATTTTTAAGGGTACTTGTGAGGTTTTGAAGACCTGGGTTGTGACTTGGAAGACTGACTCAAGACAGGGTTGTGACAGGGAGGGCATAGGAGAGGTTCTACACTCATACATGAGACCAGCCTTACTTTCCGTGCCCCTAGCATCTGACTCCTGGCTGGGCACACACAGCAAAGAGAATTTGAGGATGCAGGGACTTTCCCAGGGATGTTGTGGAGGCCATCACTAGTGGGCAGTGTGACCCAGGTTCAAGGTGTGTTGGTGGGACTGGGGCAGAAAGCTTAGTTTCAAGGCTGGAGGACAAAGGAGGCAAGAGCCTTCAGGGGTCAGTGGGGGCCAAACACAAGACTGAGCCAGGGGTTTCTGAACTTTTGGATCTTTCCCATCTCTTGTCCCCAGTGTATTTTCAAAGATAAGAGGAAGATAAATAATACAACAAATGACAATGCTAATGAGTTTTAAAACAGATTTCTCAGAGATTGACATATTTAAACTATACTATAGGGCGGTGCCTGTGGCTCAAAAAAGTAGGACGCCTACCCCATATGCCGGAAGTGGCGGGTTCAAACCCAGCCCTGGCCAAAAACTGCAAAAATAAATAAATAAATAAATAAGTAAACAAACTATACTATAATCTTGTAAGACTGATGACATGCACATTCTATTTTCCTGATTAAGAGACAGAGGTTTACTCTTCTAAATGTGTATATATTCATTATTAAAAATTTAACTGGAGGCCAGGGTGGTGGCTCACGCCTGTAATTCTGACACTCTGGGAGGTCAAGACAGATGGATCGCTTGAGCTCAGAAGTTTGATTGAGACGTCTCATCTCTATTGAAAATAAAAAAAATTAGCCGGTAGACCATTGTGTTGGGTGCCTGTAGTCCCTGCTACTCCGGCAGCTGAGGCAAGAGGATCGCTCAAACCCAGGAGTTTGAGGTAGCTATGAGCTATGATGCCATGGTATTCTAACCAGGGTGACAGAGTGAACCAGTCTCAAAAAAATTTTTTTTTAACTTGTGGAAATGGAATTCTGGAAAGAGGATTAAGATACTGCTAGGGCGCAAGACTCCCCAAAGTATTTGGTTACAAAGTACCACGCATTTGCTCCAGGTGGGCCAGGGTTTAGTCTGAGTTCCTGAATAGCACAAGGCAAAGAGAGAAACATTGTGGATTTTGAGATCTGTCCTGAGTCTGTCCATGAGATGAAGGAGGTAGTTCTTGTGGAAGGCTGAGAGTCTCCGGGCTCAGAGCAAACGGGGTGGGGGATAGAGGGAGCCCAGCAAAGGACTCAGCGGGCACAGTGGGGCTATAAGAAGCAGCAGGCGGCTCGGCGCCTGTGGCTCAAGCGGCTAAGGCGCCAGCCACATACACCTAAGGTGGCAGGTTCGAATCTCCAGCCCGGGCCCGCCAAACAACAATGATGGCTGCAACCAAAAAATGGCCGGGTGTTGTGGTGGGCGCCTGTAGTCCCAGCTACTTGGGAGGCTGAGGCAGGAGACTCGCTTGAGCTTGAGGCTCTGGAAAAAAAAAAAAAAAAAAAAGAAGCAGCAGGCCTGGTGGCCCCTGCTAGTAGATCTGACCAATCTGGCAGACATGATTACACAGGCCTCGTCCCACTGAGCGCCCTTCTGGGAGCTCTGAGTCACGCGTACCACGGAGCATAACCCACGCGTGGCGCAGAGACGGGACAGGAGCGCTCAGGACCAGGCCAGTAGGTGAGGCCTATGCAAATCAGCGACACACACACACACACACAATTGCAAATCAGCGACACACACACACACACACACACACACACATATATATTCCGGAGCCGGGCATGCGCTTTTCGATGCCAGTAGGCCTATGCAAATCATACGCGGGCGCGCGCGCACACACAAGATATCCGGGAGCCGGACATGCGCTTTTCGATGCTGGCGAGGGGAACGCCTCTCCTAGCTCCAAAACAAGCTCGTAGGAGAGTTGGGCATGCGTGCTCAGAGGCCAGGGGCCTCTTCACTTGGGGTGGAGCCTACCCGTTCTGGGGCGGGACCTGCGGGAAGATGGACAAGGTTTGTCGCTGCATGAGCAGGGGCGGGGCCCGAGAGGCGGGGCCTCGGGTGGCCCGAGGTGGCCCGGCTGCTGGGTTGGAAGCCGCGCAGACGGAGTCATCCTTGCCCCGGGATGGCATCCCCCCGGGAACTGACCCAGAACCCCCTGAAGAAGATCTGGATGCCATACAGCAATGGGCGGCCCGCTCTTCATGCTTGCCCGCGCGGTGGTGAGGCGGGGTCTGCTGGGAGACTGGAAGGAGGTGTAGCGGGATGGGTGGGTAGGGCGTCCTGGGTGGAGGTCTCTGGTGGAGAGGGGGCCAGGGACTAGTGAGGCTGCTGTGACTGGTGTGCGAGGGGCGATGGCAGGTGGGGGCTGGGGAGAGGTGAAGCAGCGGTGACAGTGGTGGCCCGGAGACAGGTGTGGCAGAGCAGGGGGCGGGGACAGGTGTATGAGGGGTGTCTTGGCTTGGCTTGGAGGAGGCTAGATCTGGTCACCAACACGTCCTATAAGGCACCGGCCCCCTCTCTCCCCATTCCATCCTCACTGCCCCCAGCCAGGCGAGGACCCTGTGGGCTCATCAGGCCCTTCTCCCTTTCCTAGCCAGAGAGTGTGGGCCAGGTGGCTGGACTGGAACTGAGCTGTGTGGCCTTTGGTGGATCGCTTGGCCTCTCTGAGCCCAGAACTTTCAAAGATGTAAGCATGGGCTAGTTCTTCAGTGGGAACAGGAGTGCCCCTTGGCTTTAAAATTGAATTCTGGTAGGTATTTAGGGAAGTGCACGTATGCTCAGGATAGAGACAGTGAGAACACTGTGCTGTGTGGTTCTGTGTTTGTGTCCATGGGCGTGTAAGCATCCAGGTGGTGTCATGGGTGAATTCTAAATCTGGTGTGGGGGTGTGTGTGAAACATCTAGGTGAAGTGGATACATGAAATTTATGAAATTGTCAAGGGGCTCACTCATCCTGGTGTCCTGGGTATTTAATCTGACTCTTTGACTTTCTGCTTGTCATTAATGGATCTACAACTTTTTAATTACCAGGAAAAAACAAAAAAGGTTTTGGGAGTAACTGAAATGTTGTAATGAATTTGCAACTTGGCAAGGACCTCAGAGAACATTTAGTTCAACTCATGGCGAAATGGGTATCTGGAGATTGTGTGATGTGCTAGGGTCTCCCTGTACTCCTCACCTCTGCTTATGTATGATAAGGGAGGGGAGAGTGCTCTGTGCTTGTCATGCTTCAATGACAGCCTAGGACCATGGCTTTGACCAAGATATGAGTCAAATATCTTGGGAAGAGTTTGTGTTCATCTCTGACCAAATTGTGGGTCCTGGTGGGAGTGGCTGTGTTTTTGACCAAACTGAGTTCTGATGGGTTGTGGCTTTGACTATGATATAGGTCCAGATAGTGCAATGGCTGTCTACAAGCTGTACTCTGAATCTACTCTTGAGTGCTGAGAGGCTATGGCCACAGCTGGGACAACCCTCCTTTGAGATTCTTATAGGTGTGGAGGCGGAGGCCACTCCATATGATTTAGCCACTAGCTCTTAGGGCTGCGCGGTCCTAACTAGGTGGGTAGGTGGCTGCTGTTACTACCTAGAAGGGAAGGAGTGAGGACCTGGATTTTGGGGGTGGAACTCAAGCCCCATTCTGACTTAGGTATATGACCCTGGGCAAGGAACTGACCCTAGTGTTGGGTTCCTCACAGGTGGGATGAGACAGTTACCATCCTTGCTCCATGAAGCATCTATAAGCCTTTAATGACAGTATACCCCTGCTATAAGGTAATCTCATCATGACTATTATATCTTTGCTTCTCACTACCTCTGAAGCATCAACTCCAAGCAAACCCCCAGCATGGTGGGAGGGAGCTAAAGCAAAATGAGGACAGGGCCTGCTCTGATCTTCCAGTCCCTGAGGCTGGGCCTGTGTTTCTTTAAACTCTTAAGTGTGAGATTAAAACCTGGCCCTACAGCTCGGTGCCTGTGGCTCAAGCGGGTAAGGCACCAGCCACATACACCTGAGCTGGCGGGTTCGAATCCAGCCTGGGCCTGCCAAACAACAATGACGGCTGCAACAAAAAAAATAGCCAGGTGTTGTGGCGAGCGCCTGTAGTCCCAGCTACTTGGGAGGTAGAGGCAGGAGACTTGCTTGAGCCCAGGAGTTGGAGGTTGCTGTGAGCTGTGATGCCATGGCACTCTACCCAGGGGACAGCTTGAGGCTCTGTCTCAAAAAAAAAAAAACAAAACCTGGCTTTAGGTAGGGTGCCTGTCACATATACCAAGGCTGACAGGTTTTAACCCGGCCTGGGCCAGCTAAACAACAATGACAACTGCAACCAAAAAATAGCTGGGTGTTGTGGCTGGTGCCTGTAGTCCCAGCTACTTGGGAGGCTGAGGCAAGAGAATCACTTAAGCCCAAGAGTTTGAGGTTGCTGTCAGCTGTGATGTCAAGGCACTGTACCGAGGGCAACATAGTAAGACTGTCTCGAAACAATAAAAATAAAAATGCTTGCAGCCAGGAGTTGGAGACTAGCTTGGGCAACACAGTAAGATCCTATCACTATAAAAAAATAAGAGAAGTTACCCAGGAGTGGTGGCAAGTGCATATCTATTCAGCAGGCTGAGAAAGGAAGATCACTTGAACCTGGGAGTTTAATAAAATGTGGCTCTGGCTTGAGCAGAGGGCTTCATGTTATTAGTGTTTCAGGATGTTTTCAGGGTGCTGGGGCAGGCTGGGCTGTGAGTACATACCACTCCAGAGGCCAAAGGTAAGACCTACAAGTTTTCAGTGGGTGGTCCCAGATTTCACAGCTGAGAGTGGGTAAGCAGTGAATGAATGGACACAATGTTGTCAATAAGGTAAGGGCTTGACCAGGTTCAGTGGCTCATGCCTGTAATCCTAACACACTGGGAGGTCTAGGCAAGTAGATTACCTTGAGCTCAGGAGTTCGAGACCAGCCTGAGCTGGAGTGACTGTCTCTAAAAATAGCCAGGCGTTGTAGCTGGTGCCTGTAGTCCCAGCTAATTGGAAGGTTGGGGGAGAAGGATCATTTGAGTCCTGGAGTTTGAGGTTGCTGTGAGCTATGATGTCACGGCACTCAACTCACAGTGACTAAGTGACACTCTGTCTGGGGGGGTGGGGGGAGAAGGCCCTTGCCTTTTACATCCAGTTTCTTGTCTCACAACAATCCGATTATTGAGACAAGGTGTATTGCCAAGGAAGAAAGGCATTTTTGGTATCTCTTTGGATATCCTTGGCATTTAGAGAAGGGACTACCTGCTTTGGGGCAGGTTGTGAGGGAAGGTGAATTTTGGTGTCAGGAAGTCTGCCCTGGGGACTTCAGGATCTCAACTCCTTTGTCTTGTAGAAAATCCATTATTTCAGGTTGGGTGTGGTGGCTCCTGCCTATAATCTCTGAACTTTGGGAGGTCCAGGCTGGAGACCAGGAGTTCAAGTTCCTCATTTCTGGGAAATAACTCAAAGGGTCAAGTAGTTAGAGGATTATAAAAACAACCTACGGATTCCTGGAGCTGGTTACAATGGAATGCACCGCCAGGTCCCAGTGCCTGTGTTCCTGCAACCTTGTACCCTTTGCACAGTAAACTTGTGAGTAGGTTGGACAGTACAGACCCTGGGGGGAGGGTGGGAGTTGTTTTGATCACAGGGCTTTGTAGGGAGGAAGAAACAGAACCCACTGCTGGTCTATGCTGTGTACTGGGTTTTCTCTGTGGTCTAGTTCCTGCTCCTCAGGGCACTGGGGAGGGATGATTGAGGGATATCTTGTGTCTCCTTCACCCCTACTCTACATTAGCAGTTCTTCCCCCACTTGACTGTAAGGCAGTGGTTCCCAACTTTCCTAATGCATGGGCCCTTTAATATAGTTCCTGTGGATCTCGACCCACAGATTGAGAACTGCTGCCCTAGAGCCTGGAAGCTCTTACCTGTTATATCATTGGCCCCTTGGCTCAGAACTGGAGGAGCTCTTGGGGCGGGTGGGACAGGGATGAGAAGGGGCTCAGAGAGCATGGCATAAAGAACAATGTTTGTCTGATGGCTTTTCTCAGCTAAAAGCTGACAAAGTGGCACCATTCTTCCTGGGTGAGGAGATGACTGATACCTGCATAGGGCAATAGGAGACACAACTTTCTGTTCCTTCTGTACAGGGCTACTATACCATGCAGCTTTATTTTATTTTATTTTGAGACAGAGTCTCACTATGTCACCCTCAGTAGAGCGCTGTGGCATCATAGCTCACAGCAACCTCAAACTCTTGGGCTTAAGCGATTC
>NW_003852574.1:779115-787781 GCF_000181295.1 Otolemur garnettii | reverse complement strand
TGGGACTACAGGCACCCGCCACAACGCCTAGCTATTTTTTTTTGTTGTTGCAATTGTCATTGTCATTTAGCAGGCCCAGGCTGGGCTCGAACCTGCCAACCTTGGTGCATGTGGCCAGTGCCCTACTCACTAAGCTACAGGTACCAAGCCCAGCTATTTTTGTTGTTGTTGTTTTTGTAGTTGTCATTGTTGTTTTAACTGGCCGGGGCTGGGTTTGAGCCCACCAGCCTCAGTGTATGTGGCCAGCACCCTACCCATTGAGCTATGGGCGCCTCCAATGCTGCTTATTTTAAAGATCTCTTCCTTCCTCAGCCTAACCCAAGGAGATGGGAGCAGGTGCCATTCAGGAATCAGTTTAGGAAACCCTCCCCCCAGGACTAGTGTAGTCCTTTGGTAGAAGTGCTAGAAAGTGGGTACTGTCCATTGCCAGGCATGTTTCAGGCCTCTTTGCTCTCAGGACTCCTGGGGCCTTCAGCAAATTTGCAAGAAAGGAACCAGGAAGTTGGGCTGACATGTCTTTAGATTTCTTTCCATACATGTTCCCTGTTATGAGCCTTGTGTTCTGCTGTCCTGTGGGGCTTGTGGGCTCAAAGCTACAGTTGTGCAGAACACCCCAGCTGCTTAGTATACATGCTGTGTTCTGGGACCTGGAGCGGGTCACCTCCTTGCCCCACCTTGCTGTGCCTTGGTTTGTAATTTCTCTGTTGCTGGGATTTCCCAGTGTTTTGCTGTAGTAAGCAAAGCTGTAGTGAGTATACTTGAACTTTGGTTTCTTTTGGGTCATTTCCTTAGGAGCTTATCTTAAGGAGCAGAGGTGATAGGTAATTTATTGCCTTGTTTTTGTGCCCAGGCCTGATGTGTTGCCCTGCCTGCCTACCTTAAGCTGCAACATAAGGGTGGGAGGAAGATAGGAGGATGCAGTCACCAAAGGCTGTGGGAGGAGGCCAGGGCCATCTCTGGGAAGACAGAAGATGTGGAGAGGGGATCCTGAACCCCAATCCTGAGGTCATAGGAATGCCCCTGAAAGAGCAATATGTGAGCAGATGGGTAGCCACATCAGCAGAAGCAAAATCAGCTAGGCACCCATAGCTCAGTAGTTAGGGCACCAGCCACATATACCAGCTGGCAGGTTCGAAACAGGCCCGGGCCTGCTAAAACAACAATGACAACTACAACAAAAAATAGCCAGGCATTGTAGTTGGCACCTGTAGTCCTAGCTACTTGGGAGGCTGAGGCAAGAGAATTGCTTAAGCCCAAGAGTTTGAGGTTGCTGTGAGCTGTGACACCACGGCACTCTACCCAGAGTGACACAGTGAGACTCTGTCTCAAAAAAATGAGTACAGGTTTTCCCCCCTGGTTAGTAGCAGATGCATTGCCCTTGGGTTGCTTGAGAGCCCTGGCCAGCCAGCCAGGAACTATGCAAAATGGGCACTGGTCCTGAGGCTGCAAGGCCTTGCCTAACTTACTTTCCTCTTACCTTAACCAATGCTGAGGTTTTCCTGCAAGTTTCATCACTCTCACTCACCCTTAGTGTTTTGTAGGGTCTCTTCCTTCTCATTCCTGAGGCTTGCAATTTGGGTCACACGTACTTATACAAGGGCTGTGCACAAGAGTGATGGAGCCCCCACTGGCAAGCAAGGCCCTTTTCTGCAGGACCTCCCTGGAGCTAGGCTGCTGCCTCCATGCCTTACGTCCCAAGGGCATTTGGTACACTTGTGTCCTTAGTTTAGTGTGCTGACTGGGCCCGGCAGAGGGCACAGCTTCCCTGGAGTGCTTAGGCTTTTATGTGGAGGTGGTGCTAGACATCCCTGAGGGAATATGGTCCCATTTTGCTGGGACCAGTGTCAGAGTCAGGATAGGAACCTAGTCCCTCAACCCCTGGCAAAGGTTTCCCTGGGACCTTTGTGCTCTGAGGGAGACACCTTGGGGCAGTGACAGTCTGTGTGAGGAGGGCTACCAGTTTAAGGCACTTACAGTACCAAGTGGGTGAGGAGGGGCAGTGATAGGTCCCCACGTATGTCCATCTGCCTGTATGCTATGATTTTACCTGGCCCAGGTCCTAAGGATATTGAGGAGAAGCTTCCTGAGGCTTCTGAGGTGAAACCTCATTTGAGCACACTGAAGCTCAAATGCTGACCTGGGAGCTGTGTGTGGTGCACCATTCCTATTGTCCCAGTGACTCAGGAGGATGAGGTGGGAGGAGCAGGTGAGCTCACTTTGAGGTTTCAGTGAGCTATGATCACACCACTGCACTTCAGCCTGGGTGATAGAGTGAGAAGGTCTCTTAAACTAAACAAAACAAAACAAAACAAAAAACTGACTTTGTGTTACATGAAGCTGGCAGTTCTCCTACCTTGGTATCTGTCCTAGCCAACTAGGGGTGTAAGGCTGTGTGTATTAGAACTTTCTCCTACTGCAGCCTCGGCAACTTCTGTTGGCGCACTGACCTGGTGGGACATGGGTGATGGTGGGTGGGCTATCTGAAGGACTGCCCTTCTGGACATTAATCCTCGTCTCTGGTCTCAGTTCCTTACTTACCCCTGGTAGACTTCTACATGCCCCTCTTCCTGCCCCTGAGTGGTTCAAATACCACAGGGCTACTTCTGCTCCAAATGAGCAGTTGGAGAGAACAGACTCAAGAATGAAGTGACAGCCGGATGCCATCGCTCATGCCTGTAATCCTAGCACATTGGAAGGCCAAGGTGGATGGATTGCTTCAGTTCAGGAGTTTGAGACCAGCCGGAGCAAGAGTGAGACCCTGTCTCTACTGAAAAATAGGAAAAAATTAGCTGAGCGTGGCTTGGTGCCTGTAGCTCAAGTGGCTAAGGCGCCAGCCATATACACCTGAGCTGGCGGGTTCGAATCCAGCCTGGGCTTGCCAAACAACAATTATGGCTGCAACAAAAATTAGCTGGGTGTTGTGGTAGGTGCCTGTAGTCCCAGCTACTTTGGAGGCAGAGGCAGGAGAATTGCTTAAGCCTAGGAGTTGGAGGTTGCTGTGAGCTATGATGCCATGGCACTCTACCCAGGGCGACAGCTTGAGGCTCTGTCTCAAAAAAAAAAAAAAAATTTAGCTGAGTGTTGTGGCAGGTGCCTGTAGCCCCAGCTACTTGGGAGGCTAAGGCAGGAGGGACTGAGATTGCTGTGAGCTGTGGCTCCACAGCATTCTACCCAGGGCTACAGAGTAAGACTCTGTCACACACACACACACACACAAAGAGTGAAGTGACCAGTAAGAGGTTGCGGACCCAAAGATGAAAAATTATTCCAAGGTGTGAGATGAAAGGAAAATGGAATCCCAGTTGTGTGTGTGGTCAATGTAGCCTTTATTTCACCTGAGTGCAGGTAGGGTGAAATCAGAAAAGGAATTCCACATGAGGGCTATGGTGGATGGAGATTTAAAGGTTGGAAGGATGGAGGTTGGGACATTCCCTTTCCTGGGTAGAACACCTGTCGGAAGGGTGGGGGTTGACCTGTTCACCTTTCCTAGGTGGGACATCCATGGAGAAGGAGGGGGTTGATCCATTTACCTTTCTCAGGTGAGACATCCAGTGGGAAAGAGTAGGGAGTTGACCCATTTAGGCAGATCCATCCTATTTGAGCGGGGTTCCTATATTCGACTCTATCAACCAGGACTACAGTGGGGTGTACCAGGTGGGCATGGGGGTACCTCAGAGAAAAGATTCATTGAGGAAGGAAAGAGCTTTGGAGGTGGACTTTTTTTTTTTTTTGAGACAGAGCCTCAAGCTGTCCCCCTGGGTAGAGTGCAATGGCATCACACACAGCAACCTCCAACTCCTGGGCTCAAGCGAGTCTCCTGCCTCCACCTCCCAAGTTGCTGGGATCACAGGCGCCCGCCACAACACCTGGCTATTTTTTTTCGGTTGCAGCCATCCTTGTTGTTTGGCGGGCCCGGGCTGGATTCGAACCCGCCTCCTTAGGTGTATGTGGCTGGCGCCTTAGCCACCTGAGCCACAGGCGCCAAGCCTGGAGGTGGACTTGATAGGATGAAAACAAGTTCAGCTCACAGAGAGTACGCAGTAGGGCTGTGTGTGTTGGGAGTGTTGAGTGAATATTGGAGTGGGGGAAGATATAAGAGTGCTAGGGTGTGGATCCCTGTATGGCAAAGGCTGGGTGTTGAATACCCTGCTAGGTCTTTTATTTATTTATCTATTTATTTATTTATTTATTTTGGGAAACAGAACCTCAAGCTATCACCCTGGGTAGAGTGCTGTGGCATCACAGCTCACAGCAACCTCCGACTCCTGGGCTTAAGCGATTCTCCTGCCTCCATCTTCCAGGTAGCTGGGACTACAGGCACATGCCACAATGCCTGGCTAGTTTTTGGTTGTAGCTGTCATTGTTGTTTGGCCAGCCGGGGCTGGATTCTAACCCGCCAGCTCAGGTGTATGTGGCTGGTGCCTTAGCTGCTTGAGCCACAGGCACCGAGCCCCCTGCTAGGTCTTGGCTCTGTCCTTCATGCATTGGGAACTCCCTAGCTGTGTTTAGCTGGCAGTGTGGCCAGTTGAGCCATGTGGTGGTACATATCAGGATAAGAAGAATTGGTGAGATCCTATCACATCTGCCAGAGCCCCAGACTGGCTGTAGAAAGCAGATATGCCAATGGTGGCTTGAGCCCAGGGTCTGGGAGCCCTCAGCTGTCTGATGCCAGCAAAGTACTTCTGGTGCCAGTCTTGTGCCCCGAGGCTGAGAGATCATAGGCACAGAGAGAAGGACACACTGGGAGGGGTCCTGGTCCCTGTCTCATACTGTGTACTGCTTGCCTTTCAGTTTGCATGACCAACTGCCCAACTCTGATTGTAATGGTGGGCCTGCCTGCCAGGGGTAAGACCTACATTTCTAAGAAGCTGACTCGATACCTCAACTGGATTGGTGTGCCCACTCGGGGTGAGGCTTGGTCCACTGTCCAAGGGGATGTTGGAGTTTTGTGGGTTGGGGAAGAAAAAAGAGAAGGGTGCATGGTGGGCAGCCTTGGGGGTGGGTCAGGGTCAAGAATTGTGGGAGTTGCCATTGCTATGAAAGCTGAGCCTCTCCTTTCTCCAGAATTCAATGTTGGCCAATATCGCCGGGACATGGTCAAGACATATAGATCATTTGAGTTTTTCCTCCCAGACAACGAAGAGGGCCTGAAGATAAGGAAGTAAGTTATGAGGGGAGGGGGAGGCTACTGGGACACTGCTGTTGGGAAGGCTAACAAGTTACTGCCTGTTTACTGAGAAGCTCTTTAAGCCCCTGGGGCCCACTTGTGGGTGAATGGCTGAGCCACTCCTGAGCCTTGGCTTTGCTTCCCTGATGGCTGTGTGACAGGGCTGGTCACTTGACCTGTGAGGATATGGTAGCATTGAGATATGATGGCTTTGGGGATGAGAGGAGA
This sequence comes from Otolemur garnettii, assembly GCF_000181295.1. NCBI lineage: Eukaryota > Metazoa > Chordata > Mammalia > Primates > Galagidae > Otolemur > Otolemur garnettii. The sequence continues at coordinate 782,386 of NW_003852574.1, read as the reverse complement.
AGGGTTCATAGGGTCCTTGGGCCAGGTCTGTCCCTTCCTGGTGTAAAGGAGCCCTAGGTAAGAATATCCTTGGGAGGAGAGAGTAGAGTTTCAGAAAGTGAGAGAGGCTCAGCCAGGGTGGTCAGTGCTGTGTGGAGGTCCTGCTTACTTGCCCAGGCTCTCAGTATGTAGTGACTGCTGGTACAGAAGGGGGTGTCAGTGGTGCAGGGATACAGGCCTCAGGCATGAGGGGGCTTTCCTCCCTTGCCCCAGGATGAGCCCCCTCCTATGTATCTTGAACATGTTTGCCATATGCTTGGCATGTTTCTGGTGGGTGTGGAACAAAGCATAGCCGGGGCTTTGGCTTTGCTCTGAGGTGGCCTAGAAGCTGCTGGGTGAGTAGTTCACATTCCTACTGTTATTCATGAGATGGCAATTTACATGTGATAACTACTACCCACACCTTTTAAACTTAAACCAAGTGCTTTCTCCAGGGAACTGAATAGGAGCTGGGGGATTAAGAAGTCCCTTGTCAGCCCAAGGTGCAGAGACTTGCTCTTAGTCCAGTCATCATGATCAGGTAGTGATCAGAGGTTGGCCCAGCTGTAGTGATGTTCCCCCCCCAGAGCAAGCCTAGCCAGAGGCCACCAAGATCTGGACACTACTAGGCTACCTGTTCCTTCTCTGGCCACTAGGGGACAGGAGCTCCCCACTGTGGGGGTTGATCTTCAAACTAGAGACTGCTTTTGTTCTTGCTGCACTGAGAGAGAAAAGGGAGTCTGACATTCAGATTTCTCTGGCCAAACTGGGTAAAACTCAAGGCTGGACCTTCTGGTGCTACCAAGCCAGACAAAAAGGAGAGGACTAATATTTAAACCTACTGTGTGTTAGGTGCCTGACACCTGTTGTTTCATATATACCCCTTTTACAGATGAGGAAACTGAGGCTCAGAGGCCAAGAGCCTCACACAAAGTAACAAGTTACTTTGCAGAGCCCAGGCTTGACTCTAAGCCCATCTATCACCAAACACTACTCAGTATTATTCAGTAGGGAGGTCAAGGAACATGATCTGCAAATCTTAAAATGATCCCAAGCTGCTGATACTGAAAGATGAGCTCATTTAATCTTCCCTACAGCTTTCATGATGGGTAGTGTTGCTTTCCTTTCCCAGGTGCTGAGACTCAGGTCAGAAAGTGATGGTATTGTCAGGGGTCACTCAAGGTTTGAATTTGAATCCAGGCTTGTTTGAATTCATAGTGTTTGTAGGAAGAGTAAGGGAGCTGGGATTCTCAGAGTCTGTCAGCCATTCCACTTAGGCTGCCCCTTGAAAGTGGGGATATTGGGGTTGATTCAAACAGAGAGACCTAGACTCAGAGGAGTTGGGAAGCCAGTGCAAGGTCACCCTGCAAAAGAAGCTGAGGGCAGGTTCATGTGCTGCTTTTCTACAGGCATACCTGCCACTGTGCCTAGAAACCCTTCCTCTTATATCCAAAGCCTGGATCTGGCCACTGGGCCACAAGGCTATTCCCATTAACCAGACCCGCATTTCCCATAAGTAACTGGCAAAATAAAGGACTAAAGTTTTTAAAATGGAAACCCAGGAAGAGAAGGCTGCATTTCCCAGAGGTCTGCTTCCTTATGTATTGTTGAAGTCTCTAGAGCCACAGTGTTGAGATCTATCCCTGACTGGAGTTAGTGGGCAGTTTAGAAAAGTGCATGCACAGTCATATGTGCACATAAAAGGGCATGTATGTACACGTGTTATCAGACAAACTCATACTCTTGCATGCAGTCCCATACCACACACAAGCCCCCTAGGTGCACATCTGGACAAAGACATAACCCCATATGTAAACAAGGGTGCATATATACATGTATACACCCCATACACACAGTTACACTATACATAAGGGTATGTACACATGTGTGGGCACCCACATGTGTAAGTACTTGGGCTCACTCATATTTGTAGCCAAACACACAGCCATATGCCACACACAGGGCCAGTACACACATGTCAGAGGTTCCCAGCACCACCTTCAGGTTCAAGTTCAGTGAATTAGGTTCAGTGAATTGCTAGAATGACTCACAGAACTCACATATAGCGGGAGTCATGGCCAAGATTTATTATATCAAAATGATAGAAAGTAAAATCACCCTAGAAAAGGAAGTGACCTCCAGAGAAAACCAGGAATAAGCATCTGAGATTCCTTTCCCTGTGGAGTCACACAGGATTAGGATGACCAGAAGTCCCGCCTTTGGCGGGACAGTCCCAATTTTTAACAATTTGTCCCACGTCCCAAGGCGTTTTTAAAAAGTCCTGATTTTTGGAAAGAATGCACTAATGGGTGGGAGAACAGTAAGGGAATATACCGTTTTCAGCTGCCATGTGGCTATTTCACCAGGATATGAGTTTTATGTTATTTTTGTTAATTTTATAATGTTAAACTGTAATAGGTCACCTTACACAGGATGCACTTAATTCCTCTAGTAGTAAATTGTTGTTGTTGTTTTTGAGACAGAGCCTCAAGCTGTCACCCTGGGTAGAGTGTCGTGGCATCACACCTCACAGCAACCTCCAACTCCTGGGCTCAAGCGATTCTCTTGCCTCAGCCTCCCAAGTAGCTGGGACTACAGGTGCCTGCCACAATACCTGGCTATTTTTTGGTTGCAGCCATTATTGTTGTTTGGCGGGCCCAGGCTGGATTCGGGTGCCAAGCCTCTAGTAGTAACTTGTGACAACACATGGGGAATGTTGTCTTCCAGGTGAGCTTATCAGAGACTCGGTTATCAAGAATTTTAGGCTCGGCGCCTATGGCTCAAGTGGCTAAGGCGCCAGCCACATACACCTGAGCTGGCGGGTTCCACTCCAGCCCGGGTCCACCAAACGACAATAATTGCTGCAACCAAAAAATAGCCGAGCATTGTGGCGGGAGCCTGTAGTTCCAGAGGCAGGAGTTGGAGGTTGCTGTGAGCTGTGATGCCACGGTATTCTACCCAGGGCGACAGCTTGAGGCTCTGTCTCAAAAAAAAGAAAAAAAAAAGAAAAGAATTTTACTGGGGGTGGTGCCCTATGCCTGGCATGTACCAAACTTCCAGACTTCCAAAGGGAAAGGAGCATATTCAGCGTAAACCATATTGTTTGGGTAAACAGGCTAGTCACAGTGAGCCACTCTCATTACTTAGGGAAAGTTTTATATCAGTGTGGGGAAATGCTTACTGTTCAAGTTCCGGCCCTAGCCAAGGGCCAAGCTTGCAAATAGGCTTTTTTTTAATTTTTTTTTTTTTTTTT
>NW_003852574.1:777279-778524 GCF_000181295.1 Otolemur garnettii | reverse complement strand
TTTTCAAAGAGTAACATTATTGGCATGGTGCTCACACCTGTCATCCTAGCACACTGGGAGGCATAGGCAGGAGAATCTCTTGAGCTCAGGAGTTCGAGATGAGCAAGAGCAAGACCTCGTCTCTGTTGGGCCACAAGGTAGAAAACTTAGCTGGATGTTGTGGCACACACCTGTAGTCCCAGGTACTTGGGAGGCTGAGGCGGAAGGGCCATTGTAACTCAGAAGTTTTCTGTGAGCTAGGCTGATACCATGGTGCTCTAGCCTGGGCAATAATGTAAGACTTTGCTCAAAAAAAAAAGGTAGAATGCTCAGGCCTGCTGTGTTAATTCTTCCTTACACATGTAGTCACCCACCACACATGAAGGTGGGGACGCACAAAATGCATACCTCATAGGCAAGTGTTTGGGTACATATACTCACTCTTGTGCTCACCCTGTATGCACATCTAGGTCTATACACACATGCATACCAAGTGTGCTCGTGTGTGTGCTCACACAGTCACATACAACATGAAGGCATGTGTATACACATACCATGTGTACACATACAGACACACATGCCACATCCTGTGTTCACCTATGTAGACATACACAAAAACTTATGCATGTGAGTACATGCCACACATATCCTATGTACACACATGTGGCACATTGCTTCATACCTGTGCCCATTCAATCACATTCTACATATGAGGGTTTGGGCCCACTATGTGTGCATACACAGCTGTACTCACATATGGGCCCAGGAAATATTCACACTTGTACACAGACTTACATGTGCACATACAGGCACAGCACAGTCACACATAACCACAAATGTGGATGTATACACATGTGCACCTACTTATATTCACACACACATATACACACAGGCTTCCAGGCTGTTCCTTCACATCTTCATTGGGGCCTGAGATTCCCCCACCCTCACTACATTGGTGGAGCCATGGCCAGAGCAGTCCCTAGAAAAGATCTGAGCCTAAAACATGGGAGTCTAAATGCAGATGGTAAGAAATGGCCCCAGCATCTGGGTGCAGTGACTCACACCTATAATCCCAGCACTTTGAGAGGCCAAGGCAGGGGGATTGCTGGAGATCAGCTTGGGCAAGATAGTGAAAGTCTATCACTTAAAAAAAAAAAGAAATTAGCTGAGCGGCACCTGTGGCTCAAAAGGGTAGGGCGCCGGCCCCATATGCCGGAGGTGGTGGGTTCAAACCCAGCCCTAGCCAAAAACTGCAAAAAAAAAAAA
>NW_003852574.1:772652-773810 GCF_000181295.1 Otolemur garnettii | reverse complement strand
AACATATTTTTATGTTCCAGGCCCCATCTTCATTTCACCAAGTTTCTTTTTTTCTATTTGATTTATTTAGTCTCTATATGTGGTTAGAGGTTTTGCTACAGCGTCAGATGAGCCCTATTTGTATGCCCTTTTTAAAAAGTGATTCTGTAGGGCTCGGCGCCCATAGCACAGTGGTTATGGCACCAGCCACATACAACAAGAGTGGTGGGTTGAAACCTGGCTCAGGCCAGCTAAACAACGACAACTGCAACAAGAAAATAGCTGGGCACTGTGGTGGGCGTCTGTAGTCCCAGCTACTTGGGAGGCTGAGGCAAGAGAATCGTTTGAGCCCAAGAGTTTGAGGTTGCTAGCTGTGACGCCATGGTACTCTACCAAGGGGGACATAGTGAGACTCTGTCTCAAGAAAAAAAAAGAAGTGATGCTGTAGGCTCGGTGGCTGTAGCTCAGCACCTAGGGCACCAGCCACATACACCAGAGCTAGTGGGTTCAAATCCAGCCTGGGCCAGCTAAACAACGACAACTGTGTAGCAGCCCATATAGCCTATGGCTAGGCGGAGTGTGAGTTATAAGAAACACCTGTATAGCTCAATAATGGAACACCGTGGTGAAAAGGGCATGGAGAGGGATTTAGCTCTCATAATAATGATGAGCGAGCTTGCGAGGTGAGAGCATTAGTGAATTGGCAGTCTCTACACCTGTGATGTTGAGAGGCGCAAGATCAGCCTTTTATTAGGCTGGAGGAGAAGGCAGTCGGGAGTGAGCTCATTCTATCACAGACTGCTCGCTCTAACTCTGTCCCTTCTCCTGCCTGCAGAACACCAGCATGGTGTCTTTCTGCTCAAGATCACTAAGCTCTGCTAAAGACTAAGATCTATCTCTCTAAGAAGACTGCTTTACTCTCTCAAAGACTATCTCTCTCCCATCTGCTAAAGTAAATAGCCCTCAGGCACCTAAGAGCAGTTGTTCCTGAGCAAGGTAGCTTAGCGGTCCATGTAGGTAAGCCGGGGCTGGAGACCAACCAGTCCCGGGCCCTGATAAGTGGCGCCCATGAAGGTACCCCTAAACAACTGCAACCAAAAAATAGCCAGGTGTTGTGGTGGGCTCCTGTAGTCCCAGCACTTGGGAGGCTGAGGCAAGAGAATCACTTAAGCCCAAGAG
>NW_003852574.1:769806-772003 GCF_000181295.1 Otolemur garnettii | reverse complement strand
AGTCAGTTACCATGTGTCTATCTTACAAAATTTTGTTGGTATTGCCATCTCCTATCCTTTCCTCTCTCTTCTTTTATGCTCTGTTTCCATTTTATTAGAATCTCAGGATGGAGTAGAGATAAAAATAGGTTCAGTTCATCAGGTTTAACTGGTTTCATTGGGATTCCTGTTGGTCAAGCAGAAACTGAGCTCCTGCTATATGTAGAACAGTGCTGAGTTCATTCTTCTGTGCCAAGGGTCTGCACCACAGCTGGGATTACAGGCACCTCTTCCTTCCAGCTTCCTCAGGACATCCTCCTAAGGAAGGGGAGGACCATCCCAGCCTTTGCGCAAATCTGAAGAAGTCTGGTCAGGCAGGTAGCCTGGCAGCAACTGGTCCTGATCTCTCTGGCAAGAGATTCAGTCCTGAGAGATGCCTGTGCTGCAGTTCTGGGGTTGCTTCCTACCTTCTCCAGGGCCAGAGGCTGAGTTAATCCCAGTTTGGTCCTAGGTTTTTGATGCAACGAATACCACCCGAGAACGGAGAGCCACCATCTTTAATTTTGGTGAACAGAATGGCTATAAGGTGAGTCCTCCTTGGCTCCTGTCTTTGGTGGTGCTGTGGCATGTCCTGAACTCTTGAGCTCCCTTCACAGTCTCCTGTTGCATGCAGGCCATCAGGCTGATATGATCTCTAGTGTAATTTGGGATGAGAGGGGCTGTGCTCTTCTCTCCAACTGGGATTTTCTTTCCAGGGGAAAGAGGTCTTGGTGAGAGGGTCTAAGGCAGGGCAGCACTTGATTTAGCTCTGTGTTTTTTGACCTTACCCCTACTCCCCACCCCCCAGAAGAAAGGCCTTGGGGGGCCCAGCTACTGGTCAGCATGGCCTTCAGAAAGGTGGAGAGAGTTCTATGGAGTAAGGCCCAAGGACTAAATATGTTGTGGTTCCTTCCCTCCTGTCTACGCTGGTGCTTCTGGCCCTGCTGCAGACCTTTTTTGTTGAGTCCATCTGTGTAGATCCTGAGGTCATAGCTGCCAACATTGTGGTGAGTGGCGTATCTTACCTTGTTGGGTAATAATAAAACAGAGGGGCGGTGCCTGTGGCTCAGTGGGTAGGGTGCTGGTCCCATATACCGAGGGTGGCGTGTTTGAGTCCGGCCCTGGCCAAACTGTAACAAAAAAAATAGCCAGGCATTGTGGTGGGCACCTGTAGTCCCAGCTACTCAGGAGGCTGAAGCAAGAGAATCGCCTAAGCCCAGGAGTTGGAAGTTGCTGTGAGCTATGATGCCATGGCACTCTACTGAGGGTGATAAAGTGAGACTCTGTCTCTACCAAAAAAAAAAATAATAATAATAATGATAAAACAGAGGGTTGTATGTGATAGTGAGTCCCTTTCCAGGATTTGGCTCACCTTAATTTGATTTTCTTGAACCTTGTGGGGGAAGACAGTGTAACCTCAAACACTGGGGCAGATGAGCCTCAGTCCCTGAGGCCCAGTGTGTGGCTGGTGGGCATTCTTCCTTGCTTCCTTTTTTTACCTTCCCTGTCTCTTCTTTTTTCTTTTATTGTTTGGGATTCATTGAGGGTACAAAGAATTAAGTTACACTGATTGCGTTTGCCCTCCCTCTCCTTTCCCTGCCTAATCCCTCTTAGTGGCAGAGCAACTTCAGCCAGGGGGTGGGGATGTTTACATTGGAGAGAAAGAGAGACTACTCCTTCCCTCCACCACAGTGTTTGTAAAGGAGATAGTTTAGCATGGGAAAAGGCTTTTAGGCCTCTCTTGTACCACAGAGATGAGGACTCTTGATCATAGGGTGCTCAGTAATACCCTGTAGGCACTGGTGAGAACTCAGACTGGCCTCCAGACCACCTCCCCAACCTCCTGCCCAGGAGTGTCTTTGATCTCTGGCTCTGCCTGTCTTCTATCTCTGATGTGTCCTTGCTCTGTTCCTGCTTCTGGCAGCAAGTGAAACTGGGCAGTCCTGACTACGTGAACCGTGACAGTGATGAGGCCACTGAGGATTTCATGAGGCGCATTGAATGCTATGAGAACTCATATGAGTCGCTAGATGAGGACCTGGACAGGTGAGTGAGGAGAGCAATGTGCCCTGCAGCTATGATGGGAAGGCTGTGTGTGTGTACTTGGCCCTCTTTGTGTTTCCACATTGTGGTGGTCAGGGAGCCAAACCAAAAGGCTGAGATGGTCAGGCCTTTTTTT
>NW_003852574.1:761641-767614 GCF_000181295.1 Otolemur garnettii | reverse complement strand
CCTTAGCCACTTGGGCCATAGGTGCCAAGCCATCTTTTCTATTTTTTTGTGGAGATGGGGGTCTTACTCAGTTTGGTCTTGTACTCCTGACCTCATGTGACATTCCCACTTCTACCTCATAAAGTGCTAGGATTGTAGGCATGAGCCATTATGTCCAGGCAAAAAATTTATTCTTTTCTTTCCTTCTTTCTTTCCTTTTTGTTTTGAGACAGAGTCTCACTTTGTTGGATTGATAGCTCATAGCAGTCCTCTTGCCTCAACCTCCCAAGTAGCTGGGACTACAGTCATGCGCCACTAAACTCGGCTAGTTTGTCTATTTTTAGTAGAGATGGGGGTCTCACTCTTGCTCAGGCTGGCGTTGTACTAATGAGCTCAAGCAATCCACTTGTCTTGGCCTCTCAGAGTGCTAGGAATATAGGCGTGAGCCATTGCGCCAGCCCCCTCTTATACTTGTTCTATCCACTGGCTGCCTAGTATGGGCTGTGGCAGCTGCTAGGCATGCACTGATGACCTGGACTGGGCTCTAGGGAAAGGAGGTGACTGGAGAAGGAAAGGCCAGATCCATGGATAGATGACCAGGAAGAGTGGGGGAGTGGAGAATTTGCAAGCTGCACTCAGGTTGACCCTAGGGAAAATCATCTCTTGGTTCAACTTACAGACAGTGCATTGAGAACTCAGAGGTAGGCAAGAGGGGTCCAAGAACACAGGAGCAGCAATAAAAGTCATGATATGGTATGGCTGCCTTCCACTTTTGATGTCACCTTTTGGAAGCATGATGAGTGATGAGCACCTCCCACAGGGTTTGTCTATGCCTCACATGTGTCATGTTGCTCTCTCCTCACCCCACCACTAGCACACTAGCTGATGGCCATGTGGGCTGTGACCTTGAGCCTGGTGATCAGAGATGCAAGGCCTTTCAGTGGTTTTTGTGGTGGCCAGAGGTGCCCTCTGAGGACCCTAGCCACACTCACAGGCCTCTCTTTGCCTTCTCTCTGGAAAAGGGATCTGTCCTATATCAAGATCATGGATGTGGGCCAGAGCTACGTGGTGAACCGTGTGGCTGACCACATCCAGAGCCGCATCGTATATTACCTCATGAACATCCATGTGACCCCCCGCTCCATCTACCTCTGCCGGCATGGGGAGAGTGAGCTCAACCTCAAAGGCCGGATTGGTGGGGACCCAGGACTATCCCCCCGGGGCAGGGAGGTCAGTATGTGTGTGTGTGTGTGTGTGTGTGTGTTTTTGTGTGTGTGCATGCGCTGGGGTTGGGCTCCAGCTCTTGTAGCTAATGTGCAATGGAGGTGAATGACCTTTATGTAGCTGAGAGTATTCCCATCTTGTAGGAAAGGTCACCAAGCACCAAGCAAATCTCTGGGTCTCTGGTCTCTATGTGAGCTGTCACTGGCTGAACCTTTTTCCTCAGAGACAGGCCACTGAAAGTGACCTGGGTCTGTACAGGGCAGCTAGTAGTAGTTGTGCCACATACAGGGGGTATAGAAATATCTCAGTGGAGAGGTCATGTAGCCTAGGGCAGGGAGGCATTGCACTTGATGCGTTTGGGAGGTTGCACAAGAATGCACATGTGGCAGGGAGAGTGTAATCAAGAAATTAGTTCCTGCTTTTGCCAAATCTATGTTCTGAGTTTATTTGTGAACCTTAAGGATCCAATGGCTGTGGGGTCCTTTGGGGGCAGCCCAGGACCTGTGGGTCTGAATTTTGCTTATGATGTATTTCAGTTTGCCAAGAGTCTGGCCAAGTTCATCAGTGATCAGAATATCAAGGATCTAAAGGTCTGGACAAGCCAGATGAAGAGGACAATCCAGACAGCGGAGGCGCTGGGTGTACCCTATGAACAGTGGAAGGTCCTCAATGAAATCGATGCGGTACTTACCATCCCTTCCTTCACCTGCCTAAGTGTCCTGGGCATAACTATACTCACCCGTGATGACAGTGTCCAGGGGCAGGGAAAACTTTAGCCTTTTTTTGGGAGATAGAGCCTCAAGCTGTCTCCCTGGGTAGAGTGCTGTGGCATCACAGCTCACAACAACCTCCAACTCCTGGGCTCAAGTGAGTCTCCTGCTTCAGGCTCCCAAGTAGCTGGGACCACAGGTGCCCACCACAACACCCGGCTATTTTTGGTTGCAGCCATCATTGTTGTTTGGCGGGCACGGGCTGGATTCGAACCCGCCACCTTGGGTGTATGTGGCTGGCGCCTTAGCCACTTGAGCCACAGGTGCCGAGCCAGAAAACTTTAACCTTAACTTACTGTGTTGTTTTTTGATTCATCCCTCCCTCTCTTTTGCATTCAACTATCTAGATCAGTGGTTCTCAACCTTCCTAATGCTGCGACCCTTTAATATAGTTCCTCATGTTGTGGTGACCCCCAACCATAAAATTGTTTTAGTTGCTACTTCATAACTGTAATTTTGCTACTGTTACGAATTATAATGTAAATATCTGATATGCAGGGTGTATTTAGGCGGCCCCTGTGAAAGGGTCATTTGACTCCTAAAGGGGTTGCGACCCACAGGTTGAGAACCAATGATCTAGACTGACAAGAATTTATTTTAATAATCTGACAAAAGTCTTAAATCTGGTCCTTCCCCAGTTAACTCATTTATGTATAACCATCTATCTGCCCTTTTCCTATTACTTTCTTTTACTTAATTTTATATGAAAGTTCTTACATGTGATTTATGTATTTGTTCATGTACCAGTATCATACTGTTTTAATGATGATAGCTTTTTACTATGTTTATTGGCTATTTGGACAGCTTATTTTGAGTTGTTTTTGCTTTTTTTCCTATTGGATTGTCCATGTTTTTAAAATTGATTTTTATATAAACCTGGTAAGAGTTACTTGGTAGCTAGACAGTTTGTATGAAGAAATTTGGAGATAATTTGAAGCATTAGGTTAATGTTATCTTTCCCTAGAAGATGTACTTTTGTTTCAGGCAGACAGGGTTGGATCATCTTTTTTTGTTGTTGTTGCAGTTTGGCCAGGGCCAGGTTCAAACCTGCCACCCTGGATATATGGGGTTGGCACCCTGCCCTCTGAGCCACAGGAGCCACCTGGGTTGGATCATCTTTACCTAGGGAGGGACAGAGCTCTTTCCAAGCTGTGCTTTGATCTTTGTGGAGGCTACTTAATTTCCATGTTACTCCTACTCTTAGGGTGTAGCCTTTAAAGTTGTGATTAACATGTGAGCAAAAAGCTTCTATGTTTTGTCTCCTCAGCCCAAGATTGCTGACAACTCCTCCAAGCTTCTGCCCATTTAGTTCCTACTTTCTTCTTGGCTTCTCACTCTTTCAGCTGCTACTTTTGAATTGGTAAAACCTCAAAGGAAAAGGTGATGCCATATATTGGGTTCACATCTTGGGACTTCACTTTCCTTCAGCATCTTGACCCCTCATGTCCTACTGTCTTTATAACTCTGTGATGTCAGATTTAAAATTTTTTTTTATTAAATGATAGCTGTATACATTAATGCAATAATGGGGTATAATGTGCTGGTTTTATATACCATTTGAAATATTTTCATCAAACTAACATAGAATTTTTTTTTTTTTGAGACAGTCTCAAGGGTAGCGCCTGTGGTTCAGTGAGTAGGGCGCTGGCCCCATATGCTGAGGGTGGTGGGTTTGAACCTGGCCCCGACCAAACTACAACAAAAAATAGCTGGGTGTTGTGGTGAGCACCTGTAGTCCCAGCTACTCAGGAGGCTGATGCAAGAGAATCGCCTAACCCCAAGACCTGGAGGTTGCTGTGAGCTGTGACTCCATTGCACTCTACTGAGGGCGACAAAGTGAGACTCTGACTCTCTAGAAAAAAGAAAAGAGAGCATCTCAAGCTGTCGCCCTGGGTAGAGTGCCATGGTGTCACAGCTCATAGCAACTTTAAACTCTTGGGCTTAAGTGATTCTCTTGCCTAAGCCTCCCAAGTAGCTGGGACTACAGTGCCCATCACAATGCCCGGCTATTTTTTGTTGTAGTTGTCATTGTTGTTTTAGCCAGCTCAGGCCAGGGTTGAACCTGCCAGCCTTGGTGTATATGGCCAGCACCTTACCCACTGAGCTACAGGCGCTGCCCAGATTTAAAAATGTTTATCTCGCTTTTTAGCTGTTCTTACTGGATCATTAGTCTGAAACAGAAGCCTCTAATAGGATCAGATCTGAATCTTAGAAAGGTCATCCCTGGCAATCAACTGGTGTCAAGAATAGTTTTGTTGGCTGGGTGCTGTGGCTCACCCCTGTAATCCTAGCACTCTGGGAGGCTGAGGCAGGTGGATTGCCTGAGCTTAGGAGTTCAAGATCAGCCTGAGCAAGAGCAAGACCCTGTCTCTACTAAAATGAAAAAAAGTGAGGCAAGAGGATCACTTGAGTCTCAGAGTTCGAGGTTGCTGTGAGCTATGACACCATGGCACTCTACCCAGGGCAACAGAATGAGACTCTGTCTCAAAAAAAATAGAATGGTTTTGTTGAGGTGAGGTAGGGAGATAAGCTGAAGGAGGGAGACTAGTTGAGGGTGCTTACAGTGGCCTGGTAAAGTGATCTATAACCTGGGTGGTAGTGGGGGACAGAGGAGAGTGGATGGATTTGTGGGCTATTTATTCATTTATTCATCACACTTACATGAGACTACCATCTGCCAGAAACTGGACTGAGTTCTAGGGGCCAAGATTCTGATGGAGAACTGATAGAACTTGTGGGGGGTAAAAAGGAGCAAAGCATCTGGGGTGATTCCTGGTTTTTAGCCACTGGGAAGGGTTCTGAGGCGAAGGTGGCAGTTCACTCACATGAGGGCAGAACTGCTTTGTTCACCACACGGGAGGTGTGCAGTAAACACGTTCTGAATGAAAAAAAGTTTCTGGGGGAATATTCAAGAGCAGAGACCCAGAGGTAGTCTGATCTCTGAGGAGGGGTTGGGGCTTAGATATCCCCCACAGCCATGGGAATGGATGAGGTGCTGAAGGGCAGAGAAGCTGGTCAAAACTCTGGGGAGCCCCAGCATTTAAGGGTCTGTGGCAGGGTGTCAAGTGAGATGGGAGTGAAAGCAGGTGGCTGGGGTTGTGGAAGTCAGGGCAGAGAAAAGGAGGCAGTGGCTCGTGGGGCGAGATACTGCAGGGTGGGGTAATGAGGCCAGCTCTAAACTCACCATGGGCCTGGTGGGACTGGAGGGCAGTGAGGATGGGTAGGGGAGTGAGCCAGAGGCAAGTGGGCTCAGAGTAGAAGGAAGTTTGGCAGAGTGTAAGCTGACAAAGTTGCGCTGGTAGAAAGGAAGGAAGGAAAGGAAGATTCAGGAGTCTTTTAGAGGCCCACATTCCAGGGTATCAGAAGGTGAGAAGGGCACGGGTGGACACAGGGAACTGTGTTTGGTATCTTTCTCCTTAGAACCTTTCTCTGTGCCAGGTGTGGTGGCACACGCCTATAATCCTAGCACTCTAGGAGGCAGAGGCAGGTGAATTGCCTGAGCTTACCTGTTCAAGACCAGCAAGAGCCCGAATGAGACGTCGTCTCTAAAAATAGCTGGGAGTTGTGATGAGCACTTGTAGTCCTGGCTACTTGGAAGGCTGAGCCCAAGAGTTTGAGGTTGCTGTGAGTTGTGAAGCCATGGCACTTTACCAAGAGTGACAAAGACCCTTGTCTCAAAAAACCCTCCCAAAACAAAAAAACACCTTTTTCTGTGTAGTTATCACTGGTCCACAGAAAATCCAAGGCCGAATTCTTTGATGCTAGTAATTTGATCAGTTGATTCTCTTGGCTTTTCTTGAGAAAGGATCATATCTTCTGAAATAAGGGTAATACAGTTTTTGTCTTCGCATTTTAAGTGTCTTGTGTTTCTATTTCATATTATTGCATTGGCAAGAATAAGTGTTGGGCAAACTGGATGTCCTTGTTTTTGTTTTTGTTTTTTTTTGAGACAGAGCCTCAAGCTGTCCCCCTGGGTAGAGTGCTGTGGCATCACAGCTCA
>NW_003852574.1:756255-759688 GCF_000181295.1 Otolemur garnettii | reverse complement strand
CCATCAGTGAAATGATTGAGGGCCCCGGGCTGGGGATTCGAACCCACCACCTTAGGTGTACGTGGCTGGCGCCTTAGCCGGTTGAGCTATAGGCGCCGAGCCTATATCTTTGTTTTTTAAGAGGTTTGTAAACAAATAATCTCTTGAAGTAATTTTTTTGTCATTGGCCCTATTGATAATGAAGTATAATTTTTATTTTTTTGAAACAGAGTCTCACTTAGTCACCCTAGGGAGAGTCCCGTGGCATCATCATAACTTACAACAACCTCAGACTCTTGGGCTCAGGCAATTTTCTTACCTCAGCCTCCCAAATAGCTGGGACTACAGGTGTCCCCCACAACACCCAGCTATTTTTTAGAGATAGGGTCTCGCTCTTCCTCAGGCTGGTCTTGAACTCTTGAGCTCAAGCAATCCACCCATTGCGGCCGGCCTTGGCCCCCTGCCCCCCTTTTTGTGTCATCTGGATTAGATCACCATAGCTCACTAGATCACTGTAACCTCAAACTTCTGGGCTCAAGCCATCCTCCTGCTTTAGCCTCCCAAGTATCTGGGACTACTGGCATGTACCACCATGCCTGGCTAAGTTTTCTATTTTCCTATTTTTTGTAGAGACTAGTCTCATTCTTCTGAAGAATGGTCTTTTAACTCCTGGCCTCAAGCAAAGTCCTAAGGCTTCCCAAAGTGCTAAGATTACAGACCTGAGCCACTGCACCCAGCCTATTGTTTGGTCTTTTTTTTTGAAAAAAGAGTCTCACTTAGTCACCTGGGCTAGAATGCTGTGGTGTTACCCTAGCACACAGCAACCTCAAGCTTCTGGGTTCAAGCGATCATCTTGCCTTAGCCTCCTGAGTAGCTGAGACTACAGGTGTGTGCCATTACGCCAGGCTTAATTTTTTTTTTTAATTTTTAATAAAGACAGGTCTCACTTTGCTCAGTCTGGTCTTAAACTCCTGACCTAAAGTGAACCTCCTACCTCAACTTCCCAGAATGCTAGGATTATAGGTGTGAGTTACCATGCCCGGCCTCTTTGGTCTATTTTTAAAAAATATATTCATGCCCACCAATATTTTATTATGAAAAGTTTCAAATATATAACATAAGAGTTGAAACACTTGTACAGGAATACTTGTGTGCTCACTCTATTGGTTTCCTATCGGTGGGTAACAAATCACCCAAATTTAATAGCTTTGAACAGTCGTCATTTATAATCTCACAGTTGCTGCAGGTGAGGAGCCTGGCAAGGCATGACTGGGTTCTCTGATTATAGTTTATCAAGCTGTAGTCAGGGTGTTGGCCAGGTCATCTGTCTCATCTGAGGCTTGAGTCTTCTTCCAAGTTCATGTAGGTGTTTGGACTCATTTCCATATGGTTGCAGGAATAAAGTTCTGTTTTTTTTTTTCATGTCAGACAAGTAATGCCGACGTCGTAACAAGATTTGTGGGGGGCACATCTCATGCATGCGCATAAAAACCCAATCATCACACTTATGAACTACAAAAGGATCAGGAATAAAGTTCTGTTTTTTCCTAGTTATCAGATGGGAAATGCCCTTAGCTCCTAGGAGCCACCCACAGTTCCTTGCCATGTGGATTCCTCTTACGATATGACAGTATATTTCTTCAATGCCAGTATGGGAGAATCTCTCTCTTTCTAGTCTGCTAAAATAGAATCTTATATAACACAATCTGATTATGGAATTGCCATAGTTTATTGGTTAGAAGCAAGTCACAGATTGTCCCTGTACTTAAGGGGAAGGGATAAGAGCTTGACTTCTCTGGGATGTGCCTACACTTTCACCATCAAGATTCTACCATTAATCTTTAATACCACCATTTTTTTAGTTTATATTCATTTCTCCATCGCTGAGTGACTCATGTCAGTGTCTTTTTCAAAGTAATCTCATAGATTGGGAA
This sequence comes from Otolemur garnettii, assembly GCF_000181295.1. Classification (NCBI taxonomy): domain Eukaryota; kingdom Metazoa; phylum Chordata; class Mammalia; order Primates; family Galagidae; genus Otolemur; species Otolemur garnettii. The sequence goes on along the minus strand of NW_003852574.1, from coordinate 757,775 downwards.
GTGAGGAAGAGCAGGCATAGATTTAGCTGAAACAAGATTGGCTGTGGGGGCAGCGCGCCGTAGCTCAGCTGGCAGGGCGCCAGCCACATAACATACACTGAGGATGGCGGTTTTGAACCCAGCCCTGGCCAGCTGAAAAAACAACAGTGCAACTGCAACAAAAAAAATACCGGGGCGTTGAGGCAGGTGCCTATAGTCCCAGCTACTTGGGAGGCTGAGACAAGAGAATCACTTAAGCCCAAGAGTTTGAGGTTGCTGTGAGCTGAGATGCTACAACACTTTACCCAGGGTGACAGCTTGAGACTCTGCCTCAAAAAAAAAAAAAGATTGGGTTGTCAGTATGATTGGCTAAGAGATGGGTATGTAGATTCATTATACTGTGATCTTTACTTTTTTGTGTCATTGAAAATTTGCCTAAGAAAAATGTCCTTAGCTCGGTGCTGATAGCTCAAGCAGCTAAGGTGTCAGCCACATACACCCCGGCCTGCCAAACAACAATGACATCTACAACCAAAATAAAAAAAAGAAATAGCTGGGTGTTGTGGAGGGTGCCTATAGTCCCAGCTGCTTGGGAGGCTGAGACAAGGGAATTGCTTAAGCCCAGCAGTTGGAGATTGCTGTGCGCTGTGATGCCATGGCACTCTACCCAGGGCAACAGCTCGAGGCTCTGTCTCAAAAAAAGAAAGAAAGAAAGAAAGAAAGAAAACAAAAATGTCCTCAAGCTTTATCCATATTGTAGCTTGTGTGCGAATTTTCTTCCTGAGCCCTGTTTGGTGGCTCATCCTATAATGCTGGCACTTTGAGAGGCCAAAGCAGGATTGCTTGAGGCTTGGAGTTTGAGACTAGCTTGAGCAACACAGTGAGACCTCATTTTTACAAAACTTAAAAGTTAGGGTGGTGCCTGTGGCTCAAGAAGTAGGACGCCAGCCCCATATGCCAGAGGTGGCGGGTTCAAACTCAGCCCTGGCCAAAAACTGAAAAAAAAAAAAAAAATTAGCCAGGCATGGTGGTAGGTGCCTGTAGTACTAGCTCTTCAGGAGGCTGAAATGGCAAGAGGATCACTTGGGCCCAGGAGTTTGAGGTTGCAGTGTGCTGTGATGACACCTCTGCACTTTAGCCCAGGCAACAGAGTGACATCCTGTCTTAAAAAAACAAAACCAGACGAATTTCCTTCCTTTTTAAGGCAGAAAAGCATTCATGCCACATTTTGTTTATCCATTCATGTGTCAGTGGACACTTGGGTTGCTTCCATCTTTTAGTTATGGTGAATATGCTGCTATGAACATGAATGTACCACCCTCTCTTTGAGTCCTTGTTTCACTTCACTAATTTTTGTTATACACCTACAAGTAGAATTGCTAGATCATGTGGTAATTCTATTTTTTTTTTTTTTGAGGAACTTCTATACTATTTTCAACAGCAGCCACCTCATTTTACATTCCTACCAACAGTGTGCAAGGGTTCCACTTTCTCTACATCCTTCCCAACGCTTGTTATTTTCTACTTTTTTTTTTTTTTTT
>NW_003852574.1:753378-755078 GCF_000181295.1 Otolemur garnettii | reverse complement strand
CCTCAAACTCTTGGGCTCAAGCAATTCTCATCTCAGGTGCCCGCCACACCTGGCTATTTTTAGAGATGGTGGTCTTGCTCTTGCTCAGGCTGGTCTCGAACCTGCAAGCTCAGACAATCCACTCACCTGGGCCTCCCAGAGTGCTCAGATTATAGGTTTGAGATAAGGTAATCAAAAATAAGATTACAGTGCCCAACCTTATTTACTCTTTTTAAAATACAGGTCTCATTCTGTTGCCATTTGAGTGCAGTGGCAAGATCATAGCTCACTACAACCTTCCTTTTTCAAATGATACTGCCACCTCAGCCTCCTGAGTAGGTAGGACTAGAGGCTTACACCACCATACCTGGCTAATTTTCAAGATTTTTTTTAGCAAAGATGGGGGTCTGTCTATATTGTTCAAACTACTGGCCTCAAGGGCTCCTGCCACCTGGGCTTCCCAAAGTGCTGAGATTATAGGCTTGAGCCAGTGCACCTGGCTCATTTATATTTATTATTATTGTTACTAGTATATTTGACCTTGTTTTTCATGTCATACACTTTTACCTTTATTCTAATTTTTCTGGTAGACATTATGTTTCTGGTGATTTAGAAAGTAGGCAATGTTTTTATTCTAATAGTCATTACCTTAAGGCTTTTCAAAGACATTCTTAAGCAAGATGCACCTAAATAGAGGAATAATTAAGATACACTTATAAAGTTAATACTAGAACAAGAAAATAATTTTTTTTTTCTCACTTTGTTGCCTTGGCATCATAGCTCACAGCAACCTCAAACTCTTGGGCTCAAGCAATCCTCTAGCCTCAGCTTCCCAAGTAGCTAGGACTACAGGTACCTGCCACAATGCCAGTTATTTTTTAGAGACAGAGTCTTGCTCTTATTCACACTAGTCTTGAACTCCTGAGCTCAGGAGATTCACCCACCTCAGCCTCCAAAAGTGGTGGGATTATGGGCCTGAGCCACTGTGCCTGTCCTTAAGAAAATAATTCTTAACTCTCTGTGGGGTGGGCAGCGCCTGTGGTTCAGTGAGTAGGGCGCTGGCCCCACCACATACCTGGGGGCGGCAAGTTTGAACCTGGCCCTGGCCAAACTGCAATAAAAAAATAGCTGGGCATTGTGGCAGTCACCTGTATAGTCCCAGCTACTCTGGAGGCTGAGGCAAGAGAATCGCCTAAGCCCAAGCGCTGGAGGTTGCTGTGAGCTGTGACGCTACAGCACTCTATTAAGGGTGACAGAGTGAGACTCTGTCTCAGAAAAAACCAACAACAACAACAAAACTCTGTGGGGAAAGATAAGGGTGTGTTATTTCCACTTGTTTCCTTTCTGCTTTTTTTTTTGAGACAGAGTTCACTATGTCACCTTTAGTAAAGAGCTATGGTGTCACAGCTCATAGCAACCTCAAACTCTTGGGCTTAAGCGATTCTCTTGCCACAGCCTCCCAGGTAGCTGGGACTACAGGCACCTGCTACAGCACTCAGCTATGTTTTTGTTGTTGTTGTATTTGTCATTGTTGTTTAGGAGGTGTTTGAACCTGGTAGTCCCAGTGTACGTGGCTGGCGCCTTAACTGCTGAGCTACGGGTGCCGAGCCCGCTTTGTTTTTTCACCAATAAAAATCAGACAGAGTACAGCATGATGGTTTTATTTTATTTCATTTTTTATTTTTTTTGAGACAGAGCCTTAAGCTATCACTCTGGGTAGA
>NW_003852574.1:750074-752026 GCF_000181295.1 Otolemur garnettii | reverse complement strand
AAAAAAAAAAAAAAAAAAACTGTTATAATTTCTATGATCTCTTAATCATCTTTCCATGTTTAACTTTGGTCTTTTCCTCTGTTCTGATAAACGACTTCTAGTCTTCCATTTCAACATTGTGACTTTTTTCTTAGTTTAATCCACAATTTACTATCTTTGTTGACAGATAACTTATATACCGTAGAATTCACACATTTAAAGTGTATTGTTCACTGGTTTTTAGTATATTAACAGGGTTGTGAAACCATCAGCACAATTTTAGAACATTTCATCACCCTCCCAAAAGAAATCCTATATCCATCGGCATCACTTTCTGTTTCCTCCTAACCCCTCCCTCAGCCTAGGCTGCCACCTAGCACTCTGGAAGGCCGAAATGGTGCATTGCTTGAACATAGGAGTTGGAGCCACTGTCTCTAAAAATAGCTGATTATTGTGGCATACGTGTAGTCCCAGCTACTTGGGAGGCAAGGAAAGAAGATTGCTTGAACCCACGAGTTTGAGGTTGCTGTGGCTACTCTACCTGAGGCAACAGAGTGAAACTCTGTCTCAAAAAAGAAAAAAAAAAAAAAATATATATATATATATATACACACACACACATATATATATACCTATATAGTGTCCCTACAGTTAAACCTATATTGGGCATTTCATATAAATATATGTGTAGCCTTTTATGCCTGGCTTCTTTCATTTACCTAAATGTTTTCAGGGTTAATCCATGTGGCTTATAGCAATTTTTCATTCCTTTATATTGCCAAATAATATTCTATTGTATGGCTATAGCACATATTATTTACCCATTTATGAGTTGATGGGCATTTAAGTTGTTTCCACCTTTGAGCTATTACGAATAATGCTGCTGTGAACATTCATGTACAAGGTTTTGGAGGGACATATGTTTTTATTTCTCTTTGCTATATGCTTATGAGTAGAGTTGCTAGGTCATGTGGTAATTCTATATTCAACCTTTTAAGAAACTGCCAGACTGTTTTCACATTTCTACCACCAGTATATGAGGGTTCTGATTTCTCCACATCCTTTTGAACACTTGTTATTATCCGTCTTTTTGATTACAGACTAGAACACAGTACAGCCAAGTTTTCTGCTACTTTACAACAAAGATTATCTTTATTTCTAGTATCCAACAGGAACATGTACCTCATTTCCTTCTGAGGCCTCCCAGAAGAACATTTAACTTTCATATTTCTGGGCCAGGCGTAGTGGCTCATGCATGTAATCCTTGCACTCTGGGAGGCTGAGGTGGTTAGATCACCTTAGCTCAGGAGTTCGAGACTACCCTGAGCCATAACATTTTTTCATGATGATATATGTATTCTTTAAAATGATAGGAACTTTCTCTGTCGTCCTTTTTACTTCCTTTCTAAGCCTTCACCAGAATCACGTTTTTTTTAAATTTCAGGTTAATATGAGGGTACAAATAATTAGGTTACATTATTTGCATTTGTTAAGTAAAGTCCCTATTGTAGTGCTCCTCACCCAGGTGGTGTGCCGTAGACCCTTACATTGTGCTCAGTAGGTGAGAGCACACCACTATCCTTCCTTCCTCCCTTCTCTCCTTTCTCCCCAACTTAAAATTTAATTGTCTCTTATGTGCGCTTGTTTGTTTATCTGCTGGCTTCATGTTAGTACTAAGCATATTGGATTCTTCCTTTCTGCTTGCGATGCTTTACTAAGGAGAATGTTTTCCAGTTAACTTCTAGCTTAACAGAAAAGATGTAAAGCCTCCATCTTTTTATGGCTGAATAGTATTCCATGGTATGTATGTATGTATGTATGTATGTGTGTATATGTGATCTGTGACGATACAGTACTTTACTGAGGGCAACATAGTGATACACACATACATAACATATACATACATATTATATATATATGTATACACTATACTTTATTCATCCATTCACGGATTGATGGGCTTTTTTTTTTTT
>NW_003852574.1:747795-749728 GCF_000181295.1 Otolemur garnettii | reverse complement strand
GCCACAACGCCCGGCTATTTTTTTTTGGTTGCAGCCGTCATTGTTGTTTGGCGGATCTGGGCTAGATTTGAACCTGCCCGCTTCGGTGTATGTGGCTGGCACCCTGGCCACCTGAGCCACAGGCGCTGAGCCAGATTGATGGGCTTTTTTTAAAAAATTATTTTAAATTTAATTTTTATTTTTTGGAGACAGAGTCTTACTTTGTCACCCTTGGTAGAGTGCCATAGCATCATAGCTCATAGCAACCCCAAACTCTTGGGCTCAAGAGATTCTCTTGCCTTAGCCTCTCAAGTAGCTGGGACTAGAGGCGCCCGCCACAACACCTGGCTATTTTTAGAGATGAGGTCTCACTCTTGCTGGTCTTGAACCCATGAGCTCAAGCAATCTACCTACCTTGACCTCACAGAATGCTGTGATTACATGTGTGAGCCACCGCACCCCAGGCTTGAGTCATGATGCCTGGCCCCAGCTCAGAATTCTTTAAGCCAAATTCTATAACCACTTCCCCATTTTTAGTTATTTATTACAGCATCACTTTACTTCCTGGTACCAAAACATGTAGTCATTCCTAGGGCTGCCATACCAAAGTACCATAAAATGCAGGCGTAAAACAACAGAAATTCATTCATAGTTCTGGAGGGTAGCGGTCTGAAATCAAGATGTCAGCAAGGGCATGTTCCCTCTGATGGCACTAGTAAAGAATCCTTCCTTGCCTCTTCCTAGTTTCTGGTTACTGCCAGCAAGGTATTGCTTGGCTTGGAGAGGTGTCACTTCAATCCCAACTCTGTCATCACATGACCTTCTTGTCTAAGTGTGTCTGGGTCTTAATATGGCCAGACATGGTGGCTCATACCTATAACTCCAGCACTTTGTAAAACCAAGTCGCGAAGATCATTTGCAGCAGGAGATTGAGACCAGCCCGGGCAACATGGCCAGACCCTGTCCCTACAAAAGTAAAATAATTAGCCGGACATGATGGCTTAAGCTCAGTGTTTGAGGCTGCAGTGAGCTATGAGCATGCTACTATCCTCCAACCTGGATAGCAGAGGAGACCCTGTCTCTAAGAAAAACAGAAGGGCTGGGCATGGTGGCTCACGTCTGTAATCCTAGCACTCTGGGTGGCAGAGGTGGGTGGATTGCCTGAGCTCCAGAGTTCCAGACCAGCTTGAGCAAGAGTGAGATCTTGTCTCTACTAAAAATAGAAATACTAGCTGTGTACTGTAGCTTAGTAGTTAGAGTGCAGGTCCTGCAAACTGGGGGTGGTGAGTTTGAACCTCACCTGGGCCTGATTAACAACAAAAAAGAAGAAAGAAATATCCCAGCTACTCAGGAGGCTGAGACAGTGAGATCCCTTGAGCCCAATAGACTGAGGTTGCTGTGAGCTATGATAACACCACAGTACTCTACTTAAGGTAAAAGAGTGAGACTGTCTCAAAAACAAAACAAAACGGGGAAAAAAAAAAAAACCCACCGGTAATCGTAATTGGATTTAGGTTCCTTGCTAGGACTTCAATATATCTTTTTGGGGACACAATTCAATAGAGAACACATAGTTTGTATCTTTCTAGGAATTTTTCCATTTCATCTAAGTTATCTAATTTGTTGGTAGATAGTTATTCATAGTTTTTCCTTAAACTCCTTTTTATTTCTGTAAGGTTGATAGTAATGTTTCTTCTTTCATTCCTGATCTTAATTTGAGCCTTCTTTTGGTCAGTCTAACTAAAATAGGTTTGTAAATTTTGTTGATCTTTTCAAAGAATCAACTGTTATTTCTTTGCTTATCTCTATTTTTCTGTCCTCTATTTCATTAGCTTCTGCCCTAATCTTTATTATTTCCTTACTTGTATTTCTTTTAGGTTTAATTTGCTCTTCCTTTTCCAGTAAAAATTGTTGACTTTGGATTTTCTTTCTCTCTTTTTTTTTTTTTTTTTTT
>NW_003852574.1:745376-747169 GCF_000181295.1 Otolemur garnettii | reverse complement strand
AAAAAAAAAAAAAAAAAAAGAAAATCCCAGAACAAAGGTAGAGACCAGCAGCTTTTTTACAGAGCCTCAAGCTGTCACCCTGGGTAGAGTGCTGTAGCATCACAGCTCAGAGCAACCTCCAGCTCCTGGGCTTAAGTGATTCTCTTGCCTCAGCCTCTGAAGTAGCTGGGACCACAGGTGCCCACCACAACGCCCAGCTATTTTTTGGATACAGTAGTCGTTGTTGTTTGGCGGGCCTAGGCTGGATTTGAACCCACCAGCTCTGGTGTATGTGGCTGGGGTACACACTTGAGCCACAGGCACTGAGCTAAGGGGATTTTTGTTCAATTTTTTCATTTATTTTTATAGCAAGCATGAAACAAGGTTTTTGTTTGTTTGTTTGTTTGTTTGTCTTTTTTTTGAGACAGAGTCTTACTGTGTTGCCCTTGGTAGAGTGCCATGACATCACAGCTCACAGCAACCTCAATCAAACTCTTGGGCTTAAGTGATTCTCTTGCCTCCGCCTCCCAAGTAGCTGGGACTATAGGCGCTGGCCACAACACCCAGCTATTGTTTTGTTGCAGTTATCATTGTTGTTTAGCTGTCCTGGGCTGGGTTTGAACCCGCCAGCCTCAGTGTATGTGGCTGGTGCTGTAATTCCTAATAGCTAGGACTATAGGCGCCTACCACAATGCCTGACAATTTTTATTTATTTATTATTATTATCATTATTTTTTGAGACAGTGTCTCATTTTGCTGCTCTAGATAGAGTGCCATGGTGTCATAGCTCGCAGCGACCTCAGACTCTTGGGCTCAAGCTATCCTTTTGCCTCAACCTCCCAAGTAGCTGGGATGCTACCACAACGCCCAGCTATTTTTTAGAGTTAGTCTCGCTCATACTCATGCTAGTCTCAAACTCCTGAGCTCAGGCAATCTACCTACCTCAGCCTCTTAGAGTGGTAGGATTACAGCCTGGGTGAAATGAAGTTTATTAAAGAAAAGAAAGACAGGCTTACAGAGTAAGAAGGCTTATAAAGGAGGATACATTTGCCATAGACAGGGAACCGGCCTTCACTGCCAGAGCAAGTAGGCAAAAAGACCTTTTTAAGAGGATTTTATTGTTTCTTTCTCCCCCTGGGTGTGTCCTGCTGGCTCTTGGCTTTAGCCTTGGAAGGACAGACACTAGTCAGTTCAAATATTCCTGGGTTCCTTGGCAAAGGAACGAATAGGAGGAGGTCGTCAGTCTTCCCAGGGTCCGCAGGAAGTGGTCCATAATACTGCTTGTGATTTGGTCTTAGGGTGGTCATGGCTAATGTAGTGATGGACAGACTTGCTCTGGGCCTCTCAGGTCCCTTAAATGATATTTAAGTATTTTCTTTTCTTTTTAAATTTATTTTTTTTTTATTTTTTTGGGATAGCATCTCACTTTGTCAGCCTGCACAGAATGTCATGGCATCATAGCTCACAGTAACCTCAAACTCTTAGGCTTAAGTGATCCTCTTGCCTCAGCCTCCCAAGTAGCTGAGACTATAGGCACTTAACCCAACCTGGCTTTTTTTTTTATTGCTCAGGCTATTCTTGAACTCCTGGGCACAAGCAATCCACCTACCTCAGCCTTCTAGAGTATTAGGATTACAGGTGTGAGCTACTGTGCCCAGCGCCAACAGTTAAGTATTTTCTTTTTTGCAGAGGAGGGAGGGGATAATCTCAGTTTGTTGCCTTCTGTAGAGCACTGTAGCATCATAGCTCACAGTAAACTCTTGGGCTCAAGCGATTCTCTTGCCTCAGCGTCAGGCATAGCTAAGACTACAGGC
>NW_003852574.1:742244-744695 GCF_000181295.1 Otolemur garnettii | reverse complement strand
GCCTATGGCTCAGTGAGTAGGGCACCGGCCCCATATACCGAGGGTGATGAGTTTGAACCCGGCTCTGGCCCCGTATACTGAGGGTGATGGGTTTAAACTCAGCTCCGGCCAAACTGCAACAAAAACATAGCCAGGCGTTGTGGCCGGTGCCTGTAGTCCCAGCTACTTGAGAAGCTGAGGCAAGAGAATCACCTAAGTCCAAGAGCTAGAGGTTGCTGTGAGCTGTGATGCTACAACACTCTACCAAGGATGACAAAGGGAGACTCTGTCTCTTGAGAGAGAGAGAGAGAGAGAGAGAGATTGAGACAGGCTCTTGCTCTGGCTCAGGCTGGTCTTGAGCTTGTGAGCTCAAGTGATCCTACCTGCCTCAGCCCTCCAGAGTGCTGGGATTATACGTGTGAGCCACTGCACCCAGCCCCACTTAAGTATTTTCAATCAATATTCTTCCTGGCTCTCTTTCTCCTTTTTTTTTTCCCTGAATGTTATTTGTAGAAGAAACTCTATGGGGGTGTGTATGTGTGTATGTTGCAAATGACAAAAATGAAATTTTGCTTCATAGTTTGCATAATGGTCTATGCTCACAAGTGCTGCTTTCCTCAGCACAGAAAAGACACATAAGAAAAGTATATAGTTAGCATTTCTGTTTACTTTTATGGCATAAACTGCATGGATGGATGATGGATGAATGAACAAGTAAATTCTGGCAGCTTTTTAAAAATGAGGGGCCACCCATGCTTAATGTTCCTAGACAGCCTGCTCTCCCCAGAGAAGTTCCAAACCTCAGGCTAGGAAGGTCCTTTGCTTAGTGAGCCTGGTTTCTTCAGCCTGATGCCTCCCTACCCTGCCCCCCAAGGCTGATCTCCAGTCTCCCATGGAGGGGAGGTGTAATGACTGCACTATCTTCTTAGGGTGTCTGTGAGGAAATGACCTACGAGGAAATTCAGGATCATTATCCGTTGGAGTTCGCCCTGCGGGACCAGGACAAGTACCGGTATCGGTACCCCAAGGGGGAGGTAGGTGGGATTTAGGGCTTGGTCCCAAATAACTGCTGCCTGCCTGGGACTACCATCTGCTGCTGAGGGCCTGTAGGGCTCTGTGGAGGCTGTGTGGGCTGCAGAAGGGGCCTGGCCTAGAGGCAGGCCAGCCTGGGTGTGTGATTTATCCTCACTACTTCTCAGCTATGTGGCCTGAGCCTCAGGCCCTTCCTTGGGGGGTGGGTGATCATTGCCACATGGGGCAGACATCCAGCCATGGCTCCCTGCTCCCCATCTTTGTCTTCTTGCTTCCTAGGGTAGGGAATTGGGAAGGACAGGGGCAAGGTAAATAATCCCCTCTGGCTCTGTGGGGTTAGACTTTCCTGGGAAAGTGATGATAGTGTCCTGGCATTCCTAGCCCAGCTCCCTTTTTAGGTAATTTTCAGTCCTTTGCAGAATGCTCAAGTGACTGAGAAGTCAGGAACACCATGCCAGGTCTGAGGGTTGAGTCTTAGCTCACTCATACTTCTACTCTGGGCCTGCCTTCTCTGGATGCTTCCCCTTGTGACAGAATGGTCCCATCATATCCCTCCTATATCTTCAGACACCATCTTCAGCCCTGGTTCCAGACCCAGGGAGACCTTTACAGATGAGTGGTGGCTACCACAATCCACCTGTACTTGTCGCCTTCCCTGAGACAGGCTGCCTGATCAGCCTAGGCCCCAGTTCAGAAACTGGTGGTCTCCTTTAACCCAGGCATGTCCTTCCACTTCCAGAATGTGTCCTGGAGCAGTGGCTAAATAAAATACTCCCTGTAGACAACATGTGTGTATACACTCAACATCCTTGCATGTAGAAGCACTCCACCCAGATGCCAGGCTCACAAGCCTGAATACTCTGCTGATTTTGGGGTAGTCTAGCTCTCAGTAATAGTCATTAATCCCCACATCATACTGTGAGGCAGAGTTCAGATTTGAACCAGCATTGGTGGCTGGGCATAGTGGCTCATGCATGTAATTCTAGCACTCTGGGAGGCCAAGGTAGGTAGATTACTTGAGCTCAGCAGTTCAAGACCAGCCTAAGCAAGACCCCATCTGTACTAAACGAGCTAGGTGTTGTGGTGCACATCTATAGTCCCAGCTACTTGGGAGGCTGAGGCAAGAGGATCACTTGAGGCCAAGAGTTTGAGGTTTCTGTGAGCTGTTGACACCATGACACTTTACCCAAGGCAACAGAGTGTGACTCTGTCCCCCTAACCCCCAAAAAGGAACCAACGCAGATAATATAGCAAAGAGAAGCAAAGCAGCTGACCACTTAAACTTGAGAATACAGGGGGAAAAACTGGCCAGAAAATTAATGTTACCAAAAGAATTGATCTAGGATTTTCACAGAACTACCAAGGGCCAGCACATATCAATGTTTTGGTATTTCTTCCTAATCAAACCTTGTGGTAAACTCAGTTAGTACTGCTAGAGGC
>NW_003852574.1:741094-741798 GCF_000181295.1 Otolemur garnettii | reverse complement strand
GGATAGAGAGGCAGCCCCTTCCCCAAGCTGCCCACATACTCACCCCTCAGCTTCCTTCTCAAGCCAGACATCTCACTATCACAGTCCACTAGGAGTAGCTGCCCAGCCCCACGCCCTCTGGAGTCAGGCTGGAGGAGACTTAGCTTCAAGCTCCCAGAATGGTGTGCAACTCCAGGAGTGGAAAGGCAGCCCAGTACCCAGGCTATGTCCATGCCTCCCTGGACCCAGGCCTGAGGGACACCTTCCTTGCTTGCCCTGGCAGTCCTACGAAGATCTGGTCCAGCGATTAGAGCCTGTCATCATGGAGCTGGAGAGGCAAGAGAATGTCCTGGTCGTCTGCCATCAGGCTGTGATGCGCTGCCTCCTCGCCTACTTCCTGGACAAAACAGCAGGTTACGGGCCTTTCCCCTGGGAAGATATGTGTGTGTGTGGTTTGGGGGAGACTGTCACTGGACATCCCTGTTGTGCCAGCCCTCACTTGTGTGTCCACAGAACAGCTGCCTTACCTCAAGTGTCCGCTGCACACCGTCCTGAAGCTGACCCCTGTGGCTTATGGTAAGGAGCTTCCTACACGTTGATCTCAGGTTGCTACCCCCATGGATCTCTGTAAGGGTCCATGATTTTCTGCAAATTCCTTGAAAATCACATTAGAAATCCATTCCTGGCTCGGCGCCTATAGCTCAACCGGCTAAGGCGCCAGCCAC
>NW_003852574.1:731612-740565 GCF_000181295.1 Otolemur garnettii | reverse complement strand
AAAAAAAATCCATTCCTGGCTGGGCATGGTGGCTCATGCCTATAATCCTACCACTCTGGGAGGCTGGGGAGTGTGGATTGCTTAATTTCAGGAGTTAGAGACCACCCCGAGGAAGAGTGAGACCTTGTCTCTACTAAAAATAGAAAAACTAGGGGTGGTGCTTGTGGCTCAATGAGTAGGGTGCCGGCCCCATATACTGAGGGTGGTGGGTTCAAACCTGGTCCCGGCCTAACTGCAACAAAAAAATAGCTGGGCGTTGTGGTGGGCTACTGTAGTCCCAGGTACTTGGGAGGCTGAGGCAAGAGAATTGTCTAAGCCCAGGAGTTGGAGGTTGCAGTGAGGTGTGATGCCATGACATTCTACTGAGGTCAATAAAGTAAGAATCTGTCTCTTAAAAAAAGAAAAAATAGAAACACTAGCTGGGGTTTGACACCCATAGATCAGTGAGTAGGGCACCGGCCACATACACCAAGCCTGGTGGGTTTGAGCCTGCTAAACAACAATGACAACTGCAATCAAAAAATAGCTGAGCATTGTGGCCGGCGCCTATAGTCCCAGCTACTTGGGAGGCTGAGGCAAGAGAATCGCTTAAGCCCAAGAGTTTGAGGTTGCTGTTTGAGTGCTGTGGTGCCACGGCACTCTACCCAAGAGAAGCAAGGCTGCTGGCTGCTTAAACTTGAGAATATGGGGTGGGGGGAACTGGCCAGAAAATTAAAGTTACCAAAAGAATTGATCTAGGATTTTCACAGGGCCAGCACAAATCAATGTTTTGGTCTTGCTTCCTATTCAAAGCTGTGAGACTCTGTCTCAAAAAAAACAAAGAAAAGAAAAACTAGTTGGGCATTTCAGTGGGTGCCTATAGTCCCATCTACTTGGGAGGCTGAGGCAGAAGGATCACTTGAGCCTAAGAGTTTGAAGTTGCTGTGAACTATGACACCAAGGCACTCTACCCAGGGTAACAAAGTGTGACTCTGTCTAAAAAAAGTACATAGCCACAGGAAACCTCCCCAGTGGTCCTTCCTTACCCATTGTCCGCTTACTTGAGGGGCTTTTATACTGGTTTTTACAAAATCCTCACAAAGCCCCATAGCTCCCAGGGCCTGGACCTTAAAATATTCTGGGTGGGGGGAGTTTGAGTCCCACCCCTGCCTCTCAGTGTGTCAGCAGAGACCTCAGGCACCTTATCTCTTGGGTCTCAGTTCCTTCGCCTTTAATACAAGTGCTCTTGGGAGGATGACTGTGGAGCTCAGTGGTAGCTGGTATCATTCCAATGTGTGCCCTCTTGTACTGTACGTGGGGAGATTGGGCCTCGCTTGGCAGAGTTGGGGTTGCGTGGTTTTGGGGTCCTAAAGACTGAGAGTGACCCCACATTGAGCTTAGGCCTGCTGCTCCCCTGACCACCTTGGTTCCAGGTTAGGGAACTTGGGCCTTCGTGTGGACCTGTCTGGGCTGTCACATGTAGGTAAGCAGGAGCCTGAGGGGGCACTCCTCAGAGCTTCCTAAAGTGGAAGGAGCAAAGTGAGGCAAAGGTGCCTGCTCCATTCCCCAAAGCCCATCACTTCCTTTTTTTTTTTTTTTGGCCAGGGCTGGTTTGAACCTGCCACCTCCTGGCATATGGGGCTGGTGTCCTACTCCTTTGAGCCATAGGAGCCGCCCAGCCCATCTCTTCCTAAGAGAAGCGTCTATCCTCTGGGGCTTTGCTGCCTTTTGGGAGGCCAGTGGATTTACATCTTCCCTTTGGCAGGTTGTAAAGTGGAGTCCATCTTCCTGAATGTGGCAGCTGTGAACACACACCGGGACAGACCTCAGGTAGCACTGCTGGGGTGGCGGGTGTTCCTGGGGGTGTCCAGACACCGTATATTCCAGGGCCAGGCCCAGCTACGGCACCTGCCAGAGGGAGCTTGAATCTCTGCTAAGGCTGTTTTCTTGTGGTCAGGGAGGGCCTGACTCTGGGGTGGCTCTGCCACAGGCCTTCCCAAGACCAGCTGTCCTGGGGAAGGGGAAGTCCCTAGAGCTGAGCCACTGGGCTAGGAAGTGACTACATGTGGCTGTGGCAGGCTCCCCAGCAGCCCCATGGAGGTTGAAGCATTCAGAGGGCAGGTGGGGCATCCGCTCCCTTGCCTCCAGCCCAAGCCTGACATGTACCTTTTCTAACTCCAGAACCTTTAAAAATTAATACAAGGCTCGGTGCCCGTAGCACAGTGGTTACAGCGCCAGCCACATACACCAAAGGTGGTGGATTTGAACCCGGCCTGGGCCAGCTAACCAATAATGACAACTGCAACAAAAAATGACCGGTCCTTGTGTCGGATGCCTTTAGTCCCAGCTACTTGGGAGGCTGAGGCAAGAGCATTGCTCGAGCCAAGAGTTTTAGGTTGCTGTGAGCTGTGACACCACGGCACTCTACCAAGTGTGACATAGTGAAACTCTTGTCTCAAAAAAAAAAAAAAAAAACTTCTCAAAATGTCACCCAGAACCACTCTCAGTGCCCCAAGGGGGCAGTGTAGGAAGGTCCCTCCATAATGCTAGTTGCCCCTCTCATCAAGGCCAAGGGCTAGACATAACTTTTGGGATTCCTTGTCCCACTTCCTGGAGTGCACAGCACTTAGAAGGCTCTTTGGGCCTCAGCCCTTCCTGTTGCCATCCATGATGGGCCCTGCTTGGGCCTTGGATCCCTATTGAGGGTGCAGGCTGGACATCTGGTCCAGCCTGCCAGATATCCCCACTCACCTATAGCCCCTTGGCCTTAACTCTATAGGCAGAGATGTGTGGATGTAACGTATTATTTCCCAAGCCTGCTGCCCCAACCAGGACCAGTCATTGTGGGCCTCTTTCCCTTTTGCTCTGAGAGTCTAAGTGTGTCTTCACCAAGTAGGCTCAGTCTGGCACACACAGGTCACAGGGAAAGGTATTTCTCTAATAGGTATCTTTTGGGCTAAGGAAAGCCCAGATGGCATTGGACCCCAGCACTGACAGATGATGGTGAGAGAGGGCCTTGGGCCTCAGAGTCTTTGGGGGCTGACCTCACTAGCTCATAGACATGGTGTGGCTGACAGTCACTCTGCCCTCTTCTGAGTGGGTACTTCTCAGAGCAGACTTCTACTGGCCACAGTTTCCTAGCTGGTTCCCTTTCAGGTGGACAAGATCCTACAGTCTCCTGGCTCATGGCAGTGGTAGGAAAAGGGGCAGGCAATGGTGGGAAAGGGGACCCTCAGAAAGCCTGCTGCACAGTGAGAATTATACCTGAAATGGCTAGTCCTGTGAGCCCAGGGCGTGGGCCATGTCTCCCTCCCCACAGATCTGGGCTTGCCTGTTACACAAGGCTCTAGCCCAGGTCATCAGTGACTGCTCCTGCAGGTGATGGTTCTGAGGGCCCACAGCTGGGAGGTTGAGCCACCAGGATCTTGGCTCATAAGACAGCCTCATAGAGCTAAAGGAAGTCTCAATCTCCTCATTCTTCAGGCATGAGGCATCCTGAGCTCAGCAGGCCCAGGACAGAGCTAGACTCTGCAGCTGGGTGAGGGCCAGCTATGGACTTCAGGGGCTCCAGGGGGCCCTGTGCTCTAGTCCTGAGGGGACAGACTAAGAGATAACCATAAGCTTCTGAAGCTACACCTGTCATCTGTCTACCAACTCCTTGAGCCAGGAAGGAGGTGCCCCCAGGAGCTGAACCATTTCCGTGCCCTCAGATGACAATGAGAACCCCAAGCCAGGGTTCCTCCTTAGTTGACCCAACCCTGAGATAGGTGGTAAGAACAGCCTTGCTCTGAATATTGCCTGGCCTGCCTGCACTGGAACAGGCTACAGGTGGCACCCTCCACACCTTTGTTTTGTTGTCTGTCCGCCCACTGTGGCACAAATCTCTTGACCCTACATTCTTAGGGAAGTTGGGGTCAAGAGTCTAGAGCTGGGGCTTTAGAGGTAAGAATGAGCCCCCTGACAGGCCACAGTGATCAGGAAAGCTGACTGCAGGTGTCCCATTTTCCTGCCATAAGGGAAAGGTTCTGTGTTTTTATTGTCATACAGAATGTAGATATCTCGAGACCTCCGGAGGAAGCTCTTGTCACAGTCCCTGCTCACCAGTGACCATCGCATCCACTGTGACCCCTGGACAAGCACTGATCGCTATAGATGAAGTTATTTCAGGCCTCGCCCCTAGTCTGTGTGACAGTTGCCGTGCAGGAACGTACTCAAAGCCATGTGTGGCCTATGGGGCCCAGAACCCTGCCCCAGCCCACTTATTTGTTGACTATGACAAGATTGTATGTGGTTCCTGACCTGCTGCTGGGGATCATGCGGCCAGACTGCATCTGCCCGGGCTGGTGAGAGGTCACCCGGCACTAGGGTCTCCTGTTGCAGCTCTTAGGTGTTCTTTCTCACCAGGTGGCTTGGCTTTGTGAAGTGTGCAACCCTAGAATGTGAAACAGAAAGTGCTTGCCGTGGTGTTCCCACTGCAGACCAGCTGCCTGCGGTGGCCCCTGCCACCCCTTGCAGGACCTCTGCTATCTTCTCTGTGGCCGCTTCCTGAGCAAGAGGGCAGGTCTTCAGGAGACTAACAGGGTCTTTAGTTCCCCAACAGGGACTAAAGAGCAGCAACCAAGGCAGACGCCTCTTGGGCCACCACCGGCCAGGCCACGTATCTGGGTGACTGTATCTGTGGGCACTCATGAAAGCAACACGCTTGCTTCAGCACACTGTAATGCATGGGAACATGCAGAGAGGGGAGCATGTGTGGTCACCCCTCTGCAATTGTGCAAACACTGGAAAACTTGGGGGAGCTGGTGGCTAAGGGTACCCTTTCCAGGCTACTCTCATAGTGAAAATGCCTAAAGATAGGGCAGCTGTACGAGTTACCCTTCCTGGTGCACACACCAAAGTGCTCAAGGGGGAGGCTGCCATCCCTCTCCCCTCCCTGGCTGTGTACACTGGCAGCTGAGGAGGAGGTGGCCTCTCAACTGTTGCTGCCTGTGTCCACACTGGTGGCAGAGACATGCATTTGCCATTAGTGATTCAGATAAACTTGTGGTCCTGTAAAACTTGTTCTGTTTGTTGACCTCTACCTGTGGCCCTGAGGAAGGGAGAAGACAGAACCTGGAGGTAGCTCCTGGGCAAGGGACAGTTTGCCCAGCCATATCACACTTCATGTGCATGTGAAGCTGGTGAAAATGCCCTGTGAAATCTGGCATCTATCATGCCCCTGAGTTCTTCTTGGCCCAGAGAGGCAGTCTAGGGAGTGGGTTCTCGTTATATTTTATAGCAGGCAAACAGAGTAGCCAGCAAGAAATGGGGTTGGGTCAAAGTCTGGAATTATAGTTTGGTGCCTTGCTATCCACAGGTGGACTTTGGTGAGGTCAGGCCCCTGGATCCTAATCCCACTTTGTACTCAGAACATTTTCTGGCTTGTGCCTGGCAGAGCAGCTCACATTTTCTGCCCTGCCAGGGCTTTGTGTTCTATAAGTACCACCTGTCCCTGAGAGAAATTAGCATCTCTGGTCTCAGCAGATCTGGTCTGTCATCCTCAAGTGCTATAGCTGTGGGTAAATACAGGTGGAAAGATGTCTGGCGTAGAACCAGGGGAGGATCCTCCTTCTGGACTCATCCACGGGAGCCCCAAGCCCTTTAGACCCAGGGCCAGAGGACCATGCCACTGCCTTCGGAACATAGGGACTTCAGCTTTTACTTCTGTCTGCTGGAGTTTTGGTAACTTGTCACTTAGACATGTGTTAGCCATGTGGGGTCCTTTTGGGCATGTACATCTGGATGTCACCTGAAGTGAGACCACTAAGAACCTTCTCATTCTGTACACAGGGGAGTCAAGAGCTGCTGGACTGGGTACATTACAAGGACTGAGATAGGGCAGGGGAAGTCTGGGAGATGGGCATGGAGAGGGTGGACCCTGGGCTCTGCCCTGAAGTGGTCTCTGCACAGGCAGAAGGCATGCCAGGTTTCAGCTATGCTGGCTAATGTGCCCATGTTGCAGTTGTTCTCCTGATTTCCCTAGAATGGATGGTATTGGATCTCAGCCACACCTGACACTGTGTCCAGCATTCTTCGCAATAAATACTTTTTAAAAAACAAATAAGTTGTAAGGTTGTATTCTATAGCCAGTTCTCCATATTCTTCCTGGCCAGCTCCATAGACATCCCATGTGTGGTCTTTCCCCTAGGTCTGTCTCTATTGGAATCCTTGGCTCAGCCCTCAACCCCATACTTAACCCTCACTAGAGGGGAATCCTGTTGTCTAGAGTGAGACCTGGCCTGGCACACAAGGACAGATATGGCCCAAGGTTTCTCTGGGCTGATCTGGGATCCTGGTCCCTGTCCCTAAGCAAGAAGCAGATGGTTTTTGGTGGTGGTGGGAATGCAACTGAAGTAGAGTGCTGTTAAGGTAAGGATTCTGAGGTCCCTAGAAATGTGGGTCCCAGGCCAGGTATGGTGGCTCACATTTGTAATCCTAGCACTCTGGGATGCTGAAGATCCCTGGAGCTCAGGAGTTCAGGGCTAACCTGATCAAGAGCAAGACACCATCTGTATTAAAAATAGAAAAAGGTAGCTGGGTCTTGTGGCCTTGTAACCTTTAGCTACTCAGGAGACTGAGGAAGGAGGATCACTTGAACTCAACAGTTTGAGGTTGCTGTGAACTAGACTGACACCATGGCACTCTAGCCTAGGTAACACAGTGGAGCTCTGTCTCACAAAAAAAAAAAAGAGAGAGAGAGTGGCGCCTGTGGTTCGAGGAGTAGGGTGCCAGCCCCATATACTGAAGGTGGTGGGTTCGAACCCAGCCCCGCCAAAACTGCAAAATAAAAAGAGACAGGGGTGACCCCTGTGGCTCAGCTGGTAGGGCTAGGGCGCTGGCCCCATAAACCGAGGGTGGTGGGTTCGAACCCAGACCCGGCCAAACTACAACAAAAAATAGCCAATAGCCAGGCATTGTGGCGGGCACCTGTAGTCCTAGCTACTCGGGAGGCTGAGGCAAGAGAATCACATAAGCCCAGGAGTTGGAGGTTGCTGTGAGCTATGTGACGCCACGGCACTCTATGGAGGGCAATAAAGTGAGACTCTGTCTCTAAAAAAAAAAGGAAGAGAGAAATGTGGGTCCCAAATGTTTGCCTCCTTGGGGAGGGAGATCTGAGGCTGGGTCAAAGTTGGAGGGATGCATGAGGCTGAGTAGAGGCATGCAGGCTAGCTCTCTGGTGTTTTCTTTGTCTTACGCATCTCAAGCGGGGAAGGTAGAGGCAAGAGGCAGGGTTTTCCTTTTCCCATACCTCTCAATGACTGGGCTGTCCATTCTTCCTGCTTTGGGGATGGCTGTGGGAGCGGGGTGTGGCAAGGGTCCTCCTAAATGCACAAGATGGGGTGCATGGCTGGGTGCCACCTGTGCCTCTCCCAGTGTGTTAAGGCACAGGATGCTGTGGCTAGGCTGTTTCTGGGTGGTGTGAGGTGGCCAAAAGCTATGGCTTTGCCTTACCTCGCAGCGTCCTCACAGCATCAGAGGGAGGGACAGCTCTGTGGGGGTTCAGCTAGCACTCAGTCCCAAATGCCCTCCTTGTGAAAAACTCAGGGTACAGCTCAGGGGGTCCTCACCCCATCTCTGGGCACTGCATTCCTGGTATGGGCATCTAACGTCCTATGAGGCTTCTCAGCACTTTTTGAAGGTTTTTTGTTTTTGTTTTTGAGACAGTTTGACTTTGTTACCCTTGGTAGAGTACCATCGCATCATAGCTTGTAGCAACCTCAAACTCTTGGGTTCAAGAGATCTTCTTGCCTCCACCTCCCAAGTAGCTGGGACTATAGGCGCCTACCACAACGCCCAGCTATTTTTAGAGACGAGATCTCCCTCTTGCTTAGTCTGGTCTTGAACTCCTGAGCTCAAGTAATCCATCTGCCTCAGCCTCCCAGAGTGCTAGAATTACAGGTGAGAGTCACCGCGCCTGGCCTATGAAGAAGTTTGAAGATTTCTAGCAGCAAAGGAATGATAGAAGGAATGAAATACAACACTGTCAGAATTTTTCTTAGGTCCAAGGTTCTACCACAGCCTAGAAAAGGCAACTATATTATGTTGGGGGAGTTTATAGCATTTTGGGTTACTGGAAAATAATAACCTTCAGAGACAGACAGAGGATATCTGGATAGAATGGAATATTATTGCAAAGATAGAAGTTTCAGCACTATTTGATTTATACATATCACCTGCGTAGGATGGTGTTGCTATGTTTAGTTTAGACTGATCATTTATCTCCTAGGGCCAAACATGTGTTTTTAAAATTCTTTTTTATTAAAAATTTTTTGGGGGCGGGCAGCACCTGTGGTTCAAAGGAGTAGGGTGCTGGTCCCATATGCCAGAGGTGGTGGGTTCAAACCCAGCCCTGGCCAAAAACTGCAAAAAAAAAAAAAAAAAAAAAAAGGTGGGGTCCATCTGTAATACTAGCACTCTGGGAGGCCAAGGCAGGTAGATTGCTTGAGCTTGGGATTTCAAGACACTCCCCACCTACCATCGCCGGGCAAGAGCAAGACCACATTTCTACTAAAAACAGAAAAACTAACTGGGCTTGGTGGTGGGCACTTTGTAGTCCCAGCTACTCTGGAGGCTGAAGCAAGAGGATGGCTCAAGCCCAAGAGTTTGAGGTTGCTGTGAGCTATGATGCGATAGCACTGTACCCAGAGCAACAGAGTGAGACTCTGTCTCAAAAAAAGAAAAAAGATTTTTTGTGGAGGCAGGGTCTCACTTTGTCACCCAGGCTTGTGGGTGGGGAAAAGAGGGGAGAAGGAAGACTGGGTCAGAGAAGTCATGGGGTATGGATTATGTTGGGCCTTGGGAGGGAATGGGGCACCATAAAAGACTTTTTTTTTTAGACAAAATCTCAAGCTGTTGCCCTGAGTAGACTGCTATTGCATCACAGCTCACAGCAACCTCCAACTCCTGGGCTTAAGCGATTCTCTTGCCTCAGCCT
>NW_003852574.1:727858-729032 GCF_000181295.1 Otolemur garnettii | reverse complement strand
GTTGTTTGGCGGGTCCCGGCTGGGGATTCAAACCCGCCACCTTAGGTGTACGTGGCTGGCGCCTTAGCCGGTTGAGCTATAGGCGCCGAGCCCAACAATTCACTTCTAATACTAACTTCTGGAGTCAGGGCAGACTCCACAGCTTAAGGGCTTAGTTCCACAAGACTGTCCCTCCTTACTTCAGGCATCAGTCAGAAGTCTCAGGGGATAGCCTGGTGTAATGGCTTGTGCCTATAGTCCTAGCTACTCTATATAGAGGCTGATGTGGGAGGATCGCTTAAGTCAAGGAGTTCAAGGATAGCCTGGGGATATAGTGAGACCTCTGTCTCTAAGTCCCGAGGGGCCACCCATACTTCTGAATGGCCGTCTATAAAATGGAGGTTCTTGGGCGGTACCTGTGGCTCAGTGGGTGGGGTGCCGGCCCCATATACCAAGGGTGGTTAGTTTGAACCCGACTCCAGCCAAACTACAACAACAACAAAAAAGGAGATTCTCACAGACCCCTCCTCAAGTTCTGTGATTTACCTCAATAACTCACAGAACTCAAGAAAATACTTATATTTACTGGTTTATTATAAAGGATAAAAAGGATGTAACTCAAGAACAGCCTATTGAATAAAGATTATGGGAGGCCATTGTTGTAGACTGAGCTCTCACACTAGGCCCCAGCAGACCACATCAAACCTAAATGGAGTCACTAATGCTAAATAATTAAAGTGAAACTTTAAGGAAGCAGATAGATCCCAAAACAGACCAGTTTTTCCTAAAAACAGGAGATTCCTATCTACAGTAGCATAATAAAGAAGACCCCTCTGCTTTAACCCTTATCAAAAAAAGTAATCTGAAGTTAGCCAACCAACTCTTTTCCTCAAGAGTCACTCTTAGCTCATTGCAGCCTCAAACTTCTGAGCTCAAGTGATCCTCCTACTTACCCTAGTAGCTGGAACTACAGGTGTGCACAGCCCTGCCTAGCTGATTTTTTTTTTAAGACACAGAGTCTCAGCTCGGTGCCTGTGGCTCAAGCGGCTAAGGCGCCAGCCACATACACCTAAGGTGGTGGGTTCAAATCCAGCCTGGGCCCACCAAACAACAATAATGGCTGCAACCAAAAAATAGCCGGGCGTTGTGGCGGGCGCCTGTGGTCCCAGCTACTTGGGAGGCTGAGGCAGGAGAC
>NW_003852574.1:719606-727656 GCF_000181295.1 Otolemur garnettii | reverse complement strand
TAACACCTGGGCTTAGGCAATTCTCTTGCCTCAGCCTCCTGAGTTGCTGGGACTACAGGTGCCTGCCACAATGCCTGGCTATTTTTTTGTTGTTTGGCCGGGGCCAGGTTTGAACCTGCCACCTTAGGTCTATAGGGCCAGTGCCTCATCCACTGAGCCACAGGTGCCGCTTTTTTTTTTTTTTTTAATGTTTGTAGCGATAGGGTCAAGTGATCCTCAGGCCTGGGCTTCCCAAAGTGCTAGCATTACAGGGCTGGGCCGCTGCACCTAGCCCTGTTCTACTTCCTTATTCACCTTACAACACACACTGTTCTACTATTACTTGGTGGGAGCACTCATTCTATTAATATTTTGCATAATGGAAGATATCCTCATCCATGAACATTGAATAAAAGCCATTTAGATCTGTAGCTAAATTTCTTGTTGTTTTGTCTTTTGGCAAGCCAAATGGAAAAGAACCACAGGGCAAGGTTCTGGTGGGGGTGTGAAGGGCTTCCAGACCCTCTGTTAGCACACCACCTTCCCACCACAACAATGTGTTCACTAACCTAGAAGTTCTTGGAGTTCAAGGGTTTTTATGGTAGTTCCATTACAAAGAAAGGCTGATTAAATTGTTGGTTATTGGTTATTGAACTCATTCTCTAGCCTCCTTCCATTCCCCAGAAATTGGAGGGTGGGACGGGATGAGAACATCTAACCATCTTATCCTGGTTTAGACTACATCCTGAAGCTTTCTAGGCTGAAGTTATCTTATTAGCATAAGAGATACAGAAAATTCTGAGGGTTTTAGAAAGCTCTGTACCAGGAACAAGAACTCAGACCAAGAGCCAGGAACTGTCTCCTCTACCTGTATAGGTTACCAGAGACCTTCCCTACACCAGGGCTGGATTTCCCTTGCCTTTAGATCTGACCAGGCAAATGACCAGTCTGGACACATCCCCATTTCCCTAGGCACCTTGCTACCATTTCTGGTGAGAACTTTTCCATCAGTTGGAGAAAACTGACTCTGCTTAACTTAACTGATGTCAACAGAAAAGAGGCCATACTCTGAAAAATAATTTAAAGGTTTATTCCAAGCCAAATTTGAGGACCATGACCCAGAGCCATATCCAAGAAACCTTGAGCAAATGGACTCATGGTGGTGGGGTTAAGTTTGGTTTCTTACGTTTTAGAGAGATAGGAATTCCGGGTGAGGTCATAAATCAATTCATGGAAAACATGCATTGGTTCTGCCCCCAAAGGTGGGACATCAGGAAAGGAAGTGCTTACAGTTGATAGGTGGGTTTAAAGATTCTTTAGCTGATAGTTGGCTGAAAGAGTTAGAGACTTTGTCTAAAAGACCAGGAGTCAGTGAAAAAGAATGTTCAAGATTAAGGGTCAGGCCATGGTGGCTCATGCCTGTAAACCTAGCACTTTGGGAGGCTGACATGGGTGGACTGCCTGAGCTCAGGAGTTCAAGAACAGCCTGAGCAAGAGTGAGACCCTGTCTCTACGTTTTGACCAACGCCCATAGTCCCAACTACCGAGGGGGCTGCGGCAGAGGATGGCTTTAACCCAGGAGTTTAAGGTTGCTGTGAGCTACAACGCCAGGCACTCCACCCAGGGCAAAAGAGTGAGACTCTGTCCCCCCTCCTCCCCCCAAAACAAAGTTAAGTCATTCACTTAGCTAAACTGATAATCAAGCCAGAGTGAGAGCGTGTCTCAAAATATAGCGGGACGTTGTGGTGGGTGCCTGTAGTCCCAGCTACTTGTGAGGCTGAGGCAAGAGAATCACTTAAGCCCAAGAGTTTGAAGTTTCTGTGAGCTTTGACTTCAAGGCACTCTACAGAGGGTGACAAAGTAAGACTCAAAATTAAAAAAAATTTTTTTCCCTTTCTTTTCTTTTCTTTTTTTTTTTTTTGAGACAGTACCTTCATCATAGCTCACAGCAACCTCAAACTCCTGGGCTCAAGTGATCCTCTTGCTTGTCTCCCGAGTAGCTGGGACTACTGGCACTTAAATGTTAGGAAGCTGATTCTCGCCGTAACGCCCCACCTCCCGTCTCGAGGGCTGAGGACTGACCCCCGCCAAAGTATCCAGGGAGCAGAAGGCAACTTTGTTGCGTCCCCTTACTCGCGTCTCGGAAACCGGTCCCAAGTTAAGTTTTGGCGCCCACGCCAGGTTCAGAGCTGGCTCCGAGGCTGGGAGGGGCGTCCGCTTCCCCTGCCTCCTCCTCCCCCGCTCGTCCCCTCCTCCCCTCCCGGGCGGGGGTTCCGGGAACCGGCCCGGGTGGGGCGAGGGAGCTGGGCGGCCGCGCGGGTCGCTGGGGCTGCGGCAGCACCACTACCCGGGGTTTCTGTCCTTCTGTCTGCCCGCCCGCCCGCCTAGCCATGGCTGCTCCGGTCCCAGTGCCACGGATCCTGTTGCTGCTGCTGCTGCTGCTACCGCCGCCTCCAGGTGGTGAGCCTTCGGGTGGGGGCGGTTCGTCCTGCCCTAGGACAGGGGCAGACACTTCATGCGTTGTCCCTGGAACTAGCCAGGCAGCACCAGCCCCGCAGTGCCTCCCACCGACCCCTAATATCCCTGAAGCCGTTGACAGTCCCCCACGAAGGCAGACTTCTCCTCTACCCCAGTGCCCCTCCCTGCCTGAACTGACACTGTCTAGACTCCAGGCAGCTCCTACCTTTGTTCAGCCCTGGAATGGTGGGAGGGGTCTGCCGGCCCTCTACTTTCCCTTCCTGGGGATTGTGTCCCTAGAGGTTGGGGTAGGATTCCCTGGCTTGATTTAACTTGGCCCCGTGGTCCCCCACCAGAGGAATTCTCTGGTAGCCTCTGTTTACTTGCTGGGGGCCCTTGTGTTCTGGAGGCTCTGCATGCTGAGGCTGGTCCCTGGGGAGGAGACACCACTGTGTGTTGGTTGTAGATTGATGATTCACTCTGGAGGACAGGCTGGGGACCTTTTAGGGGTAGGAATTAGAATCCCCCCCCTTGCTTGGCCATGGGAAGCTGAAGACTCCTTTGGGGTGGGTGGCTTCCTGGAGGGGAAGGCTTTATTTCCTGGAGGCTAGGATAAGGCTGGAGGACATGACATAGGGAAATGGGAAACAGGAGTCCTGTGCCCAGTCAGCTGAGCTCTGGTGTGAGTGTGTAGGAGGGTCCAGAGAGGTCTGAGGGTCTGAAAGTGTTTGTGGCATGGATTTGGCAGTGTGTGTCTTCAGCTCTAGCTCAGAGGCTCAGGCTGGGCTGTGGCTGTTCTTGTAGAGACCCTGCTGGAGGTGGGCTCACCTGATCCACCCAGAAGCACAGGCCATGCTGGTGATAACCTGCTTTCATGTGTACAGCTAGCCAACCTGGTCTTGTTGGTGGTCTGATCCTTGGCTCCATGACTTTTACAGAGCAGGGCTCTGCCTGAAGCTGCCAAAAACAAAGTGCAGCTCCCAAACCCCTAGCTATCTCTTCTCAAGGAGGTCACTCAGTGTCTGCCTTTGGGCTTTGCTCTAACAGCCCCAGGGCACATGATTGCTATCCAGGCTCAGTCTCCAGAGTATGTGTCCTGCCTGTGCCAGGACTGTTTCCAGGCCGACAAAGCCACATTTCAGGGATTATCACCAGACCTGTCTCCAGCCTACTGTAGCCATATGGACCTTGCTGGACTAGGTGTTCTGTTTGGGGTTTGCCTTGGCTAATCTGGTACTGTCTCTTCCTGCTTGTGGTTACTAGTTCTCTACTAATGTAGCCTAAGGATACATGGGAACATTTACTGTAGCATCTTCATGGAGGTTTGTAAATCTGTTCTCAACTGTGTCCCGCATTTGTTGTTAGCTAGGCTCCATCAGCTTGATTTTGAACATTGAGTCTTGTGAGGATGCTACTAGATCCCAGCTCTGTAGCTGAGAACCTTGTGATGGCTCTGGGGCTTTAGGTAGTGCCACTACCTCAGAGTCCTGGCCACTGAGCATAGAGATATTTCCTGTGTGTCTGCTTCAGGCCCAGCTCAGTGCTAAGTGCCTTATGGACACTTGTGTACTGGGTGTGACTGGCTGACTGTGATTTGGTCAGGAGTCAAGGGGTGGTCTGTGAGAACTGGGCCCTGAGGTTGGGGATGAGGCTATTGGGCTGAGTGAAGGGGAAAAGGAATGAGGATTAACAACTGGATGGCCCAGTGCCTGGGTGGTCTGCTGTGTGACTGCTGAGTTTGGGCAGCTTCTGGAGGAGGGGGTTGTAAGGCCTTGAAGGATGAGTAGAGCTGAATGGTGGGGGTGGGAAACAGACAAGAATGCAGGCAAAGTGTGGACAGGCTGGAAAGTTGGAGTGATCTTCAGGATCCTTTCACCCTGCTTCCAAGATTCTGGGCTTGATCTTGAAGCAGTGGGAACCAGGGGGATCTGGGAGTGGGGAGTGGCTCAGTCAGAGTCAACATTTAGAAATTTTACTGTCCCATCAGGTCAGTAGATTGGTCAGGGAGAAAGGGAGCCCAGTTTGGGTAGCTTTGCTGTGAGTGAGGGGAAAGGGCAAGGCTGAATGAAGAGATGGCTAGAGCTTGAGAGGTGGCCTTTCAAGAGGCCATCCTTAGAGACAGCCTGTTGTGCTTGTGGCTAGTGGCTTTGCTGGGCATGGCACTGTGGGCCACATGTAAACTGGTTTGTCTCTCTCCTCCAGCCCACAGTGAAGTGTGTGTGGCTTCCCGTGGGCTCAGTCTGTTTCCCGAGTCCTGTCCAGATTTCTGCTGTGGCACCTGTTATAAACAATACTGTTGCTCTGATGTGCTGAAGAAATTTGTGTGGAATGAGGAAAAGTGTGCTGTGCCTGAAACCAGGTGGGTGCTGCTGCCTTGGAGTCCTTGGTTGTGGGTGACAGGGTGGGTGGTCTCAGCCTGTGCCGTGGAGGAGAATGCCTGGAAGAGAGATGCACTGCCCCTTTGGCCTCAGCCCTCCCAACATGGTGGCTGGAGAACTGAGCCAGAGAGTTCGGGGAGTCCCTGTTCAAGGCTAGACTCCCAGACTTACTCAGTTAGTCTCCACCCTTTTTTCCCTATCCTGAGGGCACCAGTTCATCCAGCCTTGGACTGAGCAGGCTTCTCAGGGGTTGGGGGCCTCAGCTGGCCATCTTGGGAATGTGCTCTGTACAGGTGCCCTGTGGGGCCTGGAGGGCA
The DNA here is from genome assembly GCF_000181295.1 of Otolemur garnettii. NCBI lineage: Eukaryota > Metazoa > Chordata > Mammalia > Primates > Galagidae > Otolemur > Otolemur garnettii. The sequence continues at coordinate 722,525 of NW_003852574.1, read as the reverse complement.
CAGTACATGGGCTTATGACCTGTGCCTATCTCTTCCTGGTGCAGCCCATGAATTTACCCTGCATCTTGGGTGTAGGTGGGCTGAGACTGAGGTTCCAGCCCCTGCTTATGTCTCACTTTGCCACATTGTTTCCTTCGTGTTTGGCCACAGGGGTAGAGGGTTGAGGTGGTCCCGCTCCTCAGCTCATAGCAGATGATTTCTTTTTTTTTTTTTTTATAGATAGTCTCACTCTGTCACCTGGTGTCAGCTAGCTCACAGAAACCTTGAACTCCTGGGCTCAGGCAGTCCTCCTGTCTCAGCGTCCTGAGTAGCTGAGACTATAGGTGCCTGTTGCAATACCGGTTTAATTTTTGTATATTTAATAGAGGTGGGGTATCACTCTTGCTCAGGCTGGTCTTGAATTCCTGAGCTCAAGCAATCTTCCCACCTTGGCCTTGCAGAGTGCTGGGTTATAGGTGTGAGCCACCGTGGCTGGCCCGTTGATCATTGGTCCAGGCAAGCCCAAGCCCCCACCATCTTACATTTAATTTCTCATGACCATTCCATTCCCACCCCATAGGTAACCAGTCTGTTGTGTTTAAGGTATCCTTTTGATTGTGTTCTTGCAAAATCTGTATTGCTTCATGGGCACATTTTTAGTTTTTTTTTTTTGTAGAGACAGTCTCACTTTATCACCCTCAGTAGAGTGCCATGGCGTCACATGTCACGCAGCTCATAACAACCTCCAACTTCCTAGGCTTAGGCAATTCTCTTGCCTCAGTCTCCCGAGTAGCTGGGACTACAGGTGCCCGCCCCAATGCCTGGCTATTTTTTTGTTGCAATTTGGCTGAGGCCGGGTTTAAACCCGCCACCCTCGGTATATGGGGCCGGCACCCTACCCTCTCAGTCACAGGCACTGCCCATGGGCATATTTTTAGTGTTACAAGTGCAAGTGTTAGTTTTTGCATTCAGTGTAGTATTTGTAAGATACATCCATGGTGCTGTGCACATCTTGCCTGTGCCCAACACTGCTGTGTCATTTTCCAAGGTATGAGTCCAAAACTGTTGTGGGCATCCTTGTACTCTCCCTTTTACCTCCTTTTATAGAGCTGTGTAAGAATTCCTTGGAAATGGGGGTGGCACCTGTGGCTCAAAAGGGTAGGGCGCTGGCCCCATATGCCAGAGGTGGCGGGTTCAAATCCAGCTCTGGCCAAAAAATGCAAAAAAAAAAGAATTCCTTGGAAATATTCATGCGAGTGGAAATGCCAGGTCCTAAGCATGTACACAGTTACTAAGGACTTCCCAGGTGCTCTTCTTGGGAGTGGCTGGACTGGACTGTACCCCTGCCAACCATGCCTGAGGGTTCCTCACAGGTCATATACTACCCTTTGACTTTTGGCATCTTTCATTTTACAGATGTCTTTTTTTTTTAATTCATTCTAGTGATTTTTATTTATTTATTTATTTGAGACAGAGTCTCAAGCTGTCCTCCTTGGTAGAGTACTATAGTGTCACAGCTCACAGCAACCTCAAACTCTTGGGCTTAAGCAATTCTCTTGTCTCAGCCTCCCTCCCACGTAGGTAGGACTACAGGTGTCTGCCACAATGCCTGGCTATTTTTTTGTTGCAGTTGTCATTGTTTAGCTGGCCAGGCTGGGTTTGAACCTCCCAGCTTCAGTGTATGTGGCTGGTGCCGTAACCACTGTGGTACAGGTGCCGAGCCTTTTTTTTTTGAGACAGAGTCTTACTCTGTCACCCTGGGTAGAGTACCATGGCGTTATAGCTCACAGCAACCTCAAACTCCTGGGCTCAAACCATTCTCTTGTCTCAGTCTCCTGAGTAGCTGGGACTACAGGTGCTTGTCACATCATCTAGCTAATTTTTCTATTTCTAGTACAGGTGGGAGTCTTATTCTTTCTCAGGTAGGTAATTTTTCTTAAAGCAGGAACATTTATTTCATTTACATTTAATGTAGTTCTTTCTCATTTACTATATTGTTTTGCTTTGTTTTTATTCCTTTTTTTTCTTTTCTTTTTTTTGAGACAGAGTCTCACTTGGTCACCCTCAGTAGAGTGCTGTGGCATCATAGCTCACAGCAACCTCAAACTCTTGGGCTCAAGGGATCTTTTGATCTCAGCCTCCCAGGTCGCTGAGATTATAGGTGCCAGCCACAGAGCCTGGCTATTTTTAGAGACAGAGTTTGAGGCTCAGCGCCTGTGGCTCAAGTGGCTAAGGCACCAGCCACATACACCTAAAGTGGCGGATTCGAATCCAGCCCAGGCCACCAAACAACAATGATGGCTATAACCCAAAAAGTAGTCAGGCATTGTGGCAGGCGCCTGTAGTCCCAGCTACTTGGGAGCCTGAGGCAAGAGAATCACTTAAGCTCAGGTGTTGGAGGTTGCTGTGCGCTATGATGCCACAGCACTCTACCCAGGGTGACAATTTGAGGCTCTGTCTCGAAAAAAAAAAAAAAGAGATGGAGCTTCACTCTTACTTAAGCTGGTCTTGAACTCCTGAGGTCAGGTAATCCGCCTGTCTCACCCTCCCAGATGCTAGGATTATAGGTGTGATGCATCTAGTCCATTTTTATTCCTGCTTTTCTATCTTTTACTTCTTCTCTGTATACTTCTATTCTTTTTTCTTGCCTCCAAAACAATGTTGAGTAGAAATGGTGATAGCAGACATCTCTGTCTTATTTCCAGTTTTTTTTTTTTTTCTTGGCTGGGGCTGGGTTAGAACCCACCACCTCCAGCATATGGGGCTGGTGCCCTATTCCTTGAGCCACAGGTACCGCCCCTTATTTCCAGTTTTAAGGGGAAAGAATTCAGTTTTCACCAATAGGTATGAATAGCTATAGTTTTTTTGTAAGTGTCCTTTATCAGGTCAAAGAAGTTTCTGTGCTATTTTTAGTTTGCCTGGATTTTTTTTTTTTTTTTT
>NW_003852574.1:717222-718837 GCF_000181295.1 Otolemur garnettii | reverse complement strand
AGCTCTTGGGCTTAGGCGATTCTCTTGCCTCAGCTTCTGGAGTAACTGGGACTACAGGCACCTGCCACAATGCCCGACTATTTTTTTTGTTGCAGTTTGGCTGGGGCTGAGCTTGAACCTGCCACCTCGGTACCCCATGCCCCTCGGTACATGGGGCTGGCACCCTACTCACTAAGCCACAGGCGCCGCCTTTGTTAATGTTTTTTTTAATTTTTAATTTTTTTGAGATAGAGTGTCACTCTGTTGCCCCAGGCTGGAGTGCCACGGCCTCATTCTAGCTCATAGCAACCTCAAACTCTGGGGCTAAAGCAATCCTCTTGCCTCAGAAAAATTAGCTGAGTGTGGTGGCACTCACCTGTAGTCCCAGCTGCTAGTGAGGCTATTTTTAGTAGAGACATGGTCTCACTTTTGCTCAAATTGGTCTCAAATTTCTGAGTTCAAGTGATCCTCTTGCCTGAGCCTCTCAGAGTACTAGAATTACAGGTGTGAGCAACCAGCTTGGCTAAGTGTTCTTTTTTTCTATCACTTTTCATTGCCAACTTTGTTATAAATCAAGTGTCTACATGTTCATGAATATTCTCCAGGCTTTATTGTTTTATTTGTTTGTTTGTTTTTTTAGAAAGGCTCTTGCTCAATAACCTGGGCTAGAATGCAGTATTAGCATAGCTCAATGCAACCTCAAAACTCCTGGGCTCAAGTGACCCACTACCCTCAGCTGTATGAGTAGCTGGGACTACAAGTGCACGCCACCATTCTGACTAATTTTTTCCCCCTATTTTTAGTAGACATGGGGTCTCACTGTTGCTCAGGCTGGTCTTAAAAGTCTTAGCCTCAAGCTGTCCTCTTAATTTGGCCTCCCAGGGGGCTAGGATTACAGGGCAAGCCATCTATCTACAGGCCTTCTAGACTCTATTCTGGTTTTTTAAAATTCTTTATTAAATCATAACTGTGTACACTAATGCATTTATGGTGTACAATGTGCTGATTTGATATACAGTGTGGAATGATTACATCTAACTGATTGATATAACCATCTCTTTGCTTACTTATTTGTTGTGTAAGACAATTATACTCTACTCTGTTGCATTGGACTATTTGTATCCTTTAGCTAATAGCAGATTTTTAATTATTGTAGCCATATAATAATAAAGCTTGATCATCTTCAGTATTGTTTTGTCTATTTCTGGTGTTTGGTATTTCCATATAGATTTTAGAATCAGCTTGTCAATAAGACTGGCCAAGAATTGCATTGACTCTTTAGGCTATTTTTGTAGAATTAACATTTTATTTATTTATTTATTTATTTTTGAGACAGGGTCTCAAGCTATCAACCTGGGAAGAGATCCATGGCATCATAGCTCACAGCAACCTCTAACTCATGGGCTCAAGAGATCCTCTTGCCTCAATTTTTCTATTTTTAGTAGAGATGGGGTCTTGCTTTTGCTCAGGCTGGTCTCAAATTCAGGAGCTCAAGCAATCCACCCTCCTCGGCTAGGATTACAGGTGTGAGCCACTGTGCCTGGGCAGTTTTCCAATCCATCAACATGGTATATTTCTCCATGTTTTCTGTCATTTTCTCCCAATTTTGTATTATAGTTTTCTTTTTTTTTTTTTT
>NW_003852574.1:715297-716951 GCF_000181295.1 Otolemur garnettii | reverse complement strand
CCGTCATTGTTGTTTGGCGGGCCTGGGCTGGGGATTCGAACCCGCCACCTTAGGTGTACGTGGCTGGCGCCTTAGCCGGTTGAGCTATAGGCGCCAAGCCTATTATAGTTTTCTATGTCAAAGCTTTGTATATCTTTCATTATTTTTTTCCTATGTTTTTGCTTTTTGATAGTACTATAAATATTATAGTTTGAATTTTTCACTTTCTAATTGTTTATTGATGCATATGACTGTGGAAAAACAAACTCAAAGTACCTTTTCTATTATCTCATACCACAACAATCAACACAGAAGATTTCTGTGATCAAACGTGGGGGTTTCTCTATACATACAAAGGGAGCAATCAGTTCTGCCGCAGACACAAACAAGTCTCCTCCAATTCAATTCCAGCACCATCTACTTGATCATAGTATCAGATCCTACAGGTTGAAGGCTCAGTCCCGAAGACTGTCTCCACTTCAGATGCCAGTTGCAAGTCAGGGCCTCTGAAACTTCTGATTGACCAGCTTCAAGTTGAGGTTCATACTACTTCCTCTTTGGGTTTCTGTGAGCTGCAGTGGTTGACAGAACTCAGGGAAACATACTGACTGATTTATTATAAAGGATACAGATGAAGAAATGCATAGAACAAGGTGGGGGGAAGGTCACCCTCCAGGAACCTCTACGTGTTCAGCTATTTAGAAGCTCCCTAAATCCTGTCCCATTCAGTTTTTTGGAGGCTCTATTATGTAGGCATAGCTAGTTGATTAAACCATTGACCATGGGCGATTGGAAATCAATCTCCAGCACCTCTCCCTTCTCCCTTCCCTGGAATATATTAATAAATACAATTACTTTTTTTAATATTGATCTTGTATCCAGAGACCTTACTAAATTTACTTCCTTTTTTGTTTTTTTGAGACAGAGTCCCACTTTGTTGCCCTTGGTAGAGTGCTGTGGTGTCACAGCTCACAGCAACCTTAAACTCTTGGGTTTAAGTGATTATCTTGCCTCAGCCTCCCAAGTAGCTGGGACTAGAGGTGCCCATCACAACACCCAGCTATTTTTTTTGTTGTTGTTGCAGTTGTCATTGTTGTTTAGCAGGTGCAGGCTGGGTTTGAACCCACCTGCCTGTGTATGTGGCTGGCGCCCTAACCACTGAGCTATGGGCACTGAGCATGTAGGTTTTTTTTAAGATACCCTTTATTAGATTAAGATAGGTTTTTGCTATTCTGAACTCCTTTTTTTTTTTTTTTTAACAAGTTTTTGGTGCCTTTTAAAAGGAAAATACTTCTTCTGGGTTTATATCTAGGAATGGAATTGCAAAGTCATTGCATGTGTTCAGCTTTGGCAGATAATTCTAAACAGTTTTCCAATATGCTTGTAACATTTATACTTCCCCCAGCCATGTATGAGAGTTCTAATTTGCTCTACATTCTCTCCAAAGTTTCATATTACAAATCGTTCTTTAAAAATTGAGATATAGGCTTGGTGCCTATGGCTGGCCTGCCAAACAATAGCCAGGTGTTGTGGTGAGCAACGGTAGTCCCAGCTACTTGGGAGGTGGAGGCAGGAGAATCTTTTGAGCCCAGGTGTTGGAGGTTGCTGTGAGCTGTGATGCCATAGCATCTACCCAGGGCGACAGCTTGAGGCTCTGTCTCAAAAAAAAAAAAAA
>NW_003852574.1:711940-712940 GCF_000181295.1 Otolemur garnettii | reverse complement strand
CTACCTTAGGTGTATGTGTCTGGTGCCTTAGCCGCTTGAGCCACAGGCGCCGAGCCAGTCCCAGCTATTCTTGAGGCTGAGGCAAGAGGATCACTCAAATCCAGGAGTTTGAGGTTGTTGTGAGCTATGATGATGCCATGGCACTCTACCCAGGGGCAACAGAGTGAGACACTGTCTCAAAAAAAAAAAAAAAGAAAGAAAGAAAGAAAGAAAATCGACAGGCTGCTTGTAGTGGCTCATGCCTATAATCCTAGCACTCTGGGAGGCTAAGGCAGGTGGATTGTTTGAGCTCAGGAGTTTGAGAACAGCCTGAGCAAGAGCAAGACCCCATCTCTAAAAAAAAATAACCAGGTGCTATGGTGAGCAGCTGTAGTCCTAGCTGCTTGGGAGGCTGAGGCAAGAGGATCAGTTGAACCCAAGAGTTTGAGGTTGCTGTGTGCTATGACGGCATGGCACTCTACCCAGGGTGACAAAGTGAGATTTTGTCTCAATTTAAAAAAAAAGAAAAACAAAATAAAATTGATAGGAAGGTAGTTTTTTTTTTTTTGTGCAGTTTTTGGCTAGGGCTGGGTTTGAACCCGCTACCTCTGGCATATGGGACCAGCGCCCTACTCCTTTGGGCCACAGGCCCTGCCCAGGGAGGTAGGTAGATTTTAAGTGTTCTCACCACACAAATGGTATGTGAAGCTGGGCGTGGTGGCTTGTGCCTGTAATTCTAGTATTTGGGGGGACCAGTGTGGGCGGGTTGCTTGAGCTCAGGAGTTTTGAGACCAGCCTGAGCAAGAGGAAGACCCCCATCTCTACTAAATATAGAAAAACCAGCTGGATGTTATGGTGGGCACCTGTAGTCCTTGGTACTTGGGAGGCTGAGGCAAGAGGATTGCTTTAGTCCCAAGAGTTTGAGTTTGCTGTGAGCTATGATGCCATGGCAGTCTAGCCTGGAGGAACAGAGTGAGACTGTCTCAAAAAAAAAAAAAAAAAAAAGAAGTTTAATATGTGG
>NW_003852574.1:709520-711912 GCF_000181295.1 Otolemur garnettii | reverse complement strand
AAAAAAAAAAAAAAAAAAAAGAAGAAGAAGAAGAAAAGAAAAAAAAGGTACTGTGAGGTACTGTATGGGAAATAATATATACACTAATTAGCTTGGTTAGTCATTCCCACCATCATGGGATCGCTACTCTCACAATCTCATCTAAGCCTAATTACCACTTGAAAGCTCTGTTTCCAAAGATCATCACACGGGGGTGGGAGGGCACTAACATTCAGTCTATAGCACCTCAAACTTGGCCCTGCAAAATTCACGACCTTCTTATAAGCAAAATGCATTCATTTCATTCCAACAGCCCTGAAAGTTTTCCCTTGTTCCAACATCAACTCACAAGTCTAAAATCTGAAGTCTGAATATCAACTAAATAAGATGTGGATGAGACCAGAAGTATGATTGTCCCTGAGGCAGACTCTCTGTCTAGCTGTGAAACTAGATATTTGCTTCCAAAATACAGTGGTGGCACCGGCATAGGATAGGCATTCCTATTCCAACAGGGAGAGATCTGTAGGAAGAGACAGGGTCCAAGCAGTTCTAAAGAAGGCAAACACCATTAGACTTTAAAGCTTAAGAATAATCCTCTTTGCTGGATAGCCTACCCTCTGGACCTCCTGGGGTGAGGTTTACACCCCATAGCTCTGCTGGATGGCAGTCCCGGCCTTTAAAACTGAGGTAAGAGAGGGCCAGCACCTGTGGCTCAGTCAGCTCAGTCGGTAGGGCACCAGCCCCATGTACCAAGGATGGTGGGTTCAAACCCAGCCCCGGCCAAACGGTAATAAATTGATGCTTCTGTATTTACAGTAGTTATTAAGAATTTTTTTTTTTTGAGACAGCCTTAAGCTATCCCCCTGGGTAGAGTGCTGTGGCATCACAGCTCATAGCAACTTCCAACTCCTGGGCTCAAGCGAGTCTCCTGCCTCAGCCTCCCAAGTAGCTGGACCACAGGCGCCCACCACAACTGGCTATTTTTTGGTTGCAGCCATCATTGTTGTTTGGCGGGCCCGGGCTGGATTCCAACCTGCCACCTTAGGTGTATATGGCTGGTGCCTTAGCCACTTGAGCCACAGGTGCTGAGCCTAAGATATTAAAAAAACAAACAAACAAACAAACAAACAAAACCTGAAGTAAAAGGCAACCCAGGCCCCTCTCCTCCCAATTTGGCCTGAGTACTCTGAGCCTGTGGTGGGAGTGGCATCCCTGATGAGGTTTGAATTGCCTTTAGGATCCTTTCCTTGTCTTGAAGAACTGTGCACCTTCACAACCAAGTAGATGTGTGGCCCAGTCCTGTGGTATCTAAACCCGACTGCCTCCCTTCATTTCATCTCATCTCTCCTGCCTTCAGTTCAAACTGGAAACTTTTCTTCTGGGGTGACTAATTAGGTATATGGCTCATACCCATTCTAATTTCCTACTAAATAGTTTTTGGACCACATTCTTTTTTGAGACAGTGTCTCACTTTGTTGCCCTGTGTGGAGTGCCATGGGGTCATATCTCACAACAACCTCAAACTCTTGGGTTCAAGTGATCCTCTTTCTTCAGCCTCCTGAGTAACTGGAACTATAGGCATGTGCCATCATGCTTGGCTAGTTTTTCCTAATCTTTAGTAGAGATGAGGGGTCTTGGTCTTGCTCTCCTGAGTCTTGAACTGGCTGGTCTTGAACTCCTGAGTTCAGGTGATCCACTTGCCTTGGCTTCCCAAAGTGCTAGGATTACAGATGTGAGTCACCTGGATTATACTCTTAAGTATTCTCTATAATTTGCATGTGCTGAGAATTTTCCAAATTTCTAAATTCCTCTTAGCACTTGGGGAGGCCAAGGTGCAGGATAATTGCTTGAGGCCAGGAGCTTGAGACCAGCCTGAGCCAAGAACAAGACCTCCTCTCTGCAAAAAATAGGAAAATTAGCCAGGCACAGTACTCCTGGCTGTTCCAGAGGCTGAGGAAGGAGGATCACTTGAGAGTAGGAGTTCTAGGCTGTAGTGAGCTAATGGTGCCACTGCACTGTTGCCTGAGATGATAGAGTAAAATCTTGTCTGAAGAAAAAAAAAAAAGATTGCTTCAGCTAAATATCCAGTATATTTCAAGTTTTCTGAATTACTCAATCTTTAATCTCTGTAGGCTCTTTTTTTCCCCCTTTAATTTCACTGCTTAATCTTTAAACCAGTGGTTCTCAACCTTCCTAATGCCTCCTAATGCTGACACCCTTTATTATAGTTCCTCATGTTGTGGTGACTCCCAACCATAAAATTATTTTTGTTGCTACTTCATAACTGTAATTTTGCTACTGTTAAGAATTGCAATGTAGGCTCGGCACCTATAGCTCAACCGGCTAAGGCGCCAGCCACATACACCTAAGGTGGCGGGTTCGAATCCCCAGCCCGGACCCGCCAAACAACAAT
>NW_003852574.1:708187-709433 GCF_000181295.1 Otolemur garnettii | reverse complement strand
CAGGAGTTGGAGGTTGCTATGAGCTGTAATGCCATGGCACTCTACCCAGGGGGACAGCTTGAGGCTCTGTCTCAAAAAAAAAAAAAAAAAAGAATTGCAATGTAAATATCTGATATGCAGGATGTATTTTCATTGTTACAAAGGGGTCACAACCGACAGGTTGAGAACTGCTGCTTTAAACTGTATATGTATTGTTATTTTAATGTCAGTATCTGATAACTTCAGTATTGGAAGCCCCTGTGGATATTTGCATTATAAATTGTTTCTGTTCTCAATTTATATTGTCTGGTCTTCTAGTGTTCCTGAAAATTTTTGACTGTGTGCCTAATGTTGCATTTGCAAAATTGATTATTGAGATTTGGAATTTAGGACTTTTTTCTAGGAATGACTTCTGTTGCTTCTGCCAGTAGCATTAAACCTTCCAGGATCATCCTGGCCTGTCTGCAGAGAAGTGACTAGAATGGGGCTGTCTGCTCTGTCTCTCCCTTTCTCTTGACGTCCATCTTCTCAGATCTCAGCCCAAATGGAGGGGGGTCACAGGGACCACCCTGCATTGTGGGCTCTGCATTTGATCTCTTACCTGGGCCTCCTACAGCTTCCAGAAGTGCTGCTCACCCTCTCAGCTGTCTCTGAAATCAGCTAATACCCGCAGGAGAACAGGGACCTTGGGTGCTATGCTTATCTTCCTGGGTCTTTGTTCCCAGCTTCACCCCCACTGCACCCCTACTTCGTATCCTTCATATTGCTTTCCAAGCTTCCACTCTGATTTTGTAAAAAATATTTTCTTCCTAGCTTTACTGGTTGTCTTTCAGATTTATTTGGGTATAGTTGTTGCTTATCTGGTTTTGGCTTTTTTTTTTTTTTTGGAGACGGGCTCTTACTCTGTTGCCTGGGCATAGGGTGAGGGCAGTGGAGTCATCAAAACGCGCTGTAGGGGGGCAGCGCCTGTGTTTCAGTGGGTAGGGCACTGGACCCATATACTGAGGGTGGCGGGTTCAAACCCGGCCCCAGCCAAGCTTCAACAAAAAAATAGCCAGGCATTGTGGTGGGCGCCTGTAGTCCCAGCTACTTGGGAGGCTGAGGCAAGGGAATCACCTAAACCCAGGAGTTGGAGGTTGCTATGAGCTGTGATGCCACAGCACTCTACCAAGGGTGATAAAGTGAGACTCTGTCTCTACAGAAAAAAAAAAAAATTGGCTGTAGGGCAACGCCTATGGCTTAAAGGAGTAGAGTGCTGGCCCCATAT
>NW_003852574.1:705943-707397 GCF_000181295.1 Otolemur garnettii | reverse complement strand
TCACAGCTCACAGCAACCTCCAACTCCTGGGCTTAAGCGATTCTTTTGCCTCAGCCTCCCCAGTAGCTGGGACTACAGGCACCCGCCACAACACCCAGCCATTTTTTTGTTCCAATTAATTAGCTGGCCTGGGCCAGGTTCGGAGCCGCCACCTTCGGTGTATGTGGCTGGTGCCATAACCACTGTGCTATGGGTGCCAAGCCACTGGATTGTTTTTTAAATTAAAAAAAATTTTTTTTGGTAGAGATAGGGGTCTCAGTATGTTGAACTCCTGGCCTTGAGCAATTCTCTGGCCTCCCAAAGTGCTGTGAGCATAGGTATGAGCTATCATACCTGGCCTTTTCTGGATTATTTTCATGCAAATCCCAGACATCATAAAAATTTCTCCCTAAATATTACTTTTCATGCTAAAAACAAGGCCTTTAAAGGGAACTATATCTGGCCGGCACAGTGCCTCATGCCTATAATCCTAGCACTCTGGGAGGCAGAGGTGGGTGGATTGTTTGAGTTCAGGAGTTTGAGACCAGCCTGAGCAAGAGCAAGACCTTGTCTCTACTAAAAATAGAAAAATAAGCTGGGCTTTGTGGCCAGTGCCTGTAGTGTCAGCTACTTGGGAGGCTGAGGCAGGAGAATCGCCTGAACCCAGGAGTTTGAGGTTGCTGTGAACTATGATGCCTGAGCAACAGACTGAGATTCTGTCTCAAAAAGAGAGAGAGAGAGAGAGGGAGGGAGGGAGAGAGAAAGAGAAAAGAAAGAAAGAAAAAGAAAAATGAGCTAGTGTTTTAGCAGCCATCTGTTGTCCCAGCTACTCTGGAGGCTAAAACAGAAGAATCAATTGAGCCCAAGAGTTTGAGGCTGCATCAAGCTATGATAATGCCTAGTTTGGGTGACAGAGTAAGATTCTGTCTCAAAAAAACAAAACAAAAGGGCCAGGCATAGTGGTTTACACCTGTAATCCCAGCACTTGGGAGGCCAAAGCGGGTGGATAGCCTGAGTTTGTAGCTTCAAGACCAGCCTGAGCCAGAGAGAGACCCCATCTCTAAAAATAACCGGGTGTTGTGGTAGGCATCTGTAGTCCCAGCTACTTGGGAGGCTGAGGCAAGAGAATTGCTTAAGCCCAAGAGTTTGAGGTTGCTATGAGCTATGATGCACTGCACTCAATCAAGGGTGACCAAAAAAACAAAAACAAAAAATCTCCACCTCTGCTGTACTTTTAGTTAGTGCCTTCTTTTTTTGGAGACAGAGTCTCACTTTGACACCCTCAGTAGAGTGCTATGGCATCATAGTTCACAGCAACCTCAAACTCTTTGGGCTCAAGTGATCTTCTTGCCTCAGCCTCCCAAGTAGTGAGTAGTGGGACTACAGGCTCTCACCAAAATGCCTTGCTGTTTTTTTTTTTTTTTTTTGAGACGGAGCCTCAAGCTATCCCCCTGGGTAGAGTGCCATGGCATCAC
>NW_003852574.1:698313-703821 GCF_000181295.1 Otolemur garnettii | reverse complement strand
CTCTTGAGCCCAGGAGTTGGAGGTTGCTGTGAGCTGTAATGCCACGGCACTCTACCCAGGGGGACAGCTTGAGGCTCTGTCTCAAAAAAAAAAAAAACTATTGATATCACACTGGCCATTAATTTCAAAGAAAATAAAACAGGCTTGGCACCTGTAGCAAAGTGGTTACAGTGCCAGCTACATGTACTGAGACTGGCAGGTTTGAACCTGGCCCAGGCGTGTGGCAGGCGCCTGTAGTCCCAGCTACTTGGGAGGCTGAGGCAAGAGAATTGCTTCAGCTCAAGAGTTTGAGGTTGCTGTGAGCTGTGACACCATGGCATTCTACAGAGAGCATCATAGTGAGGCTCTATCTCAAAAAATGAGATGCTGGTGTGGGTTGAAGGCCATCTTCAGGAGGCCACTGACGCTACCAATTTGTGATTTGTGGTAGTTTTTGTGCATGTCTTGTGTGTGCTCTAGAGTAGTGTTTGCTTGTCCTCATATGCTGTGGGGCTCAACAGTGTTAATTATGAGGTTTTTCTTTGCAGTGTGCCCACCAGCATGGAGCAACTGGAGCAGCTGGGTTCAGCACTGAGGTTTCGCTCTAGCTTGGACAGCGACCCCATGTCAGGGTAAATAAAGCTTGAGGCTGGGTGCATCTTCCAGGCAAAGGTGACAAGGGGGCTTAGGTGGGCGAGGGCAAGGGCTATGGAAACTGGGATGACATCATTGGTTTGGAGCCCCAAAGAAGCTGTTACCATTTCAGACCCCTGGGACCCTTGAAGCTTATGTTGGGTAGTGTGCATTAGTGTGCTGGAGTGGGCTTGGGGGTTACTGTGGTTGAGGTTATCATTTGAAGGCCCAGTAGTGAAGGTCATATTGACCTAGGTGATGGGGGGTGGTGGCAGCAAATCACTGATGGGTCCTGATGGGGGAGGGGTGACAATGATGGGGGAATGGTGACAGCCTGAGGTAATGGGAAAAGGTAGCAAGTGTATTATGATGGGGTATTGGTGATACTGGTGACAGTGAGAGGGTGAATGGTGGTGGTGGGTACGTGGTGATGGGGTGATAATGTGAGACAAAGGTGTTAGGACAACTGATAGTGCCATGGTCCCTATGTCAGGACCTTCATCTCAGGGAACCAGGAAGCAAGCCCGTCCTTCAAACTCCAGACTCCTTCACCAGGTTTCTTTTTTTTTTTTTTGGACAAAATGCTACTTTAATCATTATATTGTGATTATAATAGTGCTTGTAAATTCTTGGGGTTTTTTTTTCTTTTTTATTATTTGGAATTCATTGAGGATATAAAGAATTAGGTCACACTGATTGCATTTGTTAGGTAAAGTTTTTATAGTTGTGTCCCAACCCCAAGAGGTGTGCTATACAACGTGACCCCCCATCCTCTCTCTTTTCCCTGTTCATCTGCTGCTCCCTCCTTCCCCTCCCCCCTACCTTGTATTAAGTCATCCACTGGCTTCATATTAGAATTGAGTACTTTGGATTCTAGCTTCTCCATTCTTGTAATACTTTACTAAAAAGAATGTGTTCCAACTCAGTTCAAGTGAATATGAAAGTTGTATAATCTCCATCCTTTTTAGTGACTGCATAGTTTTCCATGCACACATATACCGCAGCTTGTTAATCCATTCCTTGGTTGGTGGGCATTTAGGTTGTTTCCACATTTTGGTGATGTAGATTGAGCTGTGATAAACAGTCTAGTGCAAATGTCCTTATGATAACTTCACTGGGTTTCTGCCCTTCTTTGTCACCACTATGGCAGGTGTCCTGACACACACTTTATGCAGATGGAATGAGTGTGCTGCCTTACATTTGTGTGTTTTCCTGGCTTGTGTCTGTTCCACTTGCTGTCCCCTGCTCTGGGGAATCTAAGAGAAGGGGCTGACTGGCCATTTGGAGGAAGGAACCTTGGGCTCTGGGCCTGGGGAAGGGGGTTTGGTTCTTGTTCTCTACATCCTTACCTGGGCCTGGCCAACCATGGGGCCTCACTGGCGGTAGCAGAACACAGGGCACAGGTCTTGTGAGTGGTGTAGGTTGCCCGCGGCTGGTCAGATACTGAGACCTCTCTCCTCATCCAGGATCTCCTGTCCTGTACCGAGGCCCAGGCTCGCAAATGGCCCCACAAGAGATTCTGACACTCAGCCCATGTGAGCCTGGAGGCAGCTCAGGAGAGGGGACCTCATCCGGAGGACAGTGGGCACCATGGAGGATCTGATTGGTTTTAGGAAGAAGACTATAGGGCTGGGTGTGGTGACTCATGCCTGTAATCCTAGCACTTTGGGAGGCTGAGGAGGGTGGATCTCCTGAGCTTAGGAGTTTGAGACCAGCCTGAGCAAGTACAAAAAAAATAGTTGGACACTGTGGCTGGCGCTTGTCCCAGGTACTTGGGAGGCTGAGGCAAGAGAATCGCTTGAGCCCAAGAGTTTGAGGTTGCTGTGAGTTATGATGCCACAGCACTCTACTGAGAGTGACAAATTGAGACTCTATCTCAAAAAAAGAAGACTACTCTGGCTACTCTGTGGGGGATGGAAAAAGAAGAGGTAAGGGGTGTGGCAGGCAGCCAATTGGAGGCAGCTGTGGCTTCTAAGCCAGAAGTGCTGTAGGCCAGAGGAAGACTGGGCTTGGTGGAGAGAGGTGAGGATGGAGACCTGCATTCAACAGCTGCTCACTGGGAAGGGAGCTGAAGGAGGAGAAGGGCTGCTCTGGTGGGACATAGGATGGGTATAGGTTGAGGGTGGGCTTGAGGTGAAGGGTTAGGGGTGACATGAGTGTGTGAAGCACTGAATCTGAGGGTTGGTGAAGGAGGAGCTGAGAGGGAGCATTCAGAGAGATGGGAGGACCCAGGTGTAGGCTGGTCTGTGAGCAGTGACCATTGTGATGTGCACTGTGAGATGGGGATTTCCTGGCCAGAGGCCATGGTGCCCTGGGCTCATTGAACAGGGAGTTGGAAGTGTACACAATGAGGACAACTCTGTGGAGAGATTTAGCTGTGAAAGGATGAGGAATAAGATAGGAGTTGGAGCAGAAATTGATGTGAAAGCTTATGCAAGGGTGGAGACTTGAGCTGGGAGAGCAGAGAGAGGGGATAGTGCTGGATAAGCTCCCCAAGAGGTGTAGGAGCAAGTGTGGCTGCCTAGGGGTGTGGCAGCAGGGAGGAGCCTGGGGCCAGTTCCGGTGGACCTCTTCCTCCCTGAGGTGTGAACACAGGTGTGTCAGTCCAGCCTCAGGCTATGTATGGTTGCACAACCCTGGGCCTCCCCTGTTCTGTGTTTGCAATGCCCTGCCCACTCCTGCCTTTCCTGCCCCAGTGCTGCCCCTCGGCACCTCCCACCAGCTGAGAAGACCAGACAGCCACAGTGATGCTCCCCTCTCACACCTCACCCGCATCTCTTGTCCTTCTCTGCTTTGTTCTGAGCCGAGCACCATGCACAGGATGTGCTTTATAAGGACGTGGGGCATGAGAAGTGGGTGCTGGGAGGAGGAAGGTGGGGAGACAAGGTCATCAGTGACACCTCTCTTTTGAACATTCTCTGGCTTCCTGTCTTTTGCACCAGGCATCTGTGTGCTGCCACCCCAGCCAAAGTACTGTTTTGTCCACAAGAGAGTTGATGCCTAGATGGGCCCTGCTTTCTGGGCTGAGGCTGAGAGCTAAGAAGCTCGGTAGGGAAAGACCCTGTGGCCAGGGTCAGGGACAAGATCTGCCCTGCTCCCCACCTCCTATTCCTCCTTTCCTCCTTGTTCTCAGACTCTTGGCCTTAGCTGTCCTTCTGGGCTGCTTCTTGGCTTTCCTAAGAATGTGGCATCAGGTCAGAGCACAGGGATGCGGATGAGCCCATGTTTGCCTGGCCTTGAGATGTCACAACCTGGAGGAGGGGTGTCTTCTCTCAATGGGGGCTCTGAGCTTCCCATAGTATGGCCAAGTTGCCTTTGGGCTCAGGGTTGGCCCAGGCCTTCTGAACCCCCCATCCCCAGACTTAGGCAGGTGACTCTCAACCTGTCCTGTTGAGTGGTCAGTGGCTTGCATCCATTCTTGGCTTGTTTTCTCCTTACAGCTTTCTTGGGCTCCCTGTAATGGTTCCTTTGGATCCTGATTTCATGGTCCCTTTCAGCTTCTGGCCACTTACAGAACTGTTGGGCAACTGCTGTGTTTAAACACCTGTGTGGTAGTACCTCTGGCTGTAGGACCCAGGCAGACCACACTGACCCTCTGCTCTGACTACATTGTTATGATGCAGGGGAAAGGTGGGGAAGTCTATTAGGTGAGCAGTGACAACGGCTAACTCTCAGGCACCCGCTGTTATAGACTATCTGTACCTGCCAGCATCACAGGAGAGTGCTGATGTCCTTGTCCCAGACACAGCCTTTTCTAAGTCTGAGCATTGGGAATTTTTGCCTCCTAGGAGGCTGCCCAATGCTCTGCAAGCTTTATAATCCTACCAAGACTCCCAGACTGGGCTATTGCTCCTCTGGCCTTCAGTTCTCTCATGCTAGGCTGAGTCTACTTTCTGAACTTGGCCTTTAAACTCCTCTATCCATGAAGATGAAGATTCAACAAACAAGCTCCAACCTTGTTACCATTTTCTTTCTTTCTTTTTTTTTTTGAGACAGAGTCTCACTATGTTGCCTTTGGTGGAGTGCTGTGGCATCACAGCTCACAGCAACCTCAAACTCTTGGGCTTAAGCAATTCTTTTGCCTCAGCCTCCCAAGTAGCTGGGACTACAGATGCCTGTCACAACGCCGGGTTATTTTTATTGTTGTTGTTTTAGCAGACCCCGGCCGGGTTTGAACCCGCCAGCCATGGTGTATGTGGCCGGCACCCTAACCACGCAGCTATAGGAGCCATGCCCTATGACCACTTTCAAAAATCTATAGACAGTCAACGTGGATGAGAACTAACTGGTGATCGTCAGACACATCAAATAAAGTTATAAAACCAAAATTAAATAAACAAACTCCTCTATCCAAGAGGTTGCCTCAGCCCTGAGAGGCCTCATTTCTTCCTCTTGGAGGTGTGGTTCCAGGAGTACTGTTGCCTGGTATGGCCATAGGCCCCTGCTGCACTCTGCAACCACACCTCTGGTGTTGCTTGACTTTCTCAGAGTGTCATGTTTGACTGACTTGCTAAGAGCTACCCATGAGATCCCTGTGTGAATTTATTTATTCATTTGTCAGATATGTATTGAGCCCCCATTATATGCCAGGCACTGGAAATATAATGGTGGCCCAAAGCATCACAAAGTACAGTTAATCAAATATTCACACAGTGGAATGTGTGTTTATGAACTGAGGTGGAAAGGAATTTAATTCTGTAAGAACATTAACTGAGGAGCCTTTGTGGCAAGGGAAAGTGTTCTTGAGGAAGTGAAACTTTGAGCTGAGGTCTGAAGGGTGAGCAGGAATTAATTTGGTGGGCTTGGGGGAGGGAGGAAGAAAAGGGCTGACCAGGCAGCAGGAACTGCCTGTGCAAAGCCCTGGAGGCAGGGCTCAGCTTGGTGCTTTCTATTTTT
>NW_003852574.1:686977-697671 GCF_000181295.1 Otolemur garnettii | reverse complement strand
ATTCGAACCCGCCACCTTGGGTGTACATGGCTGGCGCCTTAGCCACTTGAGCCACAGGCGCCAAGCCAGATTTTTCTTTTCTTCTTTTATTATCTACTATAACATACATACAGGAAAGTACACTCAAACACAGTTTAGCCAAGTAATTGCAAAGTGAATTCCTTTGTGATCCCAAGAGCTACAGGAGCTATGATGGGGAAGTGGCCCTGGTTGGATGGCCAGGGGAACATAAGGAGGCAGATTAGTGACTTGGGGAGTGCGCTGGTGGGAAAGGAAGGGCAGAGGGTTCAGGCTGGACTTTGCTGATTGTGTGTCAGCCGGGGCCCCAGGGCTGTGCTCCAGGGCCTTGGTGGAGGAAGGTGCCCATCCAGGGGGATGGCTAGAACAGGGCTAGTGGGGGTCGGGAATATTAAGGCAAACAGAGGCTCTATGTCTCTTAGATCCCCCAGTGTGCCATCCTGGGCAGTGGGCAGACAGACGGCTACATTTGGAGGCCGGACTCTTACAGGCACGGCTCCCAGAAGGCGGCTTTGGGAAGGCAGCCAGGACGCCTGGCTTCTGCTCCTCCCCTTTTGGCTCCTTGGCTGCTAGCACAGCTGCGGTGCCTGGGCCATACTGTGTCTTTAAGAGGGTGGCTTCGGGCCTCCGTGTCTGTCTTTCCTGCTGCTGACGTCATCTGGAAGAGATTTGCTTTACTTTTGCCCCTTGAAAGGGGAGGAGATTGAAACTGAGTGGCCCACGATGGTAAGAGGGGAAGTCCCAGGGTGCAGGAAGCCCCTGGGTGAAGGCGCAGGCTAACATGGGGTGAGCATGGGTGCCATACCGTGTGTGAGAGATAGAGAGAAATGGAGAGTGAGCTCTCTGGAGATGATGAGGGCCCTATCGCAGAGTCATTGTGTGTTAGTGTGTGTGTGTGTGTGTGTGTGTGTGTGTGTGTTTCTCTTCCTGCTCTTGGTTGGGCAGGAAGACACCTATGATTTGATGGTCCTGTCTTGGGGGCATTGTCTTTGACTGCATAGGAGCTGCCTGGTGCTTTTGAGACTTGAACCTGGGATGCAAAGGGCCTATTCCATCTGTCCAGGATTGTGTGGGTGGGGCCTTGTTGAGGTTACACCATCCTTCTGGGCTGTGAGGTGAAATCCCCTGGACCCAGGGAGGGACCAACACCCTCCCTGGTCTTCTGAGGGCACAGGTGCCGTAACAGCTAACAAAGCTCCTTCAATTTTTGAATGTGTCTGGTGCAGTTACCAAGCAGTTACCTTTTATTAGAGTAAAGCTTGGCCTCTAAGAGCATTAGAGAAGAGTAAGGGGTCTGTCTGTCTGCCTTTGGAAGTCAGATTTGGAAAACTTCCAAGGCAAGGCCCTCCATTCCAAGGCCAGGGTCAGGCAGGGAAACCTCTTGCCTTCAGTCCCTCTGAGTCGCCCTCTGGCTGAAGTGGCCATGCTGGTCAGAGTTGGGGAGCGTAGGGATATGTGTAAACATCAGGCACAGTGCTTGATAGAAGGCACACTTGCAGTGAGAGGCCCCTGTTACTATAGGGAGCCAGAAGCCCTGCCTGGGCTATGGTGGGAGTCAGAGAAATGCTGTAAGCCTTTCCCTGCTATTCTAGCTACACCAGCTTTCGTCCTCCTGGAGCTTCTACCCATTCCCCCCCTCTCCGCCCAACCTGTGCTAGAGGTTTTCTAGAGTCATTTTATCTTCAACATCTGCCTCTTATACTGGACTATGGGCTCCCAGGGGCCAGGGTTGATTGTCTTGCCCACCACTGAGTTTTTGCCTTAAATCACACAATGCCTGGCTTCATGTGCGCGATACCATGGGGTGGCTGGGGTGGACGAAGTACCTATGGGGGAAAGGACTTGAGGAATGCCCTCCTATGCTCCTGAGGGCAAGGTGAAGGCAGACTCAGGGTGAGGTGCTTTACATAGACTTACAGACACCCCCATTTTACACATGAGGAAACTGAGGCTGAAACAAGTTCAAACTACACTACCAGGGAGTTGCCATATCTGCATTGTGCAGTCTCTTCTGGCAAGGGGGGTGTCCCCTGGGAGTGGGTGAAGTGGGGATGCTGGTCCTGGGAGGCTGTGAGAGGCCCTGGATCATGACTGGCTTTTTGGCAGGTTTGGAGCTACTGTAGCCATTGGCCTGACCATCTTTGTGCTCTCTGTTGTCACCATCATCATCTGCTTCACCTGCTCCTGTTGCTGTTTATACAAGATGTGTCGCCGGCCACGTCGTAAGCATGCTCAGCCCCACCCTGCCCTACTGTGACTCCCCTTGTGTGTGGTGGAGATCCCTGGGTGGGCAAGGGCAGTGCCAGAGCCCTGCTTTGGCTAAGCTGAAGGGAGGAGTGGCAAGCCTGGCTCTCACGGCCTAGGGAGATAAAGGGTCCTGACTGGGATTCTCTTTGCAGCGGTTGTGACCACTACCACGGCCACCACGGTGGTACATGCCCCTTACCCTCAGCCTCCAAGTGTGCCACCCAGCTACCCTGGACCAACGTATCAGGGCTACCACCCCATGCCCCCCCAGCCAGGGATGCCAGCTGCACCTTACCCGACGCAGTACCCACCACCCTACCCGGCCCAGCCCATGGGCCCACCGGCTTACCATGAGACCTTGGCTGGTGAGTGTCACTACTGACTCTGACCCTTTCTGGCCTCCCAAGCTTCTGCCTGCACACCCCCAGACACCCATTCCAGAGTACATGGCTGAATAGGCCTCTGCCCCCTTCTGCTTGCCTGCCACTCACACCACACCCCACTGTGCCCTTTGTCAACCAGTGTCTTCTCTGTTTTCAGGAGGTGCAGCCGTGCCCTACCCTGCCAGCCAGCCTCCGTACAACCCAGCCTACATGGAGCCCCCGAAGGCAGCCCCCTGAGTGTGCCCCTACCTCTCTGGCTGCCACTTGATTATGCTGTTTGTGTGGGTGGTATGCAGGCATGGTTCCTTACTACCTTGCGTGTGGTGTGTGTGTTCTGTCTGTACATGTGGCTTCTTCTGATGCTGATGAGGTGGGGAATAATTCTTGCCAGAGTGGGCTGGGGGCAAACTTTGTTCTCTTCCTCCTGTGAAATTATGCTTTCTGAAATCTGAGCAAAATTCAAAGGATGGGGTGGGAGTTCTTTTCCAGCTCACCCTAGGGTGACTGGTGTGGCCTGTCGTACTAGGAGAGAGTAGCATTATGTGGGTATGGTGTAGATGTGTTTCAGCAAGATGGGCAGCCACTGATTGAGGCTGTGGCTTGTCCCCAGGGTTTGGGGGGCCCTTTGCAGAGCCAGGGCCACAATGTAGGGAAATAGGTAAGCTTGAGATCTGGCCAAGCTGGGTTTTAGGCCGTTGGATAGATGTTTCACTGCTCCTTGGAGCTGATGCCATGCAGTGGGAGTTGGGTGGCCTCCTGATGCCAAAACACCTCAGGCAGAGGACCCCCTGCCCCCGACAGGTGCCTGCCTGGATTGCCCCTGCTTCTTCCCTGGGACCACTTGGAGGGCCACATCCACTCATGGCCTGGCTGCCACAGGGAGTTTTTTGCCCTTGCTGGTGCCAGCCCCTGACACAGGTGGGCAGGGTGGCCTCGGTCCACTGACACACTCAGGTCTCTTTCCTGGAGTGTTTGTTTTTACTTTTAGCCAAACATTTTGTGTGGTTTTCTGTTTTCAGATGTGTGTGAGAGTTGATGTGAAACTGAAACCCCCAGGTCCTGGAGGGAAATTGACAGAGGGCCAACTTGACAGCTCTGATAGTCCCTGGTATCTCAATACCAGTGTACAGAATATCCAGTTCCTCTACTCCACCCCACAGTTTGTCCTGGCAGCAGGAACACCTGGGCCAAGGGGCCATCTGGATCAAGGAGGGGGTGTTTGGTGGCAGCTCTGGCCCAGACATGAATACCTCCGTGTTCCTTGTCCCTCTGTTGATGTCTGACCAGATCTATCTTAGCTTTGTATTTGTCACTGTTTCTGAGTTTAGTGTCTGCAACTTTGTTTATAATAAATGCAGATATTTAGATCTCCTGCCCCTTTCTTCATACCTACTGAGATTAGGCACTAGGCTGTGTACCCACTCACTATTTGGGTTTCTGTTGCACTAGGATGTTTTCACTGTCCTGCTAAGGAGCTAAGATGTTTTGACAGTTCTGCTAGGGAGAGTGAAGGACAAAGACTGTGCCCACCTCTGCCTCCCTCCTCAGGTCCTGAGTGTGGACATAGGCCCAGGCTGCCAAGGAGGGTAGGAGCAGAGTGACTACTCAGTGCTAGGGGAGTCTTTATTAGTCAGATTTTCATTCTTGACCTACTGCCCAGGTGTGGCCAGGGATAGTCCATACAGCATGGCTACTGCCAAGGTCAGGAAGGCCAGAAGACCCAGTGGGGCAAGCAACCCCTCTTTGGGTGGGGCTTCAGGGCCCTCCACTGGAGAAAGAACCTTAGGTCTCCTGCTCTCACCAGTGCAGAGATTTGTGTTTCTGACTGTGGCCAGGGGTGCAGCGACTGCGACAGCAGATGATCTTGGGTTGGTCCCGGTAGAGGCTGTGACCCCATACATGGGCTTGACGGTGCTGAAGGGCTTGGCGTGAGCATCTACCCACTGCAGTAGGGCCTGTGGCTTCCACTGACAGATGCTGAGGAGGGCTAGGACGTCACCCTCGGCTGTGTGTGAGTCTGGCGGGGCCTGCCCATACAGGCGCGTGTAGATGCTGCCTAGGCTGTAGCTCTTCCTTGGGCCATGTTCTGAGGGGTTACTGGCTTGTTCCAGGGCCTTTAGGGCAGCAATGCTATCTATGCAGAAGGCACCATCCAGAGCACTGGCAAGGCCCAGCATGGCTAGCTCTGCCTGGAGCAAGGGGAAGTCATAGCGGTCACCGTTGTGTGCCACGAGACACCAGGGCTGTGGCTGGCGCTGCAAGAAGGCTAGGAGCAGGTTGACCAGGTTGTCATTGAAGCGTTGACGCCCATGTGCTGCCAGTACAGCTGTGCTCAGTCCTGTGATCTCACTGGCTGCAGGGCTGCAGGTCTTCCCCGGAGCCACGCACAGGGAGAGCTTGTCCACCACACGGGGTGGTGGGGGCACCATGGAAAGTGGCCCTTGAGAGGTGGGGGGGCTCTCCAGGGCACATCTGTGGATGGCCAATAGGCACAGCTCCGTGACCTTGGGCTGAGAGAAGGGCAGGCCAGTGGCCTCCAGGTCCAAGAAGATGAAGGTCTGCATGGGCTCTGGGGATGGGGCCTGTGAGCCCATGGTGGGGCAGGTAGCTGTCGCTGAGCCTGGGGAGGAGCATGGGTTGGGGTGGGCATGAGTGCCCAGCGGAAAGATCTAAAGTAGGTAGGGTGGGGGAAAGGAGGTAGGCAGAAGCACATCTTAGGCCTTCCCTGTACAATCTGGCCTATTTGAGCTCCAGGAACCATTTTCAGAGCAGGAAGTTGGGAGAGGGTAGGGGTGGTTTCCTCAGTGGGATGAACATGTAAAAGGGTCCCTCTTTACGAGGACTTGGCTCCCCACCTAGTGCTCACAGTCTGAGGTGGGGGGAACCCATGGCCTTCCTGCCCATCCCTTTAGGGGTCCACTTACCGTAGCAGCAATGACTCCTGACTCCGACACACTGCTTCCACACACTGTCTGCTTCCCGTGGCTGGCAGCAGTGGCGGGAAGCAAAACTGAAACTCAGGCCTGGACCCGCCCACAGGACCGGGTGAGCCAGGCCCGCCCTGTTCTATCAGCCTGCCTGGTCTGCTCCTCTTTCAGGAACATTGGTCCCTCCCAGTCACCCCAGAGGCCATCTGAGATTCACAGCTACAGGCCTGCTGGCTGCCACAAAGCCCAGGGATCCTCATACCAGTGAGAGTCAGCTGGAAGAACTGGGGCTGCAGTGCCAGGTTAGCTCCAGGTCTCAGGCACTGCCGAGAGCTCCTGCCATGGCCCTCTGGTGCCTACCTGCTGCCCCCACTTTCCTAAGCCTTCTAGGTTTAGGCCTGGGCCAAGGGCCACCTCCTTCCCCACCACACAATGGTTTCTTCCTATGGCCCCAGCCCAAAATGGCATGACTCAGAAAAATTCCACTGGCAGGGCAGGGCTCTTTCCTCAGGGCAGATTAGTTAGTTACCATGGGGACTAGGTCTCATTGCAGCCATATACAGGAAGAAGGCTCCCGGCCTCCCTCCCTGGGCTCCCAAACACATCAGATTCAGGAAACACTACAAGGTTGGCAGGAACTGCCGGTCATTGGTCATTGCTTTTAATCAGTAGATGAGATGAGAAAAGCAGCCACGCTGGTGCCACCATGTGGCCAGATGCTTGTCAGCCTCAGCCACAGTCCATCTCAGGGTCGTCCACATCGGTCTCTGCAGCACAGAGATCATCCAGGGCTGCCTCTGAGCCAAAAGGAAAAAGGTCCTATGGTGAAGGCCCAAAAGTGCTAGGGACTGGGGGAGGCCCCACCACTCCTCCCCCAACGCCCACAGGAACTAACCAGTCCCTTCCACGCCCAGGCCTTGCTCCCTCAGCTACTGTAAGCAAAGTGATACAAAGGCAATTCAGACACGGGTATTTCTGGAAAAACCGTGACTCTGCCAGGCCGACTCAACGGATATGAGCAATATGCTCAGAGAAGAACCACAGTAGGAAGGCAACGAAAATGTCCTCAGTGCCAGAAAAGGCTGTGGTGGACAGAACACTGCTGGGGTAATGACAAGGAGTCTGACTTGTCCTCAAACATAAGAGAGAACTCACACATGGGGCAGGGAGGGGCCCTCTTGCCAGCTCACCTTCACAATCTGTCACGTCAGGAAGCCCTCGAATCAGCATGCTGACCCCCGGCATCACCTGGTCATACTGGTGCAGGACCTCCACACAGTGCACAGAAAAGAGCTTGTCCTTCTGGGATAGGCTGTGCAGCAGCAGCACTGTATCCCGCAGACACCGCACTGTCCGCTTCTGTTGGTCAGTCTTTGGGGGCCCCCCTGCCCTCCGCACTGTTAGCCACTGTCTGTGCAACATTACTGTGAGAGCTCTGACCACCTGGTGGAGACAGAGGGAGCAGGCTTAGGCCTAGTCTTGTGTCCTATGCTCTAACAACCTGCTCAGCCTAGGTGAGGAGGGTTGAACTGGGCATGGGGTCCTTGCACAGGGCCACCTTATCCAACAGAGCTATCACACTGTTGGCCCCTGCTCACTCACCTCCACATTGCACTGACAGTCGGAGCCAGTTATGGGCGGGGAAGGGCTCTGCACACCGAGCTTAGCCAGGAGCCACACGGCCTAAAATAAGAACAGTTTCTTTTCCACCTGAGGTAGAACAAGAACCCAGTACACAGACTTTCTCAGCCTTCTACAGGACTTCAGTTGCTTTAGCAACTACCTGTCTGTGCAAATGGGGTCCAGGAAATGGTAGTGAGGTCCTCCCAGGCCAGACTCATTACCAGCATCTGCCTCTTCAACACACTTGCCTGCAGGCCCACTTCCAGCCATCGGGTCCCCAAACCAGGATAGAATTAGTTACCAGGCAATTTTGCCAAGTTCCATGATAACCTGGGGTCCTCCTGCATTTTATCTTAGTGTGGAGCCCCCAAACTGGGTTTACCACTCTAGCTACTTGATATCAAAGCTTCCTTTCTCCCCAGGAAAAGGAGATTCTGTGGGTTTTTAGGATGGGTGGGGTGGTAAGCAGTCTCTAGAACGGACTCTGGAGGATTTACCTCTTGTTCCAGCTGAAGCCACTGTGTCTCCGAGGCCACTTTGTCAGGCCGCGATGTGATGTACATGTACAGCAACAGCAGGAGGCAGCCTTCTGAAAAGGATGTCCCTCTTCTCACTTAGGGTCTCCTTTCTCACCTTGAGTCTGGGCTACTAGCCACAGAAATCCTCGGGAGGCCCCAAGCTCCATCCCTGCCACAGCCCTTCCCTCCAATCTGCAGAAGCAGCCCAGCCGCCCACCCACCCTACTTTACCCGATTGGGAACAGAGCTGAGGAGCAAGCTTGTCATGGTCTGCCAGGAGGGAGAGGAACTCAATAGTCAGCAGCACACTAGGCAGGGGTGTCTCTGGGCTGAGGCACCGTGGCAACAACCGGAACATGCACTGGAACCTAAAAGATGGGGGCCCACAGAGACGACACCCTCAACCCCAATTACACAGTCTACTCTTACCTTATTAGTAACAAGAAATTACAGCAGGGCACTATGAATTAGAGGCTTGTTCAAATGCTGGCCCAGCCACCTTCTAGCTATTATGAACAAGTGGGTGTTCTCACTGCAAGGCTGCTGTGGCCTAGAGAAAACAGATCCTTATCTGGGACAGCATTACCCAGTAACTGGGAGATGCACCCCTGGACCTTCTTATGTTCCAGGCTCTTCCCTGCCTTGGCCCTCTAACAGAAAATGGAAGTCATAGCTTGCACAAGAAATATTCTGTGTCTATCAAAGGACTGGCCAGAGGTCCAGAGTGACACACACAGACTTGGCTATTGGTGAATCTCACGAGACCCCTCACATCTTGGCTGAGTGTGGTGGCTTCATGCCTGTAATTCTAACACTCTGGGAGGCGGAGGTGGGCAGACTGCTTGAGGTCAGGAGTTTGAGAGTATCCTGAGCAAAAGTGAGACCCCCACCATCTCTACTAAAAACAGAAAAACTAGCAGGGCCTACTGGCACATGCCTGTAGTCCCAGCTGTTTGGGAGACTGAGGCAAGAGGATTGCTTGAACCCCTCTAGCCAGGGTGACAAAGTTAAGACTGCCTCAAAAAAAAAAGAAAGAAAGAAAGAAAAGAAGCTGAATGCTCTTTAGATGCCAGGGAATGCAGGGAATGTGGAACTCTATAGGAAATTGTAATTTAACTTGATTGTTACCTGATCTCATTACTGGGCTGCAAGTGGCCCCTAACTAATCTGCTAAGTCCACCTTTATACATAACACAATGGTTTTCAAGTTATTTTTGATAGCTTCAAAACCTTCCTTTTAAATGAAATTTTATGCAGAGCCCTGATATCCAAATAGATAAATCATGCTGCTTTGGTTAAAGTTGGGGTAAGAACTAGGTAGTCGAAGTACCTCGCAACCCTGGCTCCCTAAGGCTACAAAAATGCACTAGGCCTAGGAAGGCAAAGATGATCTGTTTCTAAGCCTGGGTAGGCAAGGACATCCTTTACAAGCCCACTGAGGGACAGAAGAGACTACAGCCTTCTTGGCTCCTGATTTTGCATCACATGCTGCTTTAGAGTCCCAACAACACCCCTGACCCCAGCTTTCAGTCTAAGGTCAACAGGAAGCTGTGTGGAGTGAGGTTTAGCTTAAGCACCTAAGCAGGAGGGAGTTCTGAAAAGCAGCACTGAGTGGGAGATGACATCAGATAGAGATGGGGCAATGGTTCAGGAGACCTACTGGCTTAAAACCTCAGCATGCTCCCTATAGGTTTTCAGTTTCCCCTGCCTCAATTCAGGGCTTACTCACTCAATAAATACTGAGTGCTTTTAAAAAAAAAAAATACTGAATGCTTAGAGTGAGCAGTCTCTGTGCTAGGTATGAAGATGCAGGGCCATGAGTGTGTCACATGTGCCAGTGAATAGAAGGCATCTTGCCTGCAGTGAGCAGCCATTATATTTTTGAGTGTCTCTGTGGGCAAGCTCAATAGGAATGATGGTGTGTCTACAAGAGAATTGATAAAAACATGGTTTCTGGAATTCATTCATTTACCAAATAAGAAACGAAAAGCCACTATGAGCTGGGCCCCTGCTGGGTGAAAGGCCTGCCCCCCAAATTCTGCTGTCCACACTGCACTGGAATACTGTGTCCAGCTCTGAGTACCACCTTTAGGATGGATGAGAACCACCTTGAAAATATTCAGGATCCAGAAGTGTTTTTAGGAAATATGAGAGCCAAACGAGTGCCAAGCTGGGCTATGAGATGACTTAAGATATGCTGATGGAGTCATTCCAACGTAAGAACTGACCTCTTGCAAGAGTCCTGGGCAGGAGACTGGATTACTGGATGAGAGTGTGAGCTGGATGGTGTTTATAGTTCCTCCCAATCTTGTGCCCCTGGAATCCCAAGTTAGTTATGATAATGTGTTCATTAGTTAACTATACTACCACTTCCAACAAATATTAAGAAAAACAAACAACCTGAGATTCATGCTAGAGGTGGGCACAATGATGATCGTCAGAGACTCTCCACAAGGCCAGCTCATAGGCTGCCAACCCTTCTATACCCTCTACTCCCTTAAACCCACTAAATATGTGGTTGTGATATGGGATCTTCACCTGATCCACAGCTCAGGTTCAAAGGCTTCTAGGTTCAGCCTTTGTCCTGGGCAGGATCTTCTTCCATAGTGGCTAATAGCCTCCTTTTATCATGAGTGCCTCTTGCTTACCTCTTATTAAGAAGCAGAATGAAACCAAATAAACCACTTTCTTGGTTCTCCTAACACCTGGCCCCACTTCCCATCACTTCAGAACTTTTGGAACCAAGCCTTATAACAGAGTAGATAAGTCAAGATGTGAACAAAGTGCAAAGGCCACAAGTTAAACTTTAAAAGGTCAGATAAGGCTCAGCACCTGTGGCTCAAGCAGCTAAAGTGCCAGCCACATACACCTGAGCCAGTGGGTTCAAATCCAGCCTGGGCCCGCCAAACGACGACGGTTGCAACCAAAAAACAGCTGGGCGTCGTGGCAGGCGCCTGTAGTCCCAGCTACTTGGGAGG
>NW_003852574.1:685206-686755 GCF_000181295.1 Otolemur garnettii | reverse complement strand
TGACAGGTGCCTGTAGTCCCAGCTACTTGGGAGGCTGAGGCAAGAGAATTGCCTAAGCCCAGGAGTTGGAGGTTGCTGTGAGCTGTGTGATGCCATGCACTCTAGCGAGGGCAATAGACTAAAACTCTGTCTCTACAAAAAGAAAAGAGAAAAAAAAAATAAAAGGTCAGATAAGACCCACAAAGAATCATGACTCCCTGTGGCTTTATACCTGGGCAAGAAATCAGAAGAAGTGTTTTCAGCTAATTTCACCAAAACCTTAAGGCACTGGCTTAGGACACTGGCTTGGAGGTGACCTGTTGCTGCAGAAGAGAAAGCCAATAGGTGAAGAAGCATCTTCAATAGTGGATGCTGTCCTTGGTCATCAGCAACCTCCCTGGGGGCTGAAGTCACATCTTCATGACTATGTCTGTGAACCAGGCTCCTGTTTCCTTCCCCAGCAGCAGAATCTGCCCCTACTCCTGACAGTAATAGGCAGACAACTGCTCCGCTGTGGCACACCAGGTGCTGAAGGATGCTAAGTGAAGCCACAGAGAAGCCTTCCAGGTTGCAGACTGAGTCCTCAGGACTGGCCTCTACACCAGAGCTCACACAGGAGGAATGTGTCGGTGAGTTCCCAGGTGCTCCACTTCGCTTAGCTGCTGCCAAATCCTGTAGAGCCTGGCAGTGTAAGCCGATGAAGAACTGCACAAGGGGTAGGAAGTGTATGGCTCCAGGAAGCTGGCAG
This sequence comes from Otolemur garnettii, assembly GCF_000181295.1. Taxonomy (NCBI): domain Eukaryota; kingdom Metazoa; phylum Chordata; class Mammalia; order Primates; family Galagidae; genus Otolemur; species Otolemur garnettii. The sequence goes on along the minus strand of NW_003852574.1, from coordinate 686,028 downwards.
AGTGGGAAGGCCCTTCTGCCTCCCTCTCCTGGGTCTCCATCACATGAGCTTTCATCCCTGGCAACCAGACTGAGTCCAGTGAATGCCACATTTTGTGCTTCTCTCAAGGCTGAGAGGGAAAATGGCCCATCATGATAACCTGTGGTCCTGAGGCCTGAAATCCCAGCCACGGTACTGGCAACAAATACAAAAGAAAACAGGTAAATATGGGATGGAGATAAAGTCACAAGTCCCAAACAAATTATGGAGGCTCTCTGCATATCCCACAGACCTCCCAGGCTGAAAGGGATTTCCTTCCTGGGAACTCCTCAAACAAGCTTTCTAGGAGTTTTATGCTTACCTGCCAAACCCTGGTGGTTGCAAAGTGCCAGCAGGAGACTCAGAACAAGTGCTCAAGAGATGGCAAAGGCCTAGGGATGATCCTGGGGTCAAAGGCTGCTTCAGGAGCAGGTTTATCAAGATGGAACCTGCAGAAGACAAGATGACTCTGGAAGGTTCTGACATAGGAGATCTTTTCTATAGCTTCCGAAGGAAAAGGTAAGAGTTTCTTAGGTGCCAGCTATCCTTTAAACCAGTGGTTCTCAACCTTCCTAATGCCACAATGTATTTCCATTGTTGTATTTTTTCTTTTTCTTTTCTTTTTTTTTAAGAGACAAAGTCGGGGCTCGGCGCCTGTGGCTCAAGCGGCTAAGGCGCCAGCCACATACACCTAAGGTGGCGGGTTCAAATCCCCAGCCCGGGCCCGCCAAACAACAATGATGGCTGCAACCAAAAAATGGCCAGGCGTTGTGGCGGGCGCCTGTAGTCCCAGCTACTCGGGAG
>NW_003852574.1:681117-684799 GCF_000181295.1 Otolemur garnettii | reverse complement strand
AAAAAAAAAAAAAGAGACAAAGTCTTACTTTATCACCCTCGATAGAGTTCTGTGGTGTCATAGCTCACAGCAACCTCCAAGTCCTGGGCTTAAGTGGTTCTCTTGCCTCAGCCTCCCGAGTAGCTGGGACAACAGGCACCTGCCACAATGTTCAGCTATTTTTTTGTTGCAGTTTGGCCAGGGCTGGGCTTGAATCCATCACCCTCGGTATATGGGGCAGGTGCCCTACTCACTGAGCCACAGGCACCGCCCTGTATTTCCATTGTTAGAAAGGGGTTGCAACCCACAGGTTGAGAACTGCTGCTTTAAACTGCCATTAAGCCCTGTTAAGATGCCTGTAGATGCAGAAGGCTTTGGGACACACTTGCTCTTGGCCTTTTTTTCTTTATTCTGCTTAAGTCATAGACTTCTCCTTCCCTAGACTCTCTGAAAGACTGCCTGGTTCTCAGAGCCTCAGGAAGTTCTCCAGGCAATTCTATGTATTGCAGAGGACAACTAGAGCAGTGCAGGCCCCCAAAAGAGAAGCAGAGATTCTGATACCTTGAGTGTTCGATCTCTGCCTCCAGTTGTCAAGAAAGCTTTTCTGGGCCTCTTCTTGCTTTATTGGATTGCCTCTCAGACTATGGGTCTTATTATCTGAAACTAGATTAAATATAAATCAAAACGTTACCACAAAAGTACAGGCATATCAGAAACTCTTATATGTAATGAGTTTAAAACAGATTATTCTACATCTTCAACCTTGGATCAGAAGAAGAGCCAAAGCAGCTCAAGAGCCCGAGTACCTTTCTCAGATAAAACAAGAACTCATACAAGTAAAGGAAATTAAACTATTTGCCTCTCTTCAAGATGATGAAATTTAGAAAAAAATTGGCTCGGTGCCTATAGCTCAGGAGGCTAGGGTACCAGCCACATACACCGGAGCTGGCAGGTTTGAATCCAGCCCGGGCCAAAAAATAGGCGGGTGTTGTGGCAGGTACCTATAGTCCTAGCTACGTGGGAGGCTGAGGCAAGAGAATTGCTTGGGCCCAGGAGTTTGAGGTTGCTGTGAGCTGTGACACCACAGCACTCTATCTAACCAGAGTGACAGCTTGAGGCTCTATCTCAAAAAAAAAAGAAATTAGACAAATACAGTAATTGCTAACATTTATATGGTGTTTATTATGTGTCAAACACTGCCCTAAGAGCCTTACATATACAAGCTCATTTGTTCCTTATAGCTATCCTAGGAATTATCATTAGTTCTGTTTTACAGGTAGGGAAACTGAGGCACAGAGGTTAAGAGACTTGCCCAAATCATATAAGCCAGTAAAAGCAGTATAATTGGGACCCACATCCAGGCAGTTGGGCTCTACTGTCTGCTTTTTACACTACCCTACACTGCCTCTTTAGTTGCCAGACACCAAAAATACAAGTGGCCTGCAGTTTCTCAGAACTAGTGTGATGGCCAATGATGTGAAAAGGCTAACAATGGGAAGACAGTTAATATATCTGCATTATAAGATAAGCAAGCATAGCAGAAAAACTACTAATGTTAGACTATCTCTCTCCAGAAGCAGCAGCGTTTCCTTAGTCTGAACTGAGTCATACAAACTCAAGGCTGGACTAGAAAAAGAACACAGGTCCCTACATACTAGCTGTTTCAAGAATGGTCAACTGATACTGACTGTGATGGTTTTAAAATACGGTAAGGCTGAGCATGGTGGCTTACCCCTGCAATCCCAGCACTTTGGGAGGCTGAGATGGGAGGATCACTTGAGGCCAGGAGTTTAAGGCCAATCTGGGTAACACAGCAGACCCCATCTCTTACAGAAAAATAAGCAGGACATGGTGACATGTACCTATAGTCCCAGCTACTTGGGAGGCTGAGACAGAAGGAAGATCACTTGAGTACAGGAGTTTTAAGCTTGCCTTCCACTGCACTCTATTCTATTCTGGGTGACAGAAAGAGGCCCTGTCTCTTAAAGAAAAAAAAAAAAGCCCACAAATTATTTAACATAACTCTCTTCAAAAGGAATAGCCTAGCTTCCTTCTCCTTGAATGTGACTCAGTAACTTGCTTCTAACGAATACAATGTAGCAAAAGTGATGCTACCTGACTTCTGAGGCTAGGCCATTAAAAGGATAGCTTCTGGGCTTCCCACCTGTAGCACAGTGGTTATGGTGCCAGCCACATACACCCAAGTTGGCGGGTTTGAACGAGGCCCAGGCCAGCTAACCAACAATGACAACTGCAACAAAAAATAGACAGACGTTGTGGCAAGTGCCTGTAGTCTCAGCTACTTGGAAGGCTGAGGCAAGAGAATCACTTGAGCCCAGGAGTTTGAGGTTGCTGTGAGCTGTGACAGCACAGCACTATACCAAGGGTAACACAGTGAGACTCTGTCTCAAAAAACTCCCCCCAAAACAAAAACAGAAAAAAAGGATAGTTTCTGCCTGTCCCTCTCTCTGGGTTTGCTATCATTAGAGGAAGTCATTCACCAGGTTATGAGGAGCCCTGTGGAGAGAATTATACCACTAGCTACTAAGTGTGGCATTCTGAAATTAATCTTTCAGCCTCAGATAAGCTGTCAGTGATTCCAGTCCCAATAGAGATAACCTAAATCCCACTGTGCCCTGTCAGACAGAAATTGGGAGAAAATAATTATTGTTGTAAACCCTAAGTTTGGGTAGTTTGTTATACAGTATTAAACTGACTTACCCTCTCTGCCCACAAGAGGCTTGTATCCTGGCTCTGTCTGGCAGGGGTGGGGAAGGGACATGTTAGCACTAAAAGACTCCTTTGTAGGAAAAGATGTTTTTCCAAATTGTGGAGAATATGCTTCTGGCTTTATAATCACAGAAGGGCTTTTCCTAGGACTGGAAAAAGTTAACTATGAAAGCAAAGTAATGATTATGCTAAAACCACTTAAAATACTGGGTTATAAAACTTCTAACAAACTTTAAACTTTTCAGGTCTAGGTCTTTTAACCAAAGATTTTGTCTGTTATATGCCAGTAATTCTTTGCCAGGATAGCACTGCAAAATTCTAGGCATTTTGGTCCAAATTATTGAAAAAGTCTTTATTACCATATTTTTTTCTAAGCACCCAAAAATATTGGCCATAATTACTATTTCTAATTCCACCAAAATATCTTAACAGAGTTGGAACAATCTATTTTTTTTCTTTTTTTTTTTTTTTGACACAGAGTCTCACTATGTCGCCCTGGATAGAGTGCCGTGGTGTCACAGCTCACAGCAACCTCAAACTCTTGGGCTTAAGTGATTCTCTTGCCTCACCCTCCTGAGTCGCTGGGACTACCGGCACCTGCCACAACACCCAGCTATTTTTAGAGACAGGGTCCTGCTCTTGCTCAGGCTGGCCTCCAACACCTGAGCTCAGGCAATCCATCTGCCTCAGAATCCCAGAATACTAGGATCACAAGCAAGAGCCACAGTGACTGGGCTTTGATATTAAATTTTATTTAAACAGGTAAAAATTTATACATCCTCTTAAAAACAAAAATTCAAAGTCAATAAATGAATCAATAATACAAACATGATTATAGCAATAATTAAAATAGAGGTAACATTTTACCAGTGTACAAATGTCAGGGAATTCAAATCATACTTGGATCTTCAGTGATTCAAGTGTATATCTGACAGTTGGGGTTGGTCAATTTTTTTTTTTTTTTTTTTTTTTT
>NW_003852574.1:676832-678170 GCF_000181295.1 Otolemur garnettii | reverse complement strand
CATAGTGCACAGCAACCTCAAACTCTTGAGGTCAAGTGATTCTCTCACCTTAGCCTCCTGAGCAGCTGGGACTATAGGTAACTGCCACAATGCTCGGCTATTTTTCTGTTTTTTATAGAGACAGGGTCTTGATCTGGTTCAGGCTGGTCTCAAACCTGTGCGTTCAGGCAATCTACCCACCTTGGCCTCCCAGAGTGCTAGGATTACAGGCTTGAGCCATTGCGCCTGGCCTTAAATTTTTTTTTGTTTAAATTTCAGATTAATACGAGCACACAAATGATTAGATTACAATGTTTACTTTTGTTAGGTAAGGTTCCTACTGTAGTTGTATTCTGCATCCAAGAGGTATGCCATATACTCTTACATTGTGCCCATTAGGTGTGAGTACACTAAGCTTTTTCTAGTCTTAAGGAACTGTGTTTATAAGGTCCCATAGAAAGGAAGCACTACTAGAGTGCAGGCTTTTCTGCTGTGATGCCTCCACCCATTCAAGTCTCATCCAAACCACCTTGAATCCTCCAGAGAGGAGGATTTCTGCCCAGGTGGCAGAGTATAAATGGCCTTCGTGTAGGACTAGTCTGACATTGTTATATAGACTTTTTATTTAATAATGCAAAACTGAACTAACACCTCTAGCACCATCATTACCTGACATGGGAAATGGAGGGAGCAGTGAGTTTATTTGCTCGTTCACTGCTCTGAAGTTTTGTCCTTAATTCGTTCATCTCTGCATCTTTAAACTGGAGTTCAGACTGCAGTGATTGGAGCTGGAAGGCAAAAGAAACAAAACTTGCAGTGGTCCCATCATATATATGAAAATATGTCTAGGCTTCAGAATCCCAAGCTAGTAAAGGAAAAAATGAAAAATACATATGAAGGTAAACTGTGGGCTGAGCATGGAGGCTCATGTCTGTAATCCCAGCACTTTCGGAGGTTGAATGGGAGAATCACTTAAGCCCAGGAGTTCGAGGCTATAGTGAGCTATTATCATGTCACTGCACTCCAGCCTGGGGTGACAGAGTGAAATGATCCCCTTATGTAAGAGAGAGAGAAAAAAAAGAAAGTCTGCTGTGATATGTTCTAAAAATCAAACATTAGCTTTGTTCCTAATGACAACATGGTGCTCTAGAAAGATATTTGACTTTTGTGAGGGTTCAAATACCAGCTCTACCATTTATTTAGCCTCTCTGAGACTTTTCACATCTATAATATTAAATACTTGGCTTCATCGTGGTTGGAGGGATTAAAGCGGAACAATGAATGTAACATGTCCAGTACAGAGCCTTCCTTAGAATTTTAGAATTTGAAATGAGAGAGGCCAAATCTTTTTTTTTTTTT
>NW_003852574.1:673842-675835 GCF_000181295.1 Otolemur garnettii | reverse complement strand
CCAGGCTGGATTCGAACCTACCACCTTAGGTGTATGTGGCTGGCACCTTAGCCACTTGAGCCACAGGCGCTGAGCCACATTTATTTTTTAATTAATTAATCAATTAATTATTTTTTGAGATAAGAGTGTCATTTTGTTGCCCTTGGATAAAGTGCCATGGCGTCATAGCTCACAGCGACCTCATACTCTTGGGCTCAAGCGATTCTCTTCCCTCAGCCTCCTGAGTAGCTAGGACTACAGGAGCTCGCCACAACATCCAGCTATTTTTATTTATTTATTTATTTAGGCAGAGTCTCAAGCTGTCACCTGGGTAAAGTGCCAGCTGGTGTCACAGCTCATAGCAACCTCAAACTCTTGGGCTTAAGCGATTCTCTTGCCTCAGCTCCCAAGTAGCCGGGACTACAGGTGCCTGCCACAATGCCCAGCTATTTTTTGGTTGTAGTTGTCATTGTTGTTTGGCAGGCTGAGGCTGGATTTGAACCCGCCAGCTCCTGTGTATGTGGCTGGTACCCTAGCTGCTGAGCTATAGGAGCCGAGCCACCCTGCTATTTTTAGAGATGGGGTCTTGCTCTTGCTCAGAGTGGTCTTGAATCTGTGAGCTATCAACTGGTCTCAGTCTCCCAGAGTGCTAGGATTACAGGTGTGAGCCATGGCACCCAGCCTTATTTTGAATTTCTGACCTACCAAAAAGGTCCTAATTTAAACCTGTTTCTAGAAATTCTAAGCTAGTGAGCAGGCAAAGCTTATATCCATAACAAACAAAACAAATGTTCTGGCTCACCTTTTTGGAGAACTCTTTTTCTTTGTCACTGAGTGCTTGGGTTTTCTCTTGTTCAAGAAGAAAATGTGATCTTCTCTGTTCCTCTAGAATAGATTCTGTCTGATGCAGTGAGTCCCGTAGAATTTTAATTTCTCCATTCTTAATGAGGACTTCTTCTTCCATTGCCTTCAGCTGTAAATTCCAAATTAAATTTGTGAAAAGTTTGTAAAGGAAAATTACATATGTATTTTGTTTTAATATGTAGCTGAGGATAGAGAAAGCACAGAAAAAATACGCCTTACACACTAATGAATGCTCAAAATATACCTGTACCAATCAAACATCACCATGGTTTGCTGGGCTTGTTCATGGGATAACTTTTTTTTTTTTTTGAGACAGAGCCTCAAGCTATCCTCCTTGGTGGAGTGCTGTTGCATCACAGCTCACAGCAACCTCCAACTCCTGGGCTCAAGCGAGTCTCCTGCCTCAGCCTCCCAAGCAGGCGCCCGCCACAATGCCCGGCTATTTTTTTTTTGGTTGCAGCCATCATTGTTTTGGTGGGCCTGGGCTGGATTCCAACCTGCCACCTTAGGTGTATGTGGTTGGCGCCTTAGCCACTTGAGCCACAGGTGCCGAGCCCATGGGATAACTTATATCCAGTAGGATAGCTTAGAGATACACTTGTCACTTACATATGCAGATTCTTTAAGCGCTAAGAGGCATTTAACAATCTAGGTTACACACTTCACTGAATTCAAAGTCGACATTACATCCCTGCTTTTCTTAGGAACCTGTATATGGTCATATGAAGGATGTCTGCTTTCTTACAAAACTGCTAATGAAAACAGCAACCATTATGATAACATGTTCTTTTTTCAAGAGACAGAGTCTCTTGGGTGGCGCCTGTGGCTCAAAGGAGTAAGGCACCAGCCCCATATACCAGAGGTGGTGGGTTCAAACCCAGCCCTGGCCAAAAAGAGACAAAGTCTCACCTTATTGCCCTCAGTAGAGTACCATGGTATCATAGCTCACAGCAACCTCCAACTCCTGGGCTTAGGTGATTCTCTTGCCTCTGCCTCCTGAGTAGCTGGAACTACAGGTGTACTCCACAGTGCCCGGCTATTTTTTTGTTGCAGTTTGGCTGGGGCTGGGTTCGAACCTGCCACCCTTGGTATATGGAGCCAATGCCCTACCCACTGAGCCACAGGTGCTACCCCTTTTTTTTTTTTTTTT
>NW_003852574.1:669864-673331 GCF_000181295.1 Otolemur garnettii | reverse complement strand
AACTCCTGGGCTCAAGCGAGTCTCCTGCCTCAACCTCCCAAGTAGCTGGGACTACAGGCGCCCGCCACAACGCCCGGCCATTTTTTGGTTGCAGCCATCATTGTTGTCTGGCGGGCCCGGGCTGGGGATTCGAACCCGCCACCTTAGGTGTATGTGGCTGGCGCCTTAGCTGCCTGAGCCACAGGCGCCGAGCCAGAATTTAGTTTCTTTAAGCTGAATTTTTCTGGCTTTTTTCCTCCACCTTCTCTCATTTCATGGGGATGAATCTAGACTGTTGTTTAAAAACTTTTATACAGCACCCATAGCTCAGTGGGTTGGGTGCCAGCCACATACACTGAGGCTGGCGGGTTCAAACTCAGCCCAGCCCAGCCCAGCCCAGCCCAGCTAACACAACAATGACAACTATAACCAAAAAATAGGTGGGTGCCTATAGTCCCAGCTGCTTGGAAGACTGAGGCAAGAGAATCGCTTGAGCCCAAGAGTTTGAGGTTGCTGTGAGCTGTGATGCCACAGCACTCTAATCACGGCAACAGTTTGAGATTCTGTCTCAAAAAACAAAAAAAAAACCAAAAACTTTTATATATTTCATCATATAATGAATAAGTGAAATAAATTTGCTACAAAAACCATAAATCACTTACCTTTTCTCTAAGTTCTTTGTATTGTGCCTGAAGTACCTCTAATTCGAAATTATCTTTAACTGGAATACTTGTTCTATTTTTCTCTGAAGGATTTTTTGACATCCCATCTAACTTGTGGACCTTATGTACACCTGTAAAAAACAGTTCCCACATGTTGGAAGCAGAACTTTAATTTTATATGACATATGCTACAGAGAGCTAATAAAATTTTAGAACTACTTTCTCTTTTATTTCTTACCAAAATGGAATCCACTATGTTGAAGACTCTTGATATTATGTGGTTGTCACCATTTTTTATATAATAGAATAAAATCTGGCTTGGCGCCTGTAGCTCAGCAGCTAGGGTGCCAGCCACATACACAGGAGCTGGAGGGTTCAAACCCAGCCCAGGCCTGCCAAACAACAATGACAACTACAACCAAAAAATAGCTGGCATTATAGTGGGCACCTGTAGTCCCAGCTACTTAGAAGGCTGAAGCCAAAGAATTGCTTAAGCCCAAGAGTTGGAGGTTGCTCTGAGCTGGGACACCATGGCACTCTACTCAGTGTGACAGAGTGAGATTCTTATCTCAAAAAAAAAAAAGAAGAAAATCTAATGTGATTATCATCATCAAATGGATTTGTTTGGAAAATTCAGTATTGTTTTTGAATTTTTTTTAAGCTACAGGCGCTGAGCCTTGAATTTTTTTTTTTTTTTTTACATCAGGGTAACTATAAATTTGACCAGATAACTCAATTTTTGTTGTATTGTTTTGTTCTTGGCTATAATACTTGTGGTCCATGGAGAATTACATTGACTAACAATATCAACTACATATGCATTTCCCCAGTGAATTGTGCAAACTTAATTTTTATGGAAAGTTGTATCTTAAATCAATGTTACGTTCTTTTTTTTTTGAGACAGTTTCACTTGGTCACCCCTGGTAGAGTGCCATGGCGTCTTAGCTTGTAGCAACCTCAAACTCTCGGGTTCAAGTGATCTTCTTGCCTTAGCTTCCCAAGTAGCTGGGACTACAGGCACCCACAATCCACCCACCAGGGCCTCCCAAGGGCTGGGATTAAAGGCATGAGCCACTGTGCCCAGCCCTCAATGTTATATTTTTATACCACTTCTTTTTTGTTGTTGTTTTTGAGACAGAGTTTCACTATGTCACCCTTGGTAGAGTGCCATAGTGTCACAGCTCACAGCAACCTCAAACTCTTGGGCTTAAGCGATTCTCTTGCCTCAGCCTCTCAGATAGCTGGGACTACAGGCACCCACCACAACGCCCAGCTATTTTTTGTTGCAGTTGTCATTGTTGTGTAGCTGACCTGGGCCAGGTTTGAACCCAGCTCGCTTGGTGTATGTGGCTGACGCCATAACCACTGTGCTATGGGCGCTGAGCCTCTTATACCACTTCTTGAGAAGGAAGTTCCAATTTGAAATTATATCATTTCTTGGGTGGTGCCTGTGGTTCAGTGAGTAGGGCACTGGCCCCATATACCAAGGGTGGCAGGTTTGAACCCAGCCCCAGCTAAACTGCAACAAAAAAATAGCCAGGTGCTGTGGCAGGTGCCTGTAGTCCCAGCTACTTGAGAAGCTAAGGCAAGAGAATTGCCTAAGCCCAGGAGTTGGAGATTGCTGTGAGCTGTGATGCCAACGCACTCTACTAAGGGCGACAAAGTGAGATTCTGTCTCTAAAAAAAAAAAAAGAAATTGTGTCATTTCCTTCCGGAGGTGCCTGTGGCTCAGTGAGTAGGGCGCCGGCCCCATATATGGAGGATGGCAGGTTCAAACCTGGCCCCGGCCAAACTGCAACAACAACAAAAAAGAAATTGTATCATTTCTTTCAAAATGAAATGCAGTGCTTAGTCAAATAAAAGATTGATGATATCTTTGAAGCCATTTCCTCTTCATTACATTTTATTAAAATAAAACTTGGCAGGTCCTTATGAAAAAACCATCTTTTAGAGCAGTGGTTCTCAACCTGTGGGTCACGACCCCTTTGGGGTCAAACAACCCTTTCACAGGGGTCACCTAAATACATCCTGCATATCAGATAATTATATTACGATTCATAATAGTAGCAAAATTACAGTTATGACGTAGCAACAAAAATAATTTTATGGTTGGGTGTCACTACAACATGAGGAAGTGTATTAAAGGAACCTGGTATTAGGAAGGTTGAGAATCACTGTTTTAGAGTTAACTGAAGAAAAAAACAGCAACAAACAAACAAAAACAGTTGCTATATACTTTTCAGGCTCAACTTTTTCCCAATCTGCCAGAAAATGTTGAAAAGAATCACTTTTGAAAGCAAAGGACAGGGCAGCACCGTAGTTCAGTGGTTAGGGTACCAGCCACATATACTGAAGGTGGCTGGTCTGAACCCGGCCTGAGCCAGTTAAACAACAATAACAAGTGCAACAACAACAAAAAATAGCTGGGTGTTGTGGTGGACCCCTGTAGTCCCAGCTACTTGAGAGGCTGAGGCAAGAGAATTGTTTATACCCAAGAGTTTGAGGTTGTTGTGAGCTTTGAAGCCACCAGCATTCTACTTGGGGTGACAGCTTGAGACTCTGTCTCAAAAAAAAAGAAGAAAGCAAAGTAGAGAAAGCTCTCATAAACAATATGGGTATTTTCCAACCTAAGAAAATGATTCAAACTCACAAATGATCCTTTAAAGATCCTATCACCCTTTCTTCATTTCCTATACAATTTCAAGAGTCTCATCTAAAGGCTAAAAGCTGATGTGGGGAAGTCACCAGCCAGAACTCAGTGATTTATTATTCAACAATATTTACTGGGCACCTACAGTACACTAGGCACAATGTTAGTCTCTCTCT
>NW_003852574.1:665341-669277 GCF_000181295.1 Otolemur garnettii | reverse complement strand
AGTATAATGCAATGCTGAGGAAAACAGTATAGAGGCAGACCTTGCTCATAGGACATTTAATAAATACATAGATTAATGTAAAATTACAACTATGATATAGCTGCAGAGAAGAACAAACACAAGAAAGCCTACAAAAGGGCAGACGGACCCAAGTGGAATGACTGGAGCATCAGTCTTCCCCGAAGGAAGACTTGAATGAGATGAGAGCTGACGGACAAGCAGGAGTTAACCAGATAAGTGGAGATGAATGGATAGAAAGAACACTCAGTATACAAGAAAGAACAATATATTGTAAAGAATGAAGGAGAGGGGCTCGGCGCCTGTGGCTCAAGTGGCTAAGGCGCCAGCCACATACACCTAAGGTGGCAGGTTCGAATCCAGCCCGGGCCCGCCAAACAACAATAATAATGGCTGCAACCAAAAAAAAAAAAAAAAAGAATGAAGGAGAGTTGGTTCAGTGCCAGCCACATACACCGAGGCTGGTAGGTTCGAGCCCAGCCAGGGCCACCTAAGCAACAAAGATAAATGCAACAGAAAAATAGCTGGCCGTTGTGGTAGGTGTCTGTAGTCCCATCTACTTGGGAGGCTGAGGCAAGAGAATTGCTTACGCTCAAGAGGTTGAGGTTGCTGTAAGCTCTGATGCCACACCACTCTACCAAGGGTAACATAGTGAGACTCTGTCTCAACAACAACAAAAAAAGAATGAAGGAGAGTTAGTGTGGCTAGAATGTAGAAAGTAGAAAAGGGTCCATGCTGGGCTTGAAGGCCTTGTAAGGGTTTTGTTTTTTGGGTTTTTTTGCAGTTTTTGGCTGAAGCTGGGTTTGAACCTGCCACCTCCAGCATATGGGGTTAGCGCCCTACTCCTTTGAGCCACTGTCCCTCTTTTTTTTTGAGACAAAGTTTCAATTTGTTACCTTGGTAGAGTGCGCTGGCACTGGCATCATAGCTCACAGCAACCTCAGACTCCTAGGCTCAAGCGATTCTCTTGCCTCAGCCTCCTGAGTAGCTGGGACTACAGGTGTCTGCCACAATGCCCAGCTATTTTTAGAGATGATGTCTGGCTTTTCTCAGGCTGGTCTCAAATCTGTGAGCTCAGGCAATCCACCTGCCTTGGCCTCCCAGAGTGCTAGGATTACAGGCATGAGCCACGGTGCCCGGCCTATGATTTTGTTCTTTATCTTAGAAGCAGTGGGAAGTCATTAAGACTTTCAATGAGATGCTCACATGCACCTGTGTGACACACAGCCAGATATAAGTTTTGAAAACGATCACTGTGAAGTCTGACTTGTAGGGAGTCAAGACTGGAAATGGGGAGCCAATTTAGCAGACTACTGTCCAAGGGAGGAATCATGGTAGCAAAGATCAGGGAGCTGGTAGAAAGGATGCAAACAGAATGGATTCCAGACACAGATAAAGAAAGTAAAGTTGACAGGGTTTGGAAAAGAATTAGATGTAGGGTAAAGGAAGGGAAAATACTTGCCTTGTGGAACATTTGGTCATCAACCAGTGTTTTCTGAATGTCTGCTTTGCAGGCACAGTTCTTAAGATGCTGAAGGAGGACTGGGTTTTCAGGAAATGACTGTGTTGAGTTTAAGATACATGGAATCCTAGCACTCTGGGAGGCCAAGTCAGGTGTACTGCTTGAGCTCAGGAGCTTGAGACCAGCCTTAGCAAAAGCAAGAACCTTGTCTCTAAAGATAGCTGCTAGGCATTGTGGTGGGCGCCTATAGTCTCAGCTACTTGGGAGGCTGAGGCAAGAGGATCCCCTGAGCCCAGGAGTTTGAGGTTGCTGTGAGCTATGACTTCATGGCACTCTAGCCTGGTGGCAACTCTGGTCTCAAGAAAAAACAACTCCCCCCCCCCCAAAAAAACCCTCTTTTTCTTTCTGGGAGCCTCACAAGACTTCACTCACTCCTTAACTAAAACGTAATCTCCATGTAGGAAGTAGTTTTTCTATTTTCATCAATGCTAGGTCTGCTTCTGTTCTGAATGTTTGGGCCCCTAGCAGTTTATTGGTTGTATAAAGGAATACGTTTCCCTCAACTCTTGCCTGTGCCAGGCTCCTCCCATGCTCACACTGCCCAGGGGAACCGTGGGCTTCGTGAAATCTAAATCCCTCCCAAACCTGTTACAAGACTGGATCCCCACGTGTGGGCAGTGATAGTTATGATGGTGGTGTAAGGATTCCACCAGCTGTAAGGATCTCTGCTTAGAACCAAGAACCAAGCGGTCTAAATTTTAGAAAATAAAATGTCAACCTCCCTTTGTGTATTTATGTGGTTTTCTTATATTTTTGATATGTTTCTCCCTCAAATCGAATGACCTTTTAGAACACAACCTCTGCTTCAATCAGGGTGCTCCTACATGTTTTAAAGGCGAAAGCGCACGTCGGGCAAGACACCGGAGCTCCAAGGCCGCAAACTTCCAGGGGATCGGGCGCGGATGCAGCGCCCTTGGGGACACAGGGCGCCAGGCGTACTCACCGGACACTCCCCGGGGCGCCGCGCACTGGCTCAGGGCCTGCGACGCAAGGCTGTCGAGTTCCTCCAGGTCGTCTGCAGTGAAGTCCTCGTGCGCGCCGAACGGGTCTTCGGGGTCCGGCGCCGCGGCTGCTGGGGCGCCCCGGGCCCGCTTGCTCGGTGGACACCCAGTGCCAGGCAGTGGGCCCGGGCGAGGCGCCAGCGGCTCACTCCGCCTCCTGGTGCCCGGCGCGGAGGTCCCAGCCATGCCTCCCGCAGTCCCCAGTACCCTTTGGCGCTGAGCCTCACCCGGCTGCCGCAAGACCTAAGCACAGGACCAACCGCCCGCGCGCAGCCGATCGCCTCAGCCGCTAGGACCCCGCCCCTGAACCCACAGGCCAATCAGCTGGCGCCCGACTGGCGCCGAGGATGACCTACATCCGAGCGCGCCGCCCCGCCCAGCCGAGTGCCTGCAGGTTGAGGTTGTGCCCGAGCGCGGGGATTCAGTACGACTGTTTCGGGGACCCGGAGCGGGCTGGTCCCCAATTAACCCATGTCCACGGCATGCCAGCCCTAGTATAAGAGTGGTTCTGCGCCCTTCTCTATCACTCCGTGGAATGCAGAACCGCGCGGGAGCAGTTCACCCGTGTTATGTTTGAGGCGATGGAGGCAGCATTCAGGGATCTGGTTTCCGTGGCCGGATTCTTCTCCCGCCAGACCCACCTCTCATATATGCCAATACTCTCTTGGTGGGGAGTATGAATAGAGCTGTTGTGAGCAGACATCTTCGAGAATAGTATATATTTGAAATGTGTGCCCTTGAGGTAGGGCTGGGGAGGAGGAAAGTGAGAGTAGTGATCCTGAGAAAGGCCTGTCTACCGGTGTGGGAGGGTGTGAGAACTGCTTGGGCTGATAATATTCATTCATCCATTCATTCCCCTGAGAGTGCTGGAATGTTTTTACCAAACCTAAACTCTCTGTAGAGATGAATGAGGCTCATGTCTAGGAAGACCCCCCTGTAAGTAGCACTTGGGCTGCTTTGTGTCCTACAGGTTGAATGAAACTTATCAAGATAAAGGGGTAGGAGGCTGCCACAAGAGACTAAGACAGATGAGAATTCAAGATATTCTTCTGGTTATACAATCAAGACCGAAAGGGAGGCCACGCAAGTGCCAGGTTACCTATGGCCAAGAGAGAAGGTAAGGCTTCACAGAGGAGCAGGGATTTGAACCGGACTTGAGTGCCTGACAAGATTTTATTGGGCAGCAATGGTGTTCATTGGGCCTTGTCTTAGCAGCAATAGGGAATTGGCATTGGAGAGTAACAGGAATAAAACCGATGTCTGCTCAGTGCCAAATTCAGCCTGTAAGCATCCTGTGGACTTTTGTGAAGGCATTAAATACAGAGGGAATTAAATAAAAAGATTAAATGAAAGGGAAATTAAGCCAGGCGCAGTGGTTTACACCTGTAATCCCAG
>NW_003852574.1:657061-665034 GCF_000181295.1 Otolemur garnettii | reverse complement strand
ACAGCAACCTCAAACTCCTGGGCTCAGGTGATCCTCTTGCCTCAGCCTCCCAAGTAGCTGGGACTACAGGTGTCCACCACGATGCCCAGCTAATTTTACCATATTTAGTAGAGACTGGATCTCACTCTTGCTGGTCTTGAACTCCTGAGCTCAAGTGATCCATCCACCTTGGGCTCCTAGAGTGCCAGGATTACAGGCGTAAACCACTGCACCCGCCTAAGTGGGTAATTTTTTAAGCAACCGATAGGTTTCCTGATAACTGCTCAAATGTTGAATGCTTAATTGCTGTTGTGGTCACTGGTCCTGGAAAGAGACAGGATTGTTCATTTATCGGGAGAGATTAGGTTCCTCCAAGTAAAAGAGGAGTGACTTGTCCTCAGGAGCAGTGTGTTCACTGGTGCTCAGAAGGGTTCTTTTAGCAGAACAGAGATGGATGCCAGCTGGCAAAGCCCCATAGGGAATGCCTAAAGCCCAAAGAAGGTGCTGCTGGCTATGCAACTTTCTGGAGAGGAACAAAGCAGGCACAGGCTGTTTTTTGTTAGTCCATCATCTAGTCCTAAAACAGGTTTCAATCTACTAAAACCTTTTCTTTTTTTTAATAAGGATTTTTATTTTTTGCAGTTATTTTTTGGCTGGGATTGGGTTTGAGCCCACCACCTCTGGTATATGGTGCCACCCGGGGTATTTTATTTTTTGATAGTCTGAAGCTTTTGCCCCTGGGTAAAGTGACCTGGTGTCATAGCTCACAGCAACCTCCATCTCTTGGGCTCAAGCGATCCTTCTGCCTCAGCCTCCAAAGGAGCTGGGACTACAGGAACCTGCCACAATGCTGACTAATTTTATCTTTAGTAGAGACAAGGTCTTGTTCTTGCTCAGGTGATCCTCCTGCCTTAGCCTCTCAGAGTGCTAGGATTAATGGCACGAGCCAGGGAAGCCTGGCTCTTAAGAGACTTTTAGGGCAGGGCTAGGTGGCTCATGCCTGTAATCCTAGCACTCTGGGAGGCTGAGGTCCGTGGATCACTGGGGCTTAGGAATTGGAGAACAGCCTGAGTAAGAGTGAGGCCTTGTTTCTACCAAAAAAAGGAAAAACTGGTTGCGTGTAATGGCCCAGGCCTGTAGTCCCAGCTACTTGAGAAGCTGAGGCAAGAGGATCACTTGAGCCCAACCAAGAGGTGTGAGCTATTATGATGCCATGGCACTTTACCTAGGGTGACAGAGAATATCTCAAAAAAAAAAAGAAAAAGAAAAGCAAAATAATACTTTCGTTGGGGGAAGGGGAGAGCGGGGGTGGTGGTGGTGGGTGGTCATGGTGTGTGACACACCTTTTGGGGGCAAGACACAATTGTAAGAGGGACTTTACCTAACAAATGCAATCAATGTAACCTGTTTTTTTGTACCTTTGATGAATCCTCAACAATAATAAAAAAAAGCAACTTTCAGGAACCTTTCTCCTTCTCTTTTTCTTTTCATAATGCATATTATTTATCCTGCTTACCCACCACAATAAAGTTCCTTGACAACAGCTGTCTGCTGGTACATGCCCTAGTATCTGCACACAGCAGACCCCTTACATCAGTGGTTCTCAACCTGTGGGTCTCGACCCCTTTGTAACAATGAAGATACATTGCGGCACTAAGGTTGAGAACCACTGCTTTACACGAACAGATAAATAATTCCATCAAAACATGTCATAACTAGAGGAAGGTGGGTTTTCTTCCCAAAGTGCAAGTTCTTCCACTAACCTCATGTACAGAAGGTATTCTTCTGGTTATACACTTATACAAGATTGACAGCCTTGCAAAGGAGTTAATTCCAGGTGATACAGAATTTAGAGTAAAAACAAGATCAAAGAACAGACTCCAGCAGGAGTCTGAGGATGGTTTTACTTTAATTCACAGCTAAGGTAGGAAAGGCTAAGTAAAAATAGCTAAAGAGACAAGCAACTGTGTGACTTTTTTTTTCTTTTTTTTACAAAAGTTTATTCTTAAATGTACAATAGGTTCTAAGACAACACTTCATTTTAGCTATAGGTGGCAAAAGATGTTATGACAGGGAATACAGATGTTTATATAGGAATCAATCATCATCATCTCAGGCACAAGGAACAGCTTACTTTTTGCCAGATTTCTTAATTCCACCTGTGGCTGCAAAAGGAAAAAACTCACAGTTAGGAAAAAATACAGTTATGATAGCAGCGGGTCTGATGTGGATCCTAGTAAGGCTTGGGTTTTCTACTAGGTACTTCCTTTGACACAAGTGTGCACTACAACTTCACTAATGTTGTCATTCTGGGCAAAAGTAGAATGAAAATGAGGGAGGGGCACAAGTAATAGCTGTGTCTAGATCTATACTAGTCTAGATCTATACTTGTGGACTTCGCTAATTAGCTCACTTAATCCTCATGCCATATCAACTCATTTTACTGGTAAGAAGTCTTAGCCTTAGTTGTTCAAGGTTATAAGCTGGTATGTGACAAGGCCCACATGGATCACTTAAGCCCAACAGTTTGAGGTTGCTGTGAGCTGTGATGCCACAGTACTCTACCCAGGGCAACATAGTGAGACTGTCTCCAAAAAAAAAAAAAAAAAAAAAAATTCTATATTTCTAACTGCCCCATTACATTTCACTATCTTCCATATTCTGATCTTGGCATCTAGCTAACTCAATACCTTTAATTTAGCCAACATACAAATGACAAAATATTTGGTACCGAATAGGTAATTTAAGAAATAGCTGTAAAGTATGCTTAGTATAGGAATGAATATCCAAAGAAGTGTAATAAGGTAAACCTTAAAAAAAATTAGATGACATCCAATAAGAAACTAATAGTATAGGGTTCCATTAAGGATCAATCTTCCTCCTGTAATCACAGATTAAGGGAAGGAGCAAGATACCTCACATCACTCCCCAAAGAAATCTTAACAGCTTGAATGGCAGGGACATGTGGGTAAACAAAAATGGAATAAACCCACTGGGAGAAAAGTCTTGTGAACCCCTGGATGACACTCTTACCATGGTTGTCTCCATCATGCCCAGTGTGGCCCACAAGGCTCAAACAGGGCACAGACAACTGTGGAGAAAATAATTGCTAGCTTGACAAATGTAAAGCATTTAGGAAGCATATAAAGTACTGTGGGTTCTGGGCTTGAAAAATCTTTTGGAATGTAATCAATCTCTCTTACATAAAGAACAAGAAGGGATCAGTTTGTAACATTGTAGGGATGCCAAAAAATCTGGATTTCATCTTTTTATTATTTATTTTTCAGAGAGTGTCATTATGTTGCCCTCGGTAGAGTGCTGTGACATCACAGCTCACAACAACCTCAAACTATTGGGCTTAAGCCAGCAGTTCTCAACCTGTGAGTTGTGACCCACAGGAACTGCATTAAAGGGTGGCAGCCAGGTTGGCTTAAGCAATTTTCTTGCCTCAGCTTCCCAAGTAGCTGGGACTACAAGGGTCTGCCACAACATCCAGTTATTTTTTTTAAGAGATAGTCTGACTTTATTGCCCTTGGGTAGACTGCCATGGTGTCACAGCTCACAGCAACCTCCAACTCCTAGGCTTAAGCAATTCTCTTGCCTCAGCCTCCCGAGTAGCTAGGACTACAGGCGCCCACCAGAATGCCCGGCTATTTTTTTGTTGCAGTTTGGCCGGGTCCGGGTTCGAACCCTCCACCCTTGGTATATGGGGCCAGCGACCTACTCACCGAGTCATAGGTGCCACCCTACACCCAGCCCTTTTTTTTTTTTTGTAGTTGTTATTGTTGTTTGGCAGGCCTAGGTGGGTTCTATGTGGCCGGCACCCTAGCTGCTGAGCTACAGGCGCTGAGCCTATTTATTTATTTTTGAGACAGTCTCAAATTGTCACCCTCGGTAGATTACCTTGGTGTCATAGCTCACAGCAACCTTCAACTCTTAGGTTCAAGCGATTCTCTTGCCTCAGTTATTCTATTAGTAGATACGGGGTCAGATACGCGGTCTCACTTTTTGCTCCGGTTGGTCTCAAACTGGGGAGCTGAAGGAATCTCCCCCTGTCGGCCTCCCAGAGTGCTAAGATTACAGGCGTGCATCACCGCGCCGGGCCTGGACTTTGTCTTTTTAGTCAAGGCACATCCAAAAGTGAAAAGACCGAAGATGCATTTGTCCGAGACAACATGCGCAGTAAATAAAAAGTTCAAGTCAAGTAATGTCTCAAGCATTACAACTCAGTGAAACACAAATTCATACAATTAAGTTATAACCTGTTAGAGGTAAATGTTTGTGTTTCCATTTCTGCAGCTTCCTTAACAAATGAAAGCCCACACTACCTAGGTGACTGGAGACTTCCTTCCAGTCCTGGTTCTGGCTCTCATCCCTTTTAGCTGCTGCAACTCCAAGACTGGTTAAGTCTGGCTGTCCCCCGCAGCAGACAGCAGGGACAGAGACCTCAAAGTTCACCAACCAGAAAGAAAGAGACATGTCCGGGCACTCATGGCAACAGGTGCTCAGTGCCATTTGTCTGGCTTCAGCGCCGTTCGGCCCCAACTTACCGAGGGGACCCTTCCCCGCGGCCTTCGCTTTTAGTTCCTCGAGTTTCTTCTGCTCCTCTTTTTGTTTCTGTTTGAACGCCTTATCTTCCTGAGAGAAACAAAGTAGGTTCACCCACGCTGGTCTTCCAGTCCCTTCGCGCCCGCCCGCACCTCCGCGCATACCCTCACCTCATCCATCTCCTTGGCCTGCTTCTTAGGCTGTTTCAGGGGCTTTTTCTTGCCACCTGTGGGCGACACGAGCACAGTTGGCTTGTCCCGTCGCCCGGCCCCCGCCTCGCAACCCCCGCCTCCTTGTGGTCTCGACAAACTTACCTTCGCGGCCGGACATGGCGCTGCCACCCCTTCTTCAGACCCTGCCACCGGAAACCGAGCTCCCGGCCCACCCCTTAGGCCTATACGGCAGCGCGAACCCGCCCATTGGCTCCTAGTCAGGAAGTTGTACTTCCACTACCGGAAGCGGCTCTCAGGGGCGGGGCTAAGGGGTCAGCGGTCAGCTGAGTGGCATACGCTTGGTCGGGGTTGCGGCTTGGAAGCTGCAGACGCTCCAGGTACCCGGGGCTCGGAGTCGGGGAGGGGAGAGAAGGCTGCCGGGGGTCTTTCTGACGGGCTAGTATCCAGAACCGTGATGGGGGTACTTAAACGGAAGGCCTGTGACCGCGCGTGGGAAGAGCACTGCAGGTAGAGGAAAGGACAAGTGCAAAGGCCTGGAAGCTTGGTGCGTTCCTGGAACTCAGGAAAGCATAGCTTGGCTGGCGAGAGTTGGAGGAATTGACAGAAGTGAGCCGGGGTCCTAGGGCTTTGGAAATCACTGCAAGTTTAACGTTTAAGCAATAAGAGTTAATGAAACACGAACTTGGGGCAAGAAATAATTGTGGAAGATATATATATATGTGTGTGTGTATATTTATATATATATATATGTGTGTGTGTGTATATATATATATTTGAGACAGAGTCTCACTATGTTGCCCTTGGTAGAGCGCTGTGGTGTCACAGCTCACTGCAACCTCCAACTCCTGGGCTTAAGCGATTCTCTTGCCTCAGCCTCTCAAGTAGCTGGGACTACAGGCGCCAGCCACAACGCCCAGCTATTTTTTTTTGGTTACTGTTGTCATTGTTGTTCGGCAGGCCTGGGCTGGGTTCGAACCCACCAGCCCCTGTGCATGTGGCCGGTGCCTTGCCACTGAACTAGGGGCGCCGAGCCGAGCTATTTTGAAACTTATGAATCTGTGTCAGAGGTAAATTTTTGTGTTTCCGTTTGTGGTCCTACAGAGCCTTGAAAGCCCCTGGAAGGAGTTTGGGTTTTATAATGTATTCAGGGGTGCAACTTTTTGCAACTTTGTTTATTCAGTCAGTATTTTTTGTTGTTGCTGAGTATGTAGGTAGTATTTTTTTTTTTTGTAGAGACAGAGTCTCTTTATTGCCCTGGGTAGAGGGCTGTGGCATCATACAGCTCAGAGCAACCTCTAACTCCTGGGCTTAGGTGATTCTCTTGCCTCAGCCTCCCAAGGAGCTGGTTCTACAGTTGCCGGCTACAACACCCTACCCACTGAGCCACAGGCATCGCCCCATATTCTTTTTTTTTTAATTTGAAAATTTTATTTTGGGCTTGGCTCCTATAGCTTAGCATCTAGGCTGCCGACCACATACACTGAGGCTGGTGGGTTGGAACCCGGCCTGGGCCTGCCAAACAACAATAACAACTACAACCAAAAAGCAGCCGGGTGTGTGGTGGAAGCCTGTCGTTTCAGCTACTCGGGAGGCTGAGGCAAGAGAATCTCTTTTTTTTTTTTTGGTGGTTTTTGGCTGGGGCTGGGGTTGAACCCACCACTTCCAGCATATGGGGTCGGCCCCCTACTCCTTTGAGCCACAGGCGCCACCCCAAGAGAATCTCTTAAGCTCAAGAGTTTGAAGTTGCTGAAGTTGCTGACACTCTACCAAGAGGGACACAGTGAGACTCTGTCTCAGAAATAAAAAGATAAATAAAAATTTTATTTGTATAAATTTATAGAGTACAGTATAATTTTTTTTACATGGACATATGGAATAGATGTGAGGACTTGTAGTGTGTTGATCACTGGAATAAGGTACATTGTACCCATTAAGTAATTTCTCATTATCTCTGTAGGTGGTATTATAGACATTGGAGATTAGAGCAGTGAACATTCTAGTGGGTGAGACAGACTATAAGCAAAGCATGTCACAGGTCATGTGATATTTGCATGGAGAAAAAAATAAAGCAGGGAAAGTGGGTAAGGAGTGCTAGGTTGGGAGTGGGATGGTGATATCAGATAGGTTGGTCCAGGAAGACTTCCACAGGGACTGATGTTTGTGCAGGACTTAAGACGGTGAGGGTGCAAGCAGCACAGATAGCACCTGGTGTGAAGGCCCTGAGGTATGGATAGCCTAGTTATCCAGCAACGTCAGGAAGGTCCATGTAAGTGGAGTGGAGTGAGGAAAGGGAGATGAGTGGGAGATAAGGTCAGAGAAGAATGAGAGCCAGGGAGTGGATTCCGTGTAGGCCATGGAAAACACCGTGGGGTTCACCTTGAGGAAATGGGGAACTATTGTAGGGTTTGAACAGAGAGAGACATAGTCTCACTTATGTTTTGAAAGGACTACTGACTGCTTTGTTGACAATGGATTGTAGGAGGCTGGAATAGAAGGAGGGAGACTCCTGTCAGGAGGGTCTTGGGATAATCCAGGCAAGAGATATTGGTCATTGGGAACACTTGGTAGCAGTGGTAAAGAGGAGAAAAGGACTGGGTGCAATGACTCACACCTATAATCCTAGCACCCTTGGAAGCTGAGGAGGGAGAATTGCTTGAGCCCAGGAGTTCATTGAAGTTGCAGTGAGCTATGATAACTCCACTGCACTCTCCCCCGGGGAGACAGAGCAAGACTCTGTCTCAAAAAAGAAAGCAGAAGAAAGAAGAGGAGGGATCTTGAGCCAGGCCTGGTGGCTCACACCTGTAATCCTAGCCTCCTGGGAGGCCAAGGCGAGTGGATTGCCTGAGCTCAGGAGTTTGAGACCTGCCTAAGCAAGAGCAAGACCCCCATCTCTAGTAATGGCAGGGCCTTGCGGCAGGTGCCTGTAGTCCCAGCTACTTGGGCAAGAGAATCGCTTGAACCCAAGAGTTTGAGGTGGCTGTGAGCTATGATGCGATGGCACTTTACAAGGGTGACAAAGTGAGACTATCTCAAAAAACAAAAAAAGAGGAGGGATCTTGGATCTAGAAAGCCAGTGGCAATTGCTGATGGATTCAATGTGAGGTAGGAAGACCTGTGTGGTGGCTCACACCTATAACCCTAGCACTATGGGAAGCCGAGGCAGGTGGATTGATTTAGTTCTCCAGTTCAAGGCAAGCCAGAGCGAGACCTCGTTTCTTAAAAATAGCTGGGTGTTGGGCAGTGCCTGTGGCTCAAGGAGCAGGGAGCCAGCCC
>NW_003852574.1:611922-656552 GCF_000181295.1 Otolemur garnettii | reverse complement strand
AAAAAAAAATGAATGTGAGGTAGGAGATAAAGTGAAGAGTCGAGGATGTGAAGTTTTTAGCCTGAGCATTTGGACTGGGGGGTTCCTGTCAACAAAGGAGGAGAAGGCTGTGGCTGTGGGACAAGCAGATTTGAGAGAG
Organism: Otolemur garnettii; assembly: GCF_000181295.1. Taxonomy (NCBI): domain Eukaryota; kingdom Metazoa; phylum Chordata; class Mammalia; order Primates; family Galagidae; genus Otolemur; species Otolemur garnettii. Next base: position 656,413 of record NW_003852574.1, on the reverse strand, counting down.
GAAGATCCCTGTTAGATTTTCAAGCAGAGATATGGGTTGGACAGTGTGATAAATTGGCTTGGAATTCTGAAGAGTGGTCTGGGGTGGATAATTCTTAGCCTCCTGAGTAGGTGGGACTACAGGGTCTCACTATAAAAATAACAGCTTTATTGATACATAATTTGCATATCATACAACTCAGTCAGTATGTACAATTTGGTGGTTTTTGTATATTCACAGAGTTGTGCAGCCACCCCCACAATCAATTTTTGAACATTTTCATAGGTGAATTTTAAAACCACAGGATTGGATAAGAATGCAGTCTGAGCAGCAAGCCCTCTGGGCACTACATTGGTTTTTTTTTTTTTTTTTTTGAGACAGAGCCTCAAGCTGTCCCCCTGGGTAGAGTACAATAGCATCACAGCTCATAGCAACCTCCAGCTCTTGGACTTAAGTGATTCTCTTGCCTCAGCCTCCCAGTAGCTGGGACCACAGGTGCCCGCCACAACACCTGGTTATTTATTTATTTATTTTTGGTTGTTGTTTGGTGGCCCGGGCTGGATTTGAACCCGCCACCTTAGGTGTATGTGGCTGGTACCTTAGCCACTTGAGCCACAGGCGTCGAGCCTGGGCACTACATTGTTCAGAGGTTAGGGAGATAAATGGAGACTGGAAGCCAAGTGAAAATGGCATTTGAAGGAGAGAGCTATAATGAGGCACAGGCTGCTAATAGGGCAAGAAAGATAAGGACTGAGAAGTGATCACTGAATTTGGCAGCGTGGAGGTGAACTGTAGAGCAGATCCAGTGGTGCTGAGAGTGAAGGCCACATCAGAGAGGGTTAGAGAGAATGGGAGAAGAGGACCAGCGATAGTAAGTTCAGACAGTTTATCAAGGAGTTTGTGAAGAGCAGCAGAGAAATGGGGGCAGTTGCTGGAGGGGGTGTCCGATCAATTACTGAGCAACATCTAAAGAAGGGAAAAGATTTGGGACTGGGGGCATAGGTTGATCTTCCTAGGAGCATAGATTTTTCACCCTGAGGACCACAGAGAAGGGGGAAATGGGGCAGCTGGGAAGGTATGGTGGGAGTTTATGGCACAAATTCTCTTCCAATTTTTTTTTTTTTTTGAGATAGAGTCTCATTTTGTCGCCCTCGTTAGAATACTGTGGCGTCACAGCTCACAGCAACCTCCAACTCCTTTTTTTTTATTATTTTTTTTTATTTTTACATATACATGTGATTAAGTTTCCACTTTTTGCCTTCACAGAATTAAAAAGGCTTAACATTTACCAACAATAACAATGTTTAAGATAAGGACTAGAAACAAAACCTCGTAAAGAATGAATGAAAATAGGGCGGTGCCTGTGGCTCAAAGGAGTAGGGTGCAGGCCCCATAAGGCGGAGGTGGTGGGTTGAAACCCATCCCTGGCCGGGAAAAAAAAAAAAAAGAATGAATGAAGATAAATACATTCAGAAAAGAAATCAGACGATTGCTGCAATGAAGTATTAAGCAATAATAATAATAGTAATGCAAAGAAAGGAACATTCACATTGTCAAATAAGAGTATGACTATAATAGAATGCTTTGATTCTGAGGTTCAGTATAGAGTCATCAATTAACTTATTTTTTTCCAAAGTTTCAAAAAATAGACAACTAATATTTATAAATAAAAATAAAAGATAACTTCAAAAAACAGATCATGCCAAATCTTGTAGACAATAGAAAAAGAAGAAATACTTAAAAATCATTCTGCTTAATCTGGATACACCTGATATTAAGCAACCTCCAACTCTTTGGGCTTAAGCGGTTCTCTTGCTTCAGCCTCCCGAGTAGCTGGGACTACAGATGCCCACCACAATGCTAAGGTATATTTTGCTGCAGTTGCCACTGCTGTTTTAGCTGGCTGAGGCTGAGTTCGAACCCACTACCCTCGGTATATGGGGCCAGCGCCCTACTCATGAGCCACAGGCGCTGCCCCTTTTCATGATTTTTTTTTTTTTATAATCTGATGGAGCAAACCATCAGATGCAAGTGAGGATGAGGTACAGATGATGGAAGTTAAGAGAGGGCAGTTGGTAGGAGACAGTCAATTACATGGAGTGGGAGAATGGATTTAGAGGGGTGAGATTCTGAACTTGGCTTTCAGGCCATGCTTCACCCCCTGTCCAGCCTCTTTTCTGCTTTTACTTTCCAGCTACAGTGGCCCTTTTTCAGCCTTTCCCTTTGTGGGGAACATTCTTCTCCATATTGGTTGAGGGGCCTATGAGAATTCTAAGTGGGCACTTCATAGGGGCTGAGATGGACCTGGAAGGTGGAATGGGATGAGAGGAGGGACAGGAGTGGAGAAATAACTTGAGAGGAGTATAGGCAACACTAAATGAGGTATTGTGTGTCCACAATAGAAAAATAAAGCAGGTAAGGTAGTCAGGGACAGAGTGGTCAAGGAAGCTTTAGTGAGAGATGATATTTGAGAAAAGGTGTAGATGTCAGAGTGAGCTGAACAGACTTTGGGAGGAAGAATAGGCAGAGAAGGTGGCAGAGCTCAGTATATCAGGGTGGCTAGAGCAGAATATGGCAATAGAGTGAAGAGAAGGAAGGCTGAGAGCTATTAGGGCTTGTTGGCCACTTCCAGGACCTGTGTTCATGCCAGGTGAGATGGGAGCTGTTAAAGATTCTTTGTTTTGTTTCTTGAGATAGAGTCTCATTTCATCACCCTGGGTAGAGTGCTGTGGCATCATAGCTCACAGCAACCTCAAACTTTTGGGCTCAAGAAATCCTCTTGCCTCAGTTTTTCTATTTTTTTTTTTGAGACAGAGCCTCAAGCTGTCCCCCTGGGTAGAGTGCCGTGGCATTACAGCTCACAGCAACCTCCAACTCCTGGGCTCAAGTGAGTCTCCTGCCTCTGCCTCCCAAGTAGCTGGGACCACAGACGCCCGCCACAACGCCCGGCTATTTTTTGGTTGCAGCCGTCATTGTTGTTTGGCGGGTCCGGGCTGGGGATTCGAACCCGCCACCTTAGGTGTACGTGGCTGGTGCCTTAGCCGGTTGAGCTATAGGCGCCGAGCCAGTTTTTCTATTTTTAGTAGAGACAAGGTCTTGCTCATGTTCAGGCTGGTGTCAAACCTCTGAGTTCAAGCAATCCACTTGCCTCGGCCTCACTGAGTGCTAGGATTACAGGCATGAGCCACTGCACCCGGCTCTGCTGAAGGTTTTGAACACAAGGATGCCATTTGACTTAAATGTTAACAAAGCCTCTAGCTTTGTACACAACAGGGTATGGGGGGAAGGGGAGGAAGCTAAGAGTGAAAAAGATGCTATTGCTGTTATCTTTGCCAGGAATGGCTGACCTTCCTGGGATCTAATAGTGGACAGCTAATAGAGTAGAGACTGGCAAAGGGGACTGAGAAGGTTAGAGGAAGCCAAGAGGGAATAGTGGTTTCACACAGAGAGGGCATTGAAAACTGCATAGAACTGGGAGAATAAATCTGAGAAGCATTTGCTGGATCTAGCAAGGTGGAAATTTTGAGGGACCTTCAGGAGAGCAGATCAAGAGAGAAGGAAGTGATGGCAGCATGGCAGACAGACACTTTTCTTCTGTACTTGGGGAGATTGCAGGGCTACATTCTTTCTTTGCTTTGATGAAGGATGCATGTGTAGGGCTGTGTGCCACAGCCACTGGCACTGAGGCTCGGGAGACTGGCCTGACCACTGGGCATGCCTGGTGTCTACTCCCTTGAACATGAAACCCAGCCTCATGAATGGTGCCCAGGGATGCACATATGGCACCAGCTTGGAGCCACTGTCATAGGGTTGTCATCCTTTGTGGTTCTCAGCTAAGGCCCATTTTGTCCCTACCAGCTTTATTTTCAAGAGGGCCTGAGATTCTCCAAAGATAGCTTCCAGAACAGCACGATAGGGAGGAGGCCAGGGTGTTATGAGAGGCTGGCTCTCTGTTCCACATCAACTTACTGCAGGAAGCTCCTTTCTCTGTACCTGGACTGCTCTGGTCTGTCTTCCTATTCTTGTTCCTTCTGGTTTTCCTTTTCCTTTTTTTTTCCCCCTGTCTCTGCTTTTTTTTTCTCTGATGTGGTCACTTGCCACCACCAGGTGTCGCCCTGGCAGCCAGGATCAGAGCTTTGAGGTGTGGTTTGTCCAGAGGAGGGTGCTGCTGGTTCAGCTTTTCCTGGGAAAAATGAATCACCTGGCTCGGCGCCTATAGCTCAACCGGCTAAGGCGCCAGCCACGTACATCTAAGGTGGCGGGTTCGAATCCCCAGCCCGGACCCGCCAAACAACAATGACGGCTGCAACCAAAAAATAGCCGGGCGTTGTGGTGGGCGCCTGTGGTCCCAGCTACTTGGGAGGCGGAGGCAGGAGACTCTCTTGAGCCCAGGAGTTGGAGGTTGCTGTGAGCTGTGATGCTAAGGCACTCTACCCAGGGGGATAGCTTGAGGCTCTGTCTCAGAAAAAAAAAAAAAAAAGAAAAGAAAAATGAATCACCTGGCTGCTGCTTTGGAGTTCTCAGAGTCACTGCTGCTCTTAGACTCAGGCAAGGATACTCATAGCACTTCCTGTGCTGTAGGTAATGAGAAGTAGGGGTTGTTAGGATCCAAACAGCAAAGCAAGGTTGTAAAGGGAAACATTAGGCCATGTAGAAGCAGCTGATAGTTTAAAAAAAGAAAAAAAAAAAAGTAAAGGCAAAGATTAAAGAAACCTAATCTGTTAAGCAGTGACTAAGGTTGAGAGGAAGGAGAAGGCTTATGGAAGGTAAGAAATGTGAGATTGAGAGTTGGTAGTCTGGAAAGTCTGGAGTTGGAGAAGGGGAAGGATGGGTGTGAACCTAAGAAAACTTGTCTTCTGTGGTTAAAAGTAGTCATCTACCTCACCTCCTCCCCGCCCCCCGGCCGAATTATTTTCCCAGAGGAAAGCTGAGAGTTTTCTGCCATGGGACATGAATGACCTGTGTCCTTATGTCCTCACAGACAACTGAAATTCTGCTTTCCCAGTGCTGAGCCAGGGCTCAGGGAGTCTGGGAAGTTGGTTTTGAGGGTCTTTTATAGAAATGACCCTGGATCTTAATCTTCCTTGAATTCTCCACAGTTCCACAACTTCCCAGAGAGTCATTGTGAACCTGTGTGAGCCTTTGTCAGCATGGACACAATTTAGGTTTGAGAACTTTCTTTGATATCAGAAAACTGGGCACCAGGATTCTCATAGAAGTAATAGCAAAGAGACCTGTGGGATCTGAGGGATGTGGGGAGGTGGATAGAATGGAAGAGTCTGGTTGTGTGGCATGGAGAGGGAAATGGAAGGCATAAATTCCTCGTAAATTCTTCACCAAATGTGTTCTGTTGTCCAGGAACTCCCAGGGAAAAGCTCGACCACCCTCTTGCCACAGGGGCTGTAGTCTCTGGGCCCAGCACAGTGGTGGTACTCAGTTTTGATAATTTTAGTGGAAATAGACCTGATTTGTCCCTATGCCTTGAGACCTGACTTATATCCAGCCTTTCTCAGTTATGAGCTGATCTGTCTGGCGTCCCCCTCACAGATCTCCCGATGACAGGGTGCAGCCCTATGCTTGCCATGCAGCACATTGTGGGTGTGACCCATGTACTGGTGCGAAGGGGTCTCCTTGGAAGGGACCTCATTATGACCAGGACTCTCTGCAGCCCAGGCCCTAGCCAGCCTGGAGAAAAAAGATCTGAAGAGGCCCTGGGAGTATATCACCGTCTCCCAGCACTGGGAAGAGTGCTGGGGCAGAGTATTCGGCAACGAGCGTCCTCCACAGCTAAGACTTGGTGGGACAGATATGAAGAGTTTGTTGGACTCAATGAAGTTCGAGAGGCCCAAGGAAATGTGACTGAGGTGAGTTGGGGAGCTGGGGTGCTTGGCTTTTCCCCTTTGACTTGGGAAATGTGGCTTGGTGGCTGCTACTAAACAAGTCACCAACCGCATGGTTCTGGGAAGCCACATCCAGACTTGCCTTTTTTTTTTTCTTTTTGAGACAGAGTCTTGCTTTGTTGCCCAGGCTGGAGTGCAATGGCATGATCACAGCTCACTGCATCCTCAAACTTCTGAGCTCAAGAGATCCTCCCACCTCAGCCTACTAAGTAGATGGGACTATAGGTGCATCCCACCACAGTTGGCTAATTAAAAATTTTTTTTTGTAAACATGGGGGCCTCAATATGTTTCTCAGGCTGGTTTTAAATTCTTGGCCTCAAGCAATCCTTCGCCTCAGTGTCCCAGAGTCACTATGCTTGGTTCAGATTTGCCTTTTCTTGAACAAACACCACTGGTAAAGGCACTTGACTAATTTCTCACATGGAAACATGGGCTTGATACTACTGCAGTGAAGGTCTCTATGTAACTGTGCCCTCTACTCTCCCTGAAAATAGTCCCTGGTGATTAACATCCATTCTGTTAGGCCAGCAGATATTTCCTTCATTGACTGTTTAGGGGTATTGGTGATGAGGGCTGCCTGGGGGATTGGTACATTACCGCGTTTACTTACAACATCCTCTGTGAAGGTTGAGGGTGCTAGAGAACATCATCCGGTGAGGTAGAAAGAACTGCCAATCGTTGTCAAGTCCTTCGTGGCAGTAGAGATGCATTTTGCCATCTCTGTTCCCACTGCTTCTTAGGCGACAGTGTAGTGAAGAGGGAAAAACCTGGGGTCCAGTTGGGGGTTTTGAGATACATGGTGCCATCTCTCCCCTTGGAAACTGTGAACTAAAGTGGGATTTCCAAGTCTAGAAACTAGAGATTGTAGCAATGGCCAGGTATGGTGTCTCACACCTGTAATCACAGCACTTTGGGAGATGGAGGTGGGAGGAACACTTGAAGCCAGGAGTCAAAGACCATCTGAGGCAACTTACTGGGACCCTGTCTCTACTATCTTTACTTAAAAAGTTAAAAAATTAGCTGAGTGTGGTAGGGTGTGCCTGTAGTCCCAGCTACTTATGAGGATCACTTGAGCCCATAAGTTTTAAGGTTGCAGTGAGTTATGCTCATGCCACTGCACACTGCAGTCCAGCTGGGGCAACAGAGTGAGACCTCATCTCAAAAAAAAAAACAAACCATGGTAGTGATAGTAGTACCTTTTGTGGAGTTATTCTGAGGTATAAATAAGGCAACATGTGGTAAATAGTGTAAGAACATAGGTTCCTTTGAGCCTTTTTTTTTTTTTGCAATTTTTGGCCAGGGCTGGGTTTGAACCCACCACCTCTGGCATATGGGGCTGGCACCCTACTCCTTTGAGCCATAGGCGCCGCCCCAGCACATAGGTTCCTTACTGTGGTTTATATTAAGTGAGAGTTTATTGGGTTTGGTGGACACATTATTCACTGTTTTTATATTTTTCAGGGGCATGTTATTTCTACTTGAATGGATAAAATCTGATGATTCTGATGGGTGTAGGGCTGCACTTTTGAGTACCACTGAGTGAGCCAGGTTTAATGTCTAAGGTAGTTTGTTTCCACCCTTTATAGCTCATACCCCAGGGACCCTTTCTTAGCCACAGCCTTGTTGGGAATGGAGCTGAGCCCATGTGGGTGTGGAGAGAAGAGGAAGACAGCCGCTATTGTTCTCTCTGCAGGCAGAGAAAGTGTTCATGGTGGCTCGAGGGCTTGTCCGAGAGGCTCGGGAGGACTTGGAAGTTCAGCAGGCCAAGCTGAAGGAGGTGAGAGACCGTTTGGACCGTGTCTCCAGGGAGGACAATCAGTACTTGGAATTGGCTACTCTGGAGCACAGGATGCTGCAGGTAGGCACTTTGGGAAGCTGCCTTTTCTCACCTGGATGGTGATCTTAGCCTGGCAGCTCATGGAGGGGCCAGGTGGGAACCATGACCAGTTTGGTGGACAGAAGCCTGGTGAGGAGGTATGCCAGAAGCTCCTTTGGAGGGACAGGGCCCCAGGCTTTCAAAACCTGTTTGCCCACATCTTCCCAGAGCACTGGAGTCAATAGTCCAGGCACTATAGTCTGGGACCTAGATTGCTGAGGAGGGAGTAACGTGGCAGGGCTGGCCCAGGAAGCACCAGATGCTTTCCTTCCTATAGACACATTCTGTAGACATCAGTGCACCTCTGGACAAACCCAAGACTGCTCAGGTGGTAGTTTATGCAGCTCATGTTGACCACTCCTGATTCCTTTGTTCCCCCCACCCAACCAGGTTTATGCTGCCTTCATTGATTCAGCATGTGTTTATGGAACATGTATTCTGTGCTGGGCATGAAGTAGTAGTGGTGGCTATGGCTGGAGGGTCACCTTGCATTCATGTAATACAGCTTTGCTTCTGCAGGAGGAGAAGAGGCTTCGTATGGCTTATCTGCGTGCAGAAGACTCTGAGCGAGAGAAGTTCTCCCTCTTCTCTGCAGCTGTGCGGGAAAGTCACGAGAAGGAGCGTGCAAGGGCTGAAAGGACCAAGAACTGGTCCCTCATTGGGTCAGTCCTGGGAGCCCTGATTGGTGTGGCTGGCTCCACCTATGTGAACCGTGTACGGCTACAGGAACTGAAGGTGTTGCTCTTGGAGGCACAGAAGGGGCCTGTGAATCTCCAGGAAGCCATCCGGGAACAGGCATCTAGCTACTCCCTCCAGCAAAAGGACCTTCACGACCTCATGGTGGACCTGAGGGGCGTGGTGCATGCTGGGCTGGGACAGGGCTCTGGGTCATGGGCAGCTACTTCCCCCACTGGAGGCAGAGACACAGATGTCCTTTCAGCTGCCTTGAAAGAGCAACTCAGTCATTCCAAGCAGGTCCAATCATGTCTAGAGGGTTTACGAGAACAACTTGATGGCCTAGAAAAGACTTCCAGCCAAATGGCTGAGGTGGTTCACTTTGCAAAAGCTGCAGCACACCCAGGCCTGGTGGAGCCAGCAGACAGAGTTCTGCCCAGTTCCTTGCTGGAACAGGGGAGCGTGATGTTGGCACTGTCAGATATGGAGCAGAGGCTAGAAACCCATGTCAATAGGAACACCATTTATAGCACACTGCTCACCTGTGTGACATTTGTGGCTATACTGCCTGTGCTCTACATGCTGTTTAGGTCTAGCTAGCCTCTGGACCTTCCTCCAGAGTGTGGATTTAGTTAGAGAATCCCAGCATTGGACTGAGTCTTTGGGGGTGTACACCACCTCAGCCTGAAGGAACACCATTTGTGTGGCTTGCCAGCAGGCATACTTTGTTTTGTAGGCAACGTTCGTTTACATTAATTTTCAAAACTTTGTACAAATGTCTTACGAAAATGTTTTAAATTTGTATTATTTAAAACAATTTACTTCAGACTGAGTTTTGTCCCTTGGAAACTGAGATCCATGACTCGAAGACTGGGCCATGAGTTAGTAATTGCCTCTTTGGTTCCTCTCACATCTCTTGGTCCTCTTTTTAGGACCATTTCAGATGCATTCCTGAGGCCTGCATTTTCATTGTGGATTTCCTGGCCCGCCTTTTGTGGCCCAAACCTTCCTGTGTCAGCTGGCCTGTGGGTTTCAGTGAGTGGAACCTAGCTTGTTGCCTGCTTATTGGTGACCATGGCTACTTTCTGTCTTCTGGATCACTTTGTCATGGTGGGGAGAACCAGAGGAGTGATCAGAGGAGAGTGGTGAAGAGAGATAGAAGGAATGGATGATAAATGTTGCTGGGGACAGAGCTGGGCATGGTGGCACACACCTGTAGTCCCAGCTAGTCAGGAGGCTGAGGCAGGAGGATTGATTGATTCAAGTCTAGCCTGGGTGACCCTGTCTCTAAACAAAATAACTAACCAAAACCCAGAAAGATTGCTGGGGATATAATTATAAGTATTGGTGGCCATTCTGGGTCTCTGGTACAGAGTGCTTTGGGCAGTACTGGTATGCTACGGGGGCTGGGTATACTTCCACAGACAGCCTCAGGAAACCTCAGCAGGCATGAGCAGAGCTCAGGCCACCAGAAAGGTGACTGGAAAGGCGGTGATGGGGACAGCCCTCCCATAGGTAGGAGGTGCAGTAGAGCACATGGACTGCCCTGAACCTGACCTCTTCCTTTTTAGAGGGGGACAGTGATCTTTGACCTCCCAGGCTAAATGGCCTTGAGTGGCCTTATGTGCCTTTGAGTAAACAGGAGCTGTGGGGCGGCACACTATTCATGTTGGAGTAGCGGAGATCTGGGTTCTCCACTCTTCTTACAGAGCTCACTGCTATAAGGTCTGTAGGTGGGGCTTGCTCACCTCTGCTTGAGCAGAACTGACTCAGCAGAGCCTGTGGAGCCAGAACTGTTTCCCATGAAGTATCCTCCCTTCTTGGAGCCTGTGCTTAGTCTTTGGCAATGAGCATGGCTCAAGTGGCCCCCTGGGTTCTCTAACCTCTGAGCACCTAGTCCTTCAGTTATTTCGTCACTACATCCTTGGTGTGTAGTGGTTCCCCAGGATGGTATAGGATGGGATGACCCCTACACTTAGAGTGTTCACACTTCTGATGGGGCAGGAGGTGCCATATCTGTGTACTGATGAGGGGGGCTGTGTGATTCTTAATTCCCAGATTCCTCTCTGGGTTGCAATAGGTTCTGAAGGGTGTACACTTCAATGAGTGGAATGGGGGAAAGGAGGATTCTAGGCATGTGAAGGTCAGTGGGCAACTGTGGGCAAACTGTCCTGGCTGAGGTGGTGATGGGTATGGGAGAGTTGAGGGGCATAAGGTAAAGAATGAGGTAGAGGACCTGGAATGCCAGGTTGGCTCTCTAAGGTCAGAGGCCAGCAGAGAGGGAACTGGGTATGGCCATGTTGGTGCAGACCTGGACTCAGGTGTTGGAATTGGGGTGGAGGAGAAAAAAGAGGACGTGAGATGTTGGGGAGATTTTGAAAGGTCCAAGGCCTAAAAGATGAGAGTGACAGGAGACCATGATAATAGGTGAGAAGTGGGAAAAGGGTGCCTGTAGTGCTAGCTCCTTGGGCAGCAGCCAGCGTAGATGACCTGAATCTGGTTAAGACTCCCTCCTAGCCTGTAGAGGCCTTGGTGTCTTTCGGGTGATGTGTATTTTGCCTCCTAGGAAGCTTTGGCCTTGAGCCAAAGTTCTCTAACAGTCCTAATAGGATGGTCTGGGGGCTGGCATCAGTTTTTTTGGCATACTTAAGTGTGAAGGACCCTGCACAGGGCACAAATGGGCCTCAGGAGAGGACCCATCTGCAAAGTTTCCTTTGCAGACCGCCAATGTGTTTGCCCGTGAGGGAGTCCAGACTTGCCAAGGCTTCTCAGCTTGGGATGGGTCCAGGTACAGGCCTGGGACGAAAGGAAGGAAATGAGCCCGTGCTTGTGCACCTCTGCAGCTGAGGTACGCTGCTGTAACACCCCAACTAGGTGGTATCAACTCCACCAGGCGGTGAGCAAATAGGCTTGGGGGGTGGTGGTGTCAGGTTACATGGCTTAGTGGGTAGCGCGGGCCGAGTTCTCAGTCGGTGCTCACCACTAACAGCCAGAGGTGGGGGCCGGAAGGAGGGGCTGGCTGCCGGGGACTCCTGGGAGAAGCAGCAGTGGGCCGGCCCGGCGCGAAGGGGAGTTCAGGTAAAGAAAAGTTGGAGAAGGACGTTCACGGGAGCCGGCTACGGGAAGGGGAGGAGGAAGCGCTGGGCGAGGCGGGTGCGGGTGGGAGGTGGTGGCTAGCTAACAGGCCGGCAGGTGAGCTACGCAATGTGACCAGGCACCCGCGCGGCGGGAAGTGACCGGAATGCTGTACTACCCGCACCTAGGGGTGCGGGGCGCGGCTCTCTGCGCCAGCCCCACCGATCCCGGGAAAGCTCCCAGTTCGGGTTCCAACACTTGCGCAGGTGAGGCCAGGCAGGGCAGAGCGGTCCACGCTCGGGAACTTTGGTCTTCACCCTCCCCCGCGATCCACGTTGCCATGGCTACTGCCGCTAAGCGGCCTGTCCCTCCCCCTACGGAGAAAGGGTTGAGCCCCCGCCCTAGGCAAACGCAGAGTCCGCGGGGCTGGAATGCGGGGTCCCCGGCGGCTCAGGGCCGCGCGCCCGGCTCTCCCGGCTGCTTCCGGCCTGGCCCGGCCGCGGGCGGGGGGAGGGCGGCCCGGCGGGCAGGGGGGGAAGGAGCGGAGCCGGGCCCGGCCGACGCGGCTTTGTCTCCTTTGTTCCCGACCGTGGCAGCGCCGCGGCGGGAGGGGAGGGCAGCGGGCGCAGTTTTCCGCCCCTCGGTCTCCGGGTAACAGCTGAGGCTCCGCCAGACCCACCTCTGCGGGGGGAGGCCGCAGGGCGCAGATCCCAAGCCTGGAGCGGCCGGCGCCCGCTTCGGCGCGCACATCTCGCAGGGCCCGGCCGGGTGGTGAGTGCAGGGCTTGGGGCGGGGACAGCGAGGACCCAGGTTCCCAAAGTGAGACAGCCTGAGGCCTTGATCCCGCCGGCAGGGGCAGCCTGGGTGAGTGGTGGGCGGCTTCAGTCTTCAGAGTTGGGAATACACTTCTCCTCACGAAGGGAAACTTCGGCGGCTCCGCCTGTAACGCGATTGGGAGACTGAGGAGGTGGAGCTGTTCCTCCGCGCCCCCTCCTCGCCACTGCCGCTGGGGACCGGCCGGCCCCTTCCCCGCCCTCCCAGGGCCTGTGGTGGGGTCCTTGCCCCGCGGGTAAAGCTGTTACTCTCAGTAGTAACAGCTTTTCCTTGCTGTGCCCGGCGGGACTGACAAAGGCAGACCTCGAGACTCCCGTTGCCTAGAAGGGGATCATACACTGACACATTCATGGGTGATTGATGAGCGCCTTGGGTCATCACAGGTGCCTGGTAAATGGTGGATCTCCCCACCCCACCTTAACATACAGAAAACAGGCCCGGCAGGGTGCACTATTGCATTGTCAATGAGTAACTCACCTCTTTGGTGGACGCTGGGAGTTAGCAGGATGTGGGGAAAGGAAGGCCAGTTTCCCACTAACTACCAGACAAGGTAAATGTGAGTTGTTGTATGGCCTCTTTGCAGGTATGAAAGGGGGAAGTTAGTGAACCCCTTTGGTTGGTGAGGACAGCTCAAGCCGAGTCTGGGAAGTGCTTGCTCTGCAGACAGATGTTAGTCAGTCTTGAAGAGATTCAGAGAAGGTGGGCCCAGAAGAGACCTCCTAACCAGAGTTAGGCTTTGGCTGTGAGCCTGGACTGGGTCTGAGATTTGGAGAGTGGGCAAGAGATCCTCATGCAAGTTGGGGATGGAGGCCTGGCTCTAAATCAGCCTTTCAGTGGGTTCTGGCCTGTCATTAATAAAAGCAAGGCCAGGCTCGGCGCCTGTGGCTCAAGCAGCGAAGGCGCCAGCCACATACACCTAAGGTGGCGGGTTCGAATCCCCAGCCCGGGCCGCCAAACAACAATGACGGCTGCAACCAAAAAATGGCCAGGCGTTGTGGCGGGCGCCTGTGGTCCCAGCTACTTGGGAGGCTGAGGCAGGAGACTCGTTTGAGCCCAGGAGTTGGAGGTTGCTGTGAGCGTGATGCCATGGCACTCTACCCAGGGAGATAGCTTGAGGCTCTGTCTCAAAAAAAAAATAAAAAATAAAAGCAAGGCCAAATGCCTTGCCCTTCAAGAGGCCAAGTAGCTTGGAGAAGGATGTGAGCCCCATTATCTCCTTTGGTGGCTGGGTTTCCTCAGCTGTGAAATGGGGGTTAATCTACTATGCAGGGAACACTTACTTTGTGCCAGCATCTGTGTAAGTTATTGGGGCCTCTGCATCAAAAGCCATACTCTTTGGCTTCAAGGTGCTTCAAGTCCAGAGTAGGATTGCAGAATAGGGAGAAAGGTGATCTCGGTTGGTGCCACTAGTGCCAGGAACACACTATATCCCTTTCACTGGTCAGAGCAGTCCTGCCTCCTGTTCTACAATGGGAAATCTGAGGCTCAGAGAGACCAAGGCAGAGCTGCTATACACTCCCAGGTGGTGGCTAGATACACGTCCATTCTGTCCACCACATGAGTGGCCTCAGGAGTCTGTGAAGAAAGGGCAGGCTCCATGGTGAGATGGTGGTAGGTGTAGGAGTTAATAGAATAGAGAGGGAGTGGGCATTCCAGGCAGTAGGAAGAGCCAGTGGCAGCTGGAGGAGTGAAACAGCCTATATTTCATGCTGGCAGCAACGAAGGGCATGTGTGGGGAGCACTGGCATGAATCATGTGGGAGAGGTGTGAACTGGAGGACCCTGGGGTGCCCCAGAGTCTCTGTAGGGAAAGAAGTACTCTAATTCTGCTCAGTGAAGATCCTGTGAGGTTTGATAAAGGCTAGGTAGGGGCTTGGGGCTGCTCTGTGGCTTGTGGCAGAGGTTAAGTGAAATATGTTTGCCCAAAACAGGGAAGAACAGGTCACTGCCCTTCTTACTTTCCTCCTCCCCTATCCATGGCATGTGGAGAAGGAGAAGGAGAATAGAGGCCAGGCCCTGTTTTAGGGGAGGACAGTGATTGAAGAAGCTGGAGGTGTAGATTACCCTTTGACCTCCTATGTGGCCTGACCAGGGGCTGTTCTGATCCTGCCCATCTCTTCGTGGATGGAGGCCCCTCAGTCCAGTTCTGATTTCACATTTGAGTAGTGATTTTGTTGTTGCCCCTTGAGAGCTGGAGATCCTTGGCAAGCAGTAGGCTTTAAGCAAATATTTGTAAGCAAATGAAGTAGTAATTGTTGGTCTAACTGTGGGACCCTCTGCCCAAGGCACATCCCTGACATGGGGTGGCAGGAGTAGTGCACAGTGGCCAAGTGCAGGAGGTAGCCTCTGCCTATCCTTAGGTGGGCCTTGTCTTTCCAGAGGAAGAAACTTTCTTTCCTTGTCCCTTGGAAACTAGGTGGGGGGCTCCTGGGCACCCTGGCTTTGCCACAGTCCGAGATTCTGGCCGGGTTCAAGACTTTCCCTGCTGCCCCTCTACCCCCGCCCCCTTGGGTGGCAAACAGAGGCGGCCTTGTTCCTGCTCCCATAGAGCTGCCCTGTTCTCTGCACACTAAAAATGGAAACCCCCAAGCTATTTTGGGAGCAGTGCCCAGCCAGGCTATGGCCACGGCCCCCCTGCTCCCACAGAGCTGTGGCCACAGCATCCCTGTTCCCACTAGACTGTTGGACCCTCCTTTGAGCCTTGTGTCCAGTCCTGCTCACTTCAGGGCAGCCACAGGAGTACCCTGCTCAGGCTCCTGCTGGGATGAGCCAACCTGGGCTGAGAAAAGCGAGAAGCAAGCGCTTGGGATGTTCTGCACAGACAGCCTGGCAGCTGGGTGGTGGGAGGGGCAATGTGGCCTGAGCACAGGCAAGTAGGGGAGCTCCCGTAGCTCCCAGTCTGGGATGAGTGGTTTGTCCCAATACTACACCAACTTTGGTGCTCCTGGCTAGAGACCACTGAGGGCTGGGGTAGGTAGTGTTGCTGTGGTTTCTTAGTTCTGAGACTCAGGAGTATCATCTGGGACCTAAGAAGGGGTCTGTGAGGGTAGCAGGCATCCAAAATCTGTGGATGGATGTGGGGATGGGAGGCACAGCCAGGCATGGTGGCTTCCTTTAGGAAATCCCCACACACACACCCACACACACCTAATCTCATATCCTAGGTGCTGGCACTTACTCAGGCCAGCGGGAGAGGAAATAGCAAGAGATGGCCTGGCTTCCACAGCTGTGCAGGACTTGGGGCTCAAACTAGGAAGTGTGTGTGTATGGTGTATATGTCCCTGGTGGGTGGAGGTAACATGCCTGTGCAGGATGTGTTTCTGTGTGTGCGGAGTTGTCTCCATTTGAATGTGTCTTTATGTGGTATCTGAACATGGGTGGTGTGGCTGTGTTTCTATGTTTGTGTGTTGCTGTGTGTACAGCTTGTATCTGTACGCATCTGTGTGTGTGCCAGTGCCCATGTGTTTGTGTGTGTGCAGGGTGGGTGATATGTGTGCGAGTGCATATCTGCCGATGTGGTGTGGCCATTTGAGCTAGAACAGACCCTGGCCTGTGCGGAAGGGGATACACTCGGGTGGGCACCTTGACAGGGTGGAGTTTGGGCAGAGGGACATGCTGGGGGACCTGACTGGGCCTTGTCGGCTGTGGGGCTCCTTCCTAACTGACCTTTCCCAGGCCCCTTGGGTGCCTGGCTCTGCTGCCCTCCCCCTCCTCGTGTGGGCTCTGAGGAGGCGTGCTCTGTGGAATGTGTTTGGTGGCTGAGGGCCAGGCTGGGCCCAGCTTCACCAGCAGGCTGGGTGATGGGGAGGGGGCACTTTTGTGCTGCCTCTCAGTGGGGAGCTCAAGGCTCCCACATGCCTGCAGACCAGCCTCCAGCTTGATACTTTGCTTTCCTCTGGCTAGGTGACTCCCACACAGGTCATGCTGTTGTCTCCTGATCTAGCCAGCCCTGCCAGGTGAGCCTGACCTCACACCTAGGGATCTAGGAGTACATGACCCCCCCACCTGTGCTGGGGGCTCTCTGAGGTGGCCCCACACCTCCCAGCTGGACCCTCCCTCTTCTCTCAGACCTATCGGCTCTGTGGTTATTACCCTTCTAGATTCCTGGCCTGAAAGGCTCTATACCCCATTCTTGTCTTGCTCTAACATTCTGGTGGCCCATGAGACCTCACTACCCTCTTCCGTCTGCTCCGGAAGATGACCTCCCTGCAGAGAGCCTTCTCTCTCCTGGGTGTCTGGGCTTTTCCTTCCGGTCGCCTGCTCTCTAGTGGCTTCTAGGCCCTGCTCTCTATGGATGGTCTCATGGGCTGATCCTTGTGGTAGTACAGGGCAGTGCAGGGGTGTGGATGGAGTAGGGTGCAGATCCCCGAAGAAAATGGGCACTGTTGAAGTTCCCAGGGGAAGTGTCTCCTCTTTTTGATCCCTGGCTGGTGTGTGGTCCTGGGGCCCTTTTCTACTCACCCGTTGGGTTAGGAGGGGCTTCTTGGTAACATTATAGCCCTGTTCCTCACCAGTAGCTCCAGGGTACTTTAGTGGCCCTGTAAGCCCCACTCAACTTCTCTCCCTGCTAGGTGACCATGGCTGCTCTTGGCCCAGTTCTTCTCCAGGCTGTCTGGGCTGGGTGGGTCCTCACCCTCCAGCTCCCTCCACCAGCTGCTTTTACTCCCAATGGTACACACCTGCAGCACCTGGTGAGGGACCCCACCTCAGGTACCCTTTACCTGGGGGCCACCAACTTCCTGTTCCAGCTGAGCCCTGGGCTGCAGCTGGAGGCCACAGTGTCTACTGGCCCTGTGCTAGACAGCAGGGACTGCCTTCCGCCTGTGATGCCTGATGAGTGCCCCCAGGCCCAGCCTACCAACAACCCGAATCAGCTGCTCCTGGTGAGCCCGGGGGCCTTGGTGGTGTGCGGGAGTGTCCACCAGGGGGTCTGTGAGCAGCGGCGCCTGGGGCAGCTGGGACAGCTACTGCTGCGGCCAGAGCGGCCTGGGGATACCCAGTATGTGGCTGCCAATGACCCTGCGGTCAGCACTGTAGGGCTGGTAGCCCAGGGCTTGGCAGGGGAGCCCCTCCTGTTTGTGGGACGAGGATACACCAGCAGGGGTGTGGGGGGTGGCATCCCACCCATCACAACCCGGGCCTTGCGGCCACTGGACCCCCAAGCTGCCTTTTCCTATGAGGAGACAGCCAAGCTGGCAGTGGGCCGCCTTTCCGAGTACAGCCACCACTTCGTGAGTGCCTTTGCCCGTGGGGCCAGTGCCTACTTTCTGTTCCTGCGACGGGATCTGCAGGCTCAGTCCAGAGCTTTCCGTGCCTATGTGTCTCGAGTGTGCCTCCGGGACCAGCACTATTATTCCTATGTGGAGTTGCCTCTGGCCTGCCAGGGTGGCCGCTACGGGCTGATCCAGGCTGCTGCTGTGGCTACAACTGGGGAGGGGGCCCATGGGGAGGTGCTCTTTGCAGCCTTCTCCTCAGCTGCTCCCCCCACTGTGGGCCGGCCTCCGTCAGCAGCTGCTGGGGCAGCTGGAGCCTCTGCCCTCTGTGCCTTCCCCCTGGACGAGGTGGACCGGCTTGCTAATCACACACGCGATGCCTGCTATACCCGGGAAGGCCGTGCAGAGGATGGGACTGAGGTGGCTTACATTGAATATGATGTCAATTCTGACTGTGCACAGCTGCCAGGGGTGAGTTCCAGCACTGCCCCAGCCTTTCCCCTTTTCTGAGGCTACAGGCCAGGCATTGTAGCCAATCAGCTGCTAAGGGAATCTGAAGGGAAGCTGGCTGACAGATACTAAGTTTTTCCTTTTTGCCTGGAGTGATGGAAAGAACCTTACCATAGGTATGGCATTTGAGTAGCAGAGAGCAGTACCAGGATAGGATTGGACCCAGGTACTTAAGGGGTGGCACTAGTGTAGGACCGAGAGGGCAGAGTATCAAGTAGGGACAGGGACCCAGAATGTAGGGATGAGGCCTGTTTTAGGTTCTTGAGCAAGAGAGGAGGGTAAGGTTGGGGCTTGATTAGCTATAACCTCAGGATGGATTAAAAAGGGAAGAGGAGGCACACAGGGGACTGAGTCACTGAGAGGTGAGAGAAGGTCCCATGAGTGGACTTGGAAATGAAGATGTTCCCTGCGTGGTGGTCCAAGAGGAGGCTGACTACACAGCAGCATGCAGGCTGCTCCCTGCATGGTGGTCCAGGAGAAGGAGGGGCCATAAGTAGAGGTAGACATCAGAAGAGGGGCAAGGAACCATTGGAAACCATCTGAGGCAGCTGGAGGTCAGACCAGTGCAGTAGGATTAAGGATGTGGCTATGGGAGGATTATCAGGGAGGGCAGGCAGAGAGACTAGGGGTGGGGTGAGGTGTCCAGGGAGGATAGGGCAGGGGAGGTTACCCACAGGAGGACTCACTGATGTGTCTTGCTGCTTATAGGATACCTTGGATGCTTATCCCTGTGGCTCAGACCACACACCCAGCCCCATGGCCAGCCGGGTCCCACTGGAAGCCACGCCAATTTTAGAGTGGCCAGGGGTTCAGCTAACAGCTGTGGCAGTCACAATGGAGGATGGACATACCATCGCTTTCCTGGGTGACAGTCAAGGGCAGCTTCATAGTGTAAGCCCACAGAAAGTACTAGGCCTAGAGGGCATAGGATGCTGGGAATCCAGCCTGGTTGGAGCTATCCCTGCAACCCCTGGGGCTGGGAGAGATGACTTGCGCTCCTCTTCCCAGGACTGGGTAGTCTTTACCTGTGACTTCCTTCTAACCTCTGGGCTGATTGGTAGTGAGAGGAAATTCTCTCTGTAAATTTCTTCAATGGTGGTGAGTAGGAGAGGGCCTTGGGCCTGTGGCTATGGCCTTGGGTCCCAGACCCAGTGGTCTCTGATTCTAGGTCTACTTGGGCCAAGGGAGTGATGGCCACCCATACTCCACACAGAGCATCCAGCAGGGTTCTGCAGTGAGCAGAGACCTCACCTTTGATGGAAGCTTTGAGCACCTATATGTCATGACCCAGAGCACAGTGAGTGCCAGGCACGAGCCAGTGCATGGGTGTTTGGAGGAACCACTGGGCCGGGCTATATGTGGTTGATTGAGCCACTGGTGTTTGCATTTCTGACCTCAGATCCTCTTTGCTGTCACAGCTTCTAAGGGTTCCTGTGGCCTCCTGTTCTCAGCACCTGGACTGTGCATCTTGCCTTGCCCACAAGGACCCATACTGTGGGTGGTGTGTGCTTCTTGGCAGGTTGGTGCTCCACTGACCCTGACCCCTCCCAGCCCTATTCTCATGCCCTCAGGATCTCTGATTCTGGGCCCTTGATTCTCAGCCCCTGATCCCTAGATCCTATAATCCCTCACCCCCATCTTCTTCCCTGAGTATCAATGGCCTGCCAGGGCGGACAAGAGGAGTCTGATGCCATGACCCACTCTAGGGTCCTGCCCAGGTCTTCAGGATTGTCAGAGTTCCTGCTCTAATAACTCTCAGTGGCCTCATGAAGGACATGGGCAGACACTGGTTATTCTTGTTCAGGTGTAGTCGCCACTCTGAGTGCTCAAGGGGCCAGGGCCCAGAACAGTGGCTGTGGAGCTTCCAGGCTGGGCTGGGCTGTCTGCGAGTGGCAGCCCTGAGTCCTGCCAACATCAGCCGAGAGGAGAGGAAGGAGGTAAAGGCTCAGATAGGTGGGACCCTGGTGGGGAGGGCTCTGGGGATCAAGGTCTGGGTAGAGATTACGGTGTCAGCTACACCAAACAGCACATGACCTTGCGCAAGTCACTTCTTTTGGGACTTCAGTTTTTCCCTCTGTTACTAACTCAAGACTGAAGGTGTTCGTGAAAGCAGGGGCTGGTGGCTGCTGGTGCCTGCCCACGTTGCTGCCCCACAAATATGAGTCCTAGTCTGCTGCCCAATAGCCTTGACAGTGTGTTTTGGGTTTTCTTTGTAGATTTTCCTATTGGTGCCAGATCTGCCACCCCTGTGGCCAGGGGAGTCATATTCCTGCCATTTTGGGGAGTATCAGAGTCCTGCTCTGCTGACCAGTTCTGGTGTGATGTGCCCCTCCCCAGACCCTAGTGAGGCCCTATTGCTACAGAGAGGAGCCGGTGAGTGAGAGAAGAGGCGAGCCCTGGAGTTTGGGAGCCCCACCCTGCTCCCAGAGATGTGGTCAGGGTAATGTGTGAATCCACGCAAGGAGTCCTGAATTAATACCTTTCTCTGAGGCCTCTCACTGGTCCCCAACTGCCCAAAGTCTCTATTCTGTGCCCTGTGGACTGTGTTCCTGACCCTGGGTTCTCTTCCCCATTTGGCATGTCAGGATGTGGGCTATGAGCACGCCTCCCCACTGCTCAGCTCCAGCCCTCTCTCCGCCTTTACAGACCATGTCTCTGTGACTGTGGAGCTCAGGTTTGGTACCGTTGTGATCGCCCAAGCTTCCCTCTCTTTCTATGACTGTGTGGCAGTCACTGAGCTCCACCCATCTGCACCGTGAGTTCCTTGCTTTGTACCCTAGCCCTGAGCCCTGCCTTGGTGAGCCCTGCCCCACGGCTGTGCTCTGTGCAGGTGCCAGGCCTGTGTGACCAGCCGCTGGGGGTGTAACTGGTGTGTCTGGCAACACCTATGCACACACAAGGCCTTGTGTGATGCTGGACCGATGGTGGTGAGCCAGCAGGTGAGCGCACCTCTAGGCTGGGGCACCAAGGGGGTTTGGGGTTCCCACTGTGAGGGTTTTTCTGATGGCTGGGGGTCTGTATGTGATAGACTCACTGGAGAATGGCCACTGATACGTCCTGCCTGTTTTAGGAGAGGATGTTTGTAGCTGAGTGAGAGGCAGGGCAGGTGTGGCCTTTGTGCCCTTCCTCAGCACAGACACCCCTGGAGCCTGCCCCCTCCCTTTTCTCCTTTTGAGAATTAATGGGCTGTTTTTGTTTCTTTTTTCCTTGGTCTCCTTTCCTCTTAACATACCCTTTGCCTGCCTGCCTCCTGCTCCCGCACCTGCCTGCTGAGTGGCCCTTCCTGTCTTTCCCTGCCTCCTACTTCAGAGCCCGCTTCTTTCCCTAGCCCCTCCTACAAGAGATGCACCCACCTCCTTCCCACCCACAGCCCCCAAAGTCCTGGTCACCCCTGCTCCTGATACCCTTCCTGTAGCACCTGGGGCTTCCTCTATAGCCATAGCCTCAGATGTCCCACCTGGGGCCAGGCCTTCCCCACTCAGCCCCTGGGGACCATGGTCAGGTCCCGGCTCCATGCCTTCCCCCATCTCCACAGAGTCACCTCTCCAAGAGAAGCCCTCCCTTCCTAGCTCCCCCAATAGACCTGGAACCATTGTCCCTGCTCCTGCTGACTTTGGACCCACAGCCACACCTGAGGACCTCTTAGTGGCCCCTCCATCACCTTCAGATGCAGCAGTGCCCCCTGCAGACCCTGGCCCTGAGGCCCTTCCCACTGTGGTGCCCCTGGACTGGCCCCCTGGCACTGCTCCTGCCACCCCTTTCCCAGGGGCTGTGGGCTCCACGAAGCCCACCCTGGACTGGCTCATGAGAGAAGGCGGCGAGCTGCCCGAGGCGGACGAGTGGATGGGTGGTGATGCGCCCACCTTCTCCACTTCCACCCTCCTCTCAGGTGATGGAGACTCAGCAGAGCACGAGGGCCCTCCTGCCCCCCTCATCCTCCTATCCAGCCTCGACTACCAGTATGACACCCCCGGGCTCTGGGAGCTGGTGAGGCCCAGTCCAGGAAGGAGGCCTCAGGAGGGGATGGGGGGAAGACATAGCCCCTTGCTTGCCTTGCCCTTCTGCATGGGGTGGGGGGAAACAGGCTGCAGCCCCGCATTGGCCTTGCCCCTAGAATCAGTCAAGGCAAAGGACTGAGGTGGGCAGGGTGGCTCCATAGACTCCCTTGCTCTTGGTGCCTGCAGGAAGAGGTGAACTGGGGGGCAAGCTCCTGCCCCTGTGTGGAGAGTGTTCAGGGTTCTGTGCTAATGCCAGTCCACGTGGAGCAGGAAGTCCGGCTGATAGGCAGGAACTTGCACCTTTTCCAGGTGGGTGAGTCTGGCCTGCCACTGTTCTTGCAGCCTCCTTGGCTATTGGCAAATTATACATAAGCTCTGGGACCAGGAAGAGGGCATGGCCCCAGGGCTCAATCCCAACCCAGAGGCTGAGCTGGGGGATTTGTGGGACTCACCAGGGCCAGCTCTTGAAGCTGCCCTAACAGCTGTGTCCTCTGTTCCTAGGACGGTCCAGGAGACAATGAGTGTGTGATGGAGCTGGAGGGCCGAGAGGTGGTAGTTGAGGCCCGGGTTGAGTGTGGGCCACCTCCAGATAGCCAGTGCCACGTCACGTGCCAGCAGCATCAGGTGCAGACCATGAGTGCCTGGTGGGCAGGGCGTCCTGGCCACAAGCTGGCTTAGCTGGCTGCACTACACTTGCCCAAGCGAGTTCCCCATCTCTAACCTCTGACTGCCCCATGGGGTCCCTGTGTCTCAGCTCTGACATCGAATTTGAGAGCTCATGGGGTCCCTACACACCAGTTCTGCCTCTAACCTCCAACCTTGTGACCCCATAGAGTCCTTGCACCCCAACTCTGATCTCTGACTTTGTGTTCCCATAACTAGTCATTTTGGTCCTTTCTCTGACTACCTCCTCCCCAGAGCTGATATACCCTCTTCCCCCGGGGCTCTGACTCCTCTGTCGTTTCTTCAGCTCAGCTATGGGGCTCTGCAGCCGGAGCTCCGTGTAGGGCTGTTTCTGCGTCGGGCTGGTCGTCTGCGTGTGGACAGTGCTGAGGGGCTGCATGGTGAGCTCTCTGGGGGTGCTGGGGCTGGCTGCTGGTGGCAGGGTTACCTCTTTCACATTTGTCTCTGCCACTCACATTTGTCTCTGCCACTTCCAGTGGTACTGTATGATTGTTCCGTGGGACATGGGGACTGCAGCCGCTGCCAAACTGCCATGCCCCAGTATGGCTGTGTGTGGTGTGAGGAAGAGAGTCCACGTTGCGTGGCCCAGGAGGCCTGTGGCGAGGCTGAGGCTGTGGCCACTCAGTGCCCTGCGCCCCTCATCCACTTGGTGTGTTGAAAGACTATCTCTCTTCACTGTTGCCCTGGCAGGGAGAGTACAGGTGGCCAAGGGTGGGAGGCTGGAGCTGCCTCTTGAGGTGGGTAGAGATAAGCAGTCTTTGTCCTGGAACAGGTGGAGCCACTGACTGGACCTGTAGACGGAGGCACTCGTATCACCGTCAGGGGCTCCAACCTGGGCCAACATGTGCGGGATGTGCTGGACACTGTCAGGGTGGCTGGAGTGCCCTGTGCTGTGGATGCCCAGGAATACGAGGTCTCCAGCAGGTGAGCTGGACCTAACAGGAGCAGGGCACACTTTTTAGGGCTCCATGGTTGGCTTTCTTGCTCCGGGTTCTCCACCCATTACTCTTCTGCCCTCCCCCTCTTCCTCCATCCTTTATTCTGATCACAATGCCTCATTGCTGGGGTCACCATTAGGCCCTAGAGCACCCACCTACCTTGGCTTCCTGCTTGGACCTGCAGATTCATTGCCTGAGATGAGATGTTGGAGGTTGATTCCTGCATCTTTCTGGGGCAAGGTCACTGCCCAGAGCTGATTGGTGGCTCTGCTTAGGTGTTCTTACCTGGGTTCTGAGTGACTATTGATGTAATCATGGCAGCACGGTCCTCACATCCCAGACAACTGTATTTAGGGACTTCTGTTCTCACCAACTAACACTTTGTCTCCAGAAACTACCCTAGGCCACTGAGCTCCTCAGAAGGGTAAACACGTGCTGAGAGCCAGGCTCCTCTGTCCCAGCCTTTGGGGATCCCTACTGCCTTCTTGGAGCTTATGGCTCACTGAGATTCTGGATCATGGTAACCTGGCCAGCAGTTGTAGGGTGGCAAAGGTACCTGAATGGGACATTCTCAAGAAGGTATCCACAAGCAGCAGGGCCCAAACCTGGCGAAATGTCAGGATAACCTGAGCAGAGAACAGATCCTTAACTCCACCTCAGAGATCTGGATTCAGGGGGCTTATGGTGGGACCCCACAATCTGTATCTGAAACAGAGAATCACTTTGCTAGAGCATGGAATTAAGACTATAGTAATTTATGAGGTGATTTAGAAAGGGATTAAAATATATTCTGGACCAAGCTCCCCGGGTAGTCACACATCACTTGTTCTGTTTTCCTGGAGTGTTTGCAGTGACTGTGATGATATCATGGGGTCAAGCCACTGTAGGCTTAATATTCTGGAAACTAATTTGCCTAAGTTTCTGTTTTCTGGCTAAGAAACCAGTATTTTCTTAGATTATTCACTTTCTCTTTAATTCTATCCCCAGATCAGGGACTTTTTTTTGGAGACAAAGTTTTACTATGTTGCCCTCAGTAGAGTGCTGTAGTGTCACAGCTCACAGCAACCTCAGAGTCTTGGACTTAAGCTATTCTCTTGCCTTAGCCTCCCAGCAGCTGGGACTACAGTCGCTGCCACAACACCCGGTTATTTATTTATTTTTTAGAGACAGAATCTCATTATGTCACCCTCAGTAGAGTGCTGTGGCATCACAGCTCACAGCAACCTACAACTCCTGGGCTTAGGCGATTCTCCTGCCTCAGCCTCCTGAGTAGCTGGGACTACAGGTGCCTGCCATACCACTCAGCTATTTTTTGTTGCAGTTTGGCTGGGGCCGGGTTCAAACCTGCCACCCTCTATATGTGGGGCTGGCACCCTACCCACTGAGCCACAGTTGCTGCCCAACACCTGGTTATTTTATGTTGCATTTGTCATTGTTTTAGCTGGCTCAGGCTGGATTCGAACTCGCCAGCCTTGGTGTATGTGGCTGGCACTGTAACCACTGTACTATGGGCACTGACCCAACTTTCAGGGACTTTTTTTTTAAATGAAGAAATCGAGTTTCTCCCACTTTGAGAGCAGGTGCTGTACATGTGGCCATGGTGGAAGACTGAGGTGGCTGGCTGGGCCCACTCACTGGCTCAGCAATACTCCCCCACAGCTAGCCTTATAGGGCTCCTTTGTAAATTTATGCCACAACTCAGATAAATTCCTCCTTGTTGGGGGCCTCTGGGGTTGAACTTGAATTACTGAAACCACAAATATTCTCGGATGCCAAGGCCGCCTTCTATGCCATGAGGAATTCCCTCCAAAGTGAGAGAGTCTTTATCCATTTTGTGGAGGGTGGGAAGGGGAAGATCACCTGTCAGAGGGGTGGGGAGAGGGGCTGCCAGGTCTATTTGAGGAGGCCCTTGTGCAGCCTGGCACCATTTAGCCTGCTTTGTGCCCACAGCCTCGTGTGCATTACTGGGGCCAGTGGAGAGGAGATGGTGGGTGCTGTGGCAGTGGAGGTACCAGGAAGAGGACGTGGCATCTCAGAGCATGAATTTGCCTATCAGGTACCTGACTGTTGAGCTATCCCCAGCTGCCAGTGGGCTACTCTCTCTGGTGGCTCTGCTCAGCCCATCTGGACATAGCCATGTCTAAGTCGGATAACATTCTGCATGCTAGAATGTTATCTTCACAAGCTCCCCACCCTAGTTCTTCGTATCTATCTCAGTCTCTCTGTTTCTGGGATGCTTTTGCCCTCATGCTTGTCTGTCCTTGTTCCCCTTTCATAGGATCCAAAGGTGCATTCTATCTTTCCGGCCCGTGGCCCCAGAGCTGGGGGAACCCGCCTCACCCTGCATGGCTCCAAGCTCCTGACCGGGCGGCTGGAGGACATTCGAGTAGTGGTTGGAGACCAGCCTTGTCATTTGTGAGGGCCACTTCCTCTTCCTGAAAAAAATCAGTGTACTCCGGGGAGAAGACTGAGGGGGTGGGGTGCTGGGGAAAGCAGAGGGCTGGGGAGGTACCCTGTCTGCTCCATCAGAAAGTGGCCTCTCCTCCCTCCCTAAGCCAGGCTGTTGTGGGAGTGCCCCTCTAGGGCCACCTGGTGGAGGAGATTGCAGTTAGTACCAAAGGGAAGTGAGCTGAGGCCTGAGTGGGCCCAGGTTTTCTTTGCCTATGCCCTTCTGGCCCAACCTGGCTGGCTGTCCACTCCCACCTCCCGTTCCCAGGCTGCTGGAGCAGCAGTCGGAGCAGTTGCAGTGTGAGACGAGTCCACACCCTGTGCCTGCCATGTTCCCTGTGACTGTGTGGTTTGGAGCTACTGAGAGGAGGCTTCAGCATGGCCAGTTCAAGTACACATCAGACCCCAATGTCACCTCTGCTGTCCCTACCAAGAGCTTCCTCAGGTGCTGAGCCAAGGGGTTGGCTGCATGGCACGTGGTGGGCAGATCTTTGCAGCTGCACTATGTTGAGGGGGTGGTTTGTAGGGCTTTATGTAGGGGCTGTGAATTCCATGCTGCTGGTAGGAATAAGGGGTCCTGTGGTTTGGGGCTGTGTTTCAGTGGAGGACGTGAGATATGGGTCCGTGGCCAGAATCTGGATGTGGTGCAGATGCCAAGAATCCGAGTGACCATGGCTCCAGGCGTGCAACAGTCCAGCCAGGGGCTTGGACGGAGACGCTGGGTGGTCCCAGAGATAGCGTGTTCCCCTGGAACCCCCTGCAGCAGTTATCACGTAGGACAACCGTGGCCATTCCCTGCTTATACTGAGCTAGCCATCACTCTCCTCACCTCCCACCATACCCTGTGGACAGCCGTGATGGCTGGTACCAAAGGCGGCCCTTCCCATCTTTGCGTAACCCCCTTCCCACATGGCCTCTCAGTTAACCCTCCTTTGTCTTTCATCACCCAGTTTGAGGAGCCATGCCATGTGAACTCTTCCCAGCTCATCCTGTGCCGTACACCTGCCCTCCCAGGCCTGCCTGATGACCCCTGGGTCCAGGTGGAATTTATCCTTGACAACCTCATCTTCAATTTTGCAACACTCAACCCCACACCGTTCTCCTATGAGCCTGACCCCACTCTTCAGCCCCTCAACCCTGAGGACCCCACCATGCCATTCCGGCACAAGCCTGGGAGTGTGTTCTCTGTGGAGGTACTGCTGCTACTTGGACATGGCTGTGTCCAAGACTTGGTTCTTTGTTGGACAGCACTGCTTTGTGTGGTGGAGAAGTCAGGACAACAGAGCAAGGCCCAGTGTGTGGGCATGGCTCCTATTCTCACTGTGGCGAGGGCAGAGGGGTTTGTGGGGAGTGCCTAGCCTAGCACCTGATAGAAGTTTAACTGCTTAGCTGGTGGCCTGGGTCTTGACACATTCCATGGTAGGTTCCTGAATGACCATGTGTAAAGGGGTGGTATGGTGTGCAGTAGGACCTGGGGCTGATCCCCAGTTGGCAGGTGGGCTCATGTGTTCTGGACAAATGCAGCAGGCAGTAGTAGGTGGGTGTTCAGGCCATAGGTCAATCCTCCATTACCCATCTGGTAAGCCATCAGACAGAGTAGGGGCTCTGGCTTTGCTAGGTGACTGGGTAGGATTTGGGGTCAGCTTTATGTTCTTCATATTTTTGGCTCTGGAAAAAAGGGTCGTGGGGAGCAGCTGGGAAACCATGTGACTCTTGGTCCCACGTGCAGGGAAAGCTATGCTGAGGTACTATTAGTCCTGCTCCTTACAGGGGGTGTTTTAGGGCCATCCTTCCCACATTTGGGGGATAGGACCTGAAAGAAGAGTTCTAAGTGACTGATCAGTTACCCTCTCTTCCAGGGAGAGAACCTGGACCTTGCAATGTCTAAGGAGGAGGTGGTGGCAATGATAGGGGACGGTCCCTGTGTGGTGAAGACGCTGACCCGGCACCACCTGTACTGTGAGCCCCCTGTGGAGCAGCCCCTGCCACGGCACTTTGCCACCCGAGAGGCACCTGACGCTTTGCCTGAATTCACAGTCAGTGGGCAGGCCCTGGGCTGGGCTGGGCTGGGGCGCTGGGCATGTGCAGAACCACTGCTCATAGGTGGCTCCACACATAGGTGCAGATGGGGAACCTATACTTCTCCCTGGGTCATGTGCAGTACGATGGCGAGAGCCCTGTGGCTTTTCCTGTGGCAGCCCAGGTGGGCTTAGGGGTGGGCACCTCGCTTCTAGCTCTGGGTGTCATCATCATTGTCCTCATGTACAGGTGGGTACAGCTAGATGTGGCTGGGTTGGGGCAGATTGTGGGATCTAGCTGGACTGGGAAGGGATAGACTGAACCAGGGGTCAACAAGCACTTTCTGTGAACGGCCAGAGAGTAACTATTTTAGGCTTTGCAGGCCAGGCGGTCTCTGTTGCAACTAACTCAACTCTGCCATTGTGTTATAAAAACAGCCATGGACAGTATGTAAACATGAGCATGACTATGTTCTAACAAATCTCTGTAAAAACAGGTTGCAGGGCAGATTTTGGCCTTCTTGTAGTTTACTGGTCCCTGGTCTGAGCTGTGCCGACAGGGATGGGTGGGTGTGATTTACTTGGAAATAGGCAGGCCAAATTGCTCTGGGCTAGGCCTTGGCTTGGCTGAGCATGGACTGATTAAACTGTGCAGACAAGGCAAGGTTGTGCTTGGGGCTGGGTCAGGCAGGCCTGGCCTAGAGGGACCCAACAAGGGCTTTGGCCTCATCCAGTTTCCCCTCCTGACTTTGGAGCTGAGCAGGAGGAAGAGCAAACAAGCCCTGAGGGACTATAAGAAAGTCCAGATCCAGCTGGAGAATCTGGAGAGCAGCGTGCGGGACCGCTGCAAGAAAGAGTTCACAGGTGAGGCCCCAAGAATACCCTTCAGGGTTCACCCATCTCCTGTCACAGGGGGTGGGTGCCCAAACCTGGCCTCTTCTGCTCAACAGACCTCATGACCGAGATGACTGATCTCACCAGTGACCTTCTGGGCAGTGGCATCCCCTTCCTTGATTACAAGGTGTATGCTGAGAGGGTCTTCTTCCCTGGGCATCGGGAGTCACCCTTGCATCGGGACCTGGGTGTGCCTGAGAGCAGACGGCCCACTGTAGAGCAAGGGTTGGGTCAGCTGTCCAACCTGCTCAACAGCAAGCTCTTCCTCACCAAGGTGCCCACCCCCACCTGGATCCTCCTCACTCTGTCTTACCCCTGACTGTGCTCTCCTGGCTGTGGTTTCTGAGTCTGCCCCTCCCTCCCGACCATATCCCCTCTCCATGGCTCCAGTTCATCCACACCCTGGAGAGTCAGCGCACCTTCTCAGCTCGGGACCGTGCCTATGTGGCGTCTCTACTCACTGTGGCGCTGCACGGGAAGCTCGAGTACTTCACCGACATCCTTCGCACCCTGCTTAGTGACCTGGTGGCCCAATATGTGGCCAAGAACCCTAAGCTGATGCTGCGCAGGTCTGTGGCTACTGGGGCTGGGTGGGCCGCAGACAGCTAGAGCTGGCACAGGGGCTCAGGTCTGGGGGTCTGTGGACTAGAGAACCCAGCAGCGCCCTGCTGCTGACTCTGCTTCCCCTTTCCTGTGTTCAGGACGGAGACTGTGGTGGAGAAGCTGCTCACCAACTGGATGTCCATCTGCCTCTACACCTTTGTGAGGGTGAGGGAGGCAGAGGGGCATGGGGCTCGAGTCCAGACAGGGGCAAGCCCTCTAAACCGCCACACCTCTGGTCTCCATGGTTTGCATGCTCGTGCTAGGGCTAAGACTCCCTTTCAGCTTGTCCTTAGTTACCATAAGCCTGTGTCCTGTCCCCTTCCTCAGCATTTGTCATGTCCCACACACCTCTACACCAACCTAGGGGCCCTAACTTCCTATACTCCCCCAGGACTCAGTAGGGGAGCCTCTGTACATGCTCTTCCGAGGGATTAAGCATCAAGTGGACAAGGGGCCGGTGGACAGTGTGACTGGCAAAGCCAAATATACCTTGAATGACAACCGCTTGCTCAGAGAGGATGTGGAGTACCGTCCCCTGGTGAGGGTGTGCGTGTGTGTGGTCTGTGCCAACCCTTCACCCTTACACATCCTCCCACCCTGGTGTCAGCATGTGGACATAGACCCACCTGACTTCTGGCTAGGCACTGGAGAGAGGTCTTCAGACTAGCTTAGCAGGAAAGAGGTTTGGACCAGAATTATAGGATAGGGCCCAGATGTGTCCCCAGGCTTGGGATGGAACCAGGGTAGGCACAACCAGGGTCTGAGAGGAGCTAGCCCTGATCTGGGCCATAGTCTGACCCTGTCTGCCTAACCATCTCAGTAGGGATGTACTATCGCCCACAAAGCCAGCACCACCATGGCAAACAGGGCAAATGCTTCTCTGGGTTGATTCCTGGCAGTTTTGCATGAGGGTTCCTTTGGAAAATCCTACTCAGGCTATGCTAAACCTTCTCCCATCAGGATGGGTGGGGAACATTTACTTTCCTCAGGCACCTCAACCTGACCAGCTCAGCCAGGAACTGGTTTTCTGCCATTTTCCTCATAGACGTTTACAAGTGCACCATGCTAGTTGCTAGGGTCAAGAGGGAGGAAGCTGCTGTCCCCAGGGGAGGCAGGCAAGTGAAGAGATAAGAATTAGGGATTTGGTGCTTGGGGATCAGAGGTAGTGGCTGCCTCTTGGCTTGTCCTTGCCCTTGGTCTTGGTCATCCTGAATGTACACAAACCCTGATGGTTCCTACATGTCCTATCTAGACTTTAAATGCGCTCTTGGCTATGGGCCCTGGGGCAGGAGAGGCCCAGGGCGTGCCTGTGAAGGTCCTGGACTGTGACACCATCTCCCAAGCCAAGGAGAAGATGCTGGACCAGCTTTATAAAGGAGTGCCTCTCACCCAGCGGCCAGACCCTCGCACCCTGGATGTTGGTAAGGGCATGGATAGCATTTGGGGACCTGAGCCATTGTTGGGCCTAGGATGTTCTGGGACCAGTCCTCATGGACAGCTTAACACCTTATCACCCAGGGTAGGTAGGATGTTGAGGATCACTCTCTGGTAAGGGGCCTTGCTCCTGGTTTTTGTTTTTGTTTTTTTTTTTGAGACGGAGCCTCAAGCTATCCCCCTGGGTAGATTGCCATGGCATCACAGCTCATAGCAACCTCCAACTCCTGGGCTCAAGCGAGTCTCCTGCCTCAGCCTCCCAAGTAGCTGGGACCACAGGCGCCCGCCACAACGCCCGGCCATTTTTTGGTTGCAGCCATCATTGTTGTTTGGCGGGCCCGGGCTGGGGATTCGAACCCGCCGCCTTAGGTGTATGTGGCTGGCGCCTTAGCCGCTTGAGCCACAGGCGCCGAGCCTTGCTCCTGGTTTTTGGAGAGGTTGAGTAGTGCTGCCCCTGAGGGAGGGGCCTAGGTCCCTGTGGAGGAAGATATGGGCTCCCCTGTGGGAAGTGTATCTGAGAAGCCTTGGACCAAGTCCTACCTTGCCCTTGCAGAATGGCGGTCTGGGGTGGCTGGGCACCTCATTCTGTCTGACGAAGATGTCACTTCTGAGGTCCAGGGTCTGTGGAGGCGTCTGAACACCCTGCAGCATTACAAGGTGGGAGGGGTGGAGGTTGGAGGAGGGGTGTGGTGGTGGTGGGGCTGGTGGAGGGATCACTAGCTGTGGTCAGCAGGTCCCAGATGGAGCAACTGTGGCCCTTGTCCCCTGCCTCACCAAGCACATTCTCCGGGAAAACCAGGATTATGTCCCTGGAGAGCGTAAGTACCGCTTCCCACCATAGTCTTCTGCCCTTGCTTTGCCTAGTCCTGGGTTTGGGGAAGGTCCTCTGGAGCTCAGAGCAGGCTTGTACCTATTTCCTTTCTGCCCAGAGATGTCCTCAACCAGGTGCCCCCAACTTGTGGGAAAGTTGGGAGGATGCAGGGTACCTGGGGAGGTGGCACCTGGTGAGGGGTGACAGTATGGGCTCTTGGCACAGGGACCCCAATGCTGGAGGATGTAGATGAGGGAGGCATCCGGCCCTGGCACCTGGTGAAGCCAAGCGAGGAACCAGAGCCACCCAGGCCTCGGAGGGGCAGTCTTCGAGGTGGGGAGCGTGAGCGAGCCAAGGCCATCCCTGAGATCTACCTGACACGCCTGCTGTCTATGAAGGTGGGACACCCAAGGCTGGGCAGGGCCAGGGGCAGGGATGGGACAGGCAGTGGGGTCTGGCTGTAGGTGGAATGGCCACTCATGGGATTTGGAGTGGTGTGGGGCTCACAGACCTCATATCAGAAGGTGTCTGAGGCTGGGCTGTCGCTAAGGTCCTTTTGCCAAGTGCCTCTTGCTGCTCTCCCCCTTCTCATAGGGTACCCTGCAGAAATTTGTGGACGACCTGTTCCAGGTGATTCTCAGCACCAGCCGCCCTGTGCCTCTTGCTGTTAAATACTTCTTTGACCTGCTGGACGAGCAGGCCCAGCAGCATGGCATCTCCGACCAGGACACCATCCACATCTGGAAGACCAATAGGTGAGGCAGGCTGCTGGGCCTCAGATGTGTTGGGGGGGGGGGCTCTCTCCTGCTTCCCCAACCCACTCCTTGGCTATGTCTGCCCCTCTGCAGCTTGCCACTGAGGTTCTGGATCAATATAATCAAAAACCCGCAGTTTGTGTTCGATGTGCAGACATCTGATAACATGGATGCGGTGCTCCTCGTCATTGCGCAGACTTTCATGGATGCCTGCACCTTGGCCGACCACAAGCTGGGCCGGGTGAGTGGGTCTGGGGTGACCCTGGGGGGCTGAGTGGGGATAGGACGGTGTGGGTTGGGGCTGGAGGTGGATAGTGCCAGGCTTTCTTGAGAATTTCAAGGAAGAGGGTTAGGGGAGACCTCTGACATCCTCAGGCCAGGATTTTTCCACAGGGGCTCCCTAGAAGGTGGCAATGTCTTAGTCTTAAGGGATGAGCAAGAGTAGGGAGCACTGTGTGCCAGTTCACAGGATTAAGACTTGGGCAGCAAGGCCAAGGCCACTGATCAGGGCTCACCCTGAGGGCAGCAGGAAGCCCCAGGAGGCCTGAGAGTGGGGGAGTTTTGTGGTCAGACCTGAGAGTTCCATGGAGCATCCTGGCAATGTGCTGTGGGCAGACTGGTGTGTGGGAGTCCAGAGAGGAAGCTGTGCCACCCTCTGACAAGCAGTGGCCAGGTTCAAGTTGGGCGAGAGGGTGTTGGGCAGGCAGAAGCGGTAGGTTAAGTGGGAGGGATAAAGAAGGAGAGGGTCACATGACCCGAGGGTCCTCGGGTCTCTGGCTGTGGTAAGCATAGGCTTGGAGAAGGTGAGCCTAATATGTGGGGGCCACCATGTGGTATCTAGGTGGAGATGTGGACTGTTCAATCCCAGAGCAACTCCAGGCTGCCTGGTGGATTTGGTTTCCTAGGGAGGTGGAGGTATCTGCCTCCAATACAGTGGAGCAGAGTGTAGGGGGTGCCAGGGTTATAGGGATATGTGGCATAGGGGAGCTGGGAGGCATGAAGAAGTGGTCTGAGCCATCTGGTAGCACAGAGATTGAGTCACAGTAGTCAAAGCTAAGAGTCCCATGACATGGGCATCCCCTGTATACCAGCAGAGCCCTTATGTGGATCTACACGTCCACAAGTGGGATCTGCTTAGCCCAGACCCTTGGAGCACAGTTGTGTTGTGATGTCTTCAGAGAGGCATATCTAGGACTCTCTGAAGAAATAAAATGTGAAGTTCCACCCCTTAGCACTGCCTTTTGGGCGCCATTTTTGTTGTTCATGCTCTCAACATTCTGCCTGCAAAGAGCTGAAAATCACAGGGCCACACCAGGACCCATGAGGCCCCCTCCAGGGCTGGCTGCTATGTTGAGACTAAGTTTTTTGTTGGACCTTCCCAGTATCTCCCCTTTCTACCAGAACAGCAAATGGCTCCTGGGTAGCTTAGGAATAATCCAAACCAGGAATGCCACAGTGCCCCCATGGGGTG
Source organism: Otolemur garnettii (assembly GCF_000181295.1). Taxonomy (NCBI): domain Eukaryota; kingdom Metazoa; phylum Chordata; class Mammalia; order Primates; family Galagidae; genus Otolemur; species Otolemur garnettii. Next base: position 622,297 of record NW_003852574.1, on the reverse strand, counting down.
CTGAGGAGAAAGCATGCATCCTGACCCTGTTCACTTCAAGATCTTCCCTACCTTTTCACCAGCTCTAGAATGAGGCAGAGGTCCTCGGAATAGAAGTATGGTGCCCAGAGTCCACGGTTGCTGGGAATTATGCCTGGGTGTATTAACTGACTTGAGAGACCTACTTCAAATCCTAGCTCAGCCACTCAGGAGTGAGGTGGTCTGTGGAAATTTACATAATTTTCTATGTCACAGTTAGCTGATTTTTAAAATGATTACATAGGGAATGAATATGCTTCCTGCCCAGCATGTGTGCCTGATAGAGCCAGGTGGAGGCACGCGGAGCTGAGCATTGACTTCAGAATTATCCAGGGAGGAACTTGATTGACATCAGACATGGGATGGGATGTTGATGGAGGGCAGGGAGCAGAGGATGCTCCTACAGAAGGAAGTGGGCTAGGGTGACCAACCAGCCTGGCTTGCCAGGACTGAGGGGCTTCCTGAGATGTTAGACCTCTAGTTTTAAAACTGAAACAGTGCTGGGAAACTCCGAACGGTCAATCACCCTATAACAGGGGCTCTCACCCTTCCTTCTTTCACTGCCTTCTTGCTGGCTTCCAGGACTCCCCCATCAACAAACTTCTATATGCTCGGGATATTCCCCGTTACAAAAGGATGGTGGAAAGGTACAGAGGGGCCTGGAGAGGGGTGGAGATCGGGGGGTATGTGCAGCTGAGGCCAGGGGTGGGCCCATTGTGGGCTGGGAGGAGTGGGTTTGTTTGCCTAGCAGCTGCCATGCTCTGGCTCTCTGGCAGGTACTATGCAGACATCAGAGAGACCGTCCCGGCCAGTGACCAAGAAATGAACTCTGTCCTGGCTGAGCTGTCTCGGGTAAGGCTCCGTTTGCTTCTTGGGTTGGGCACAAGTCTCCTGCCATAATAGTTCTGCCCCCATCACACTTGTTTCCTTGCAGCCATGTGGGCTGGTTGGGGCAAGATGCATACCATCATAAGTGCAGAGTGTTCCAACTGCTGTTGTAAAAGGCCAGGGCTCCCAACATCTCATTATAGAGCAGGCAGGGGACTTATCCTGGTGGCTGCCACTTAACCTGCCTCAGACCTTCTTGGGGCCTGTGGATGATAGATCCTAGCATTTGGCTGCAGGCCTACTTGGCTCTGCCTGCGCACGTCTTCCCACTGCTCTTCCTCAGCACTGTAGACATGGCCCGCCTACTCCTAAAACAGCACCAAAATGTAACTCCAGGGGAATTTATAAACAATGTTTCTGAAACGATGATGATGGTGGTGGTGATACTCATACTGCAATACTAATTGCAGCTACTATTTTGGAGTGTTGCTGTCAAGCCCTTGTGTGTCAATCTCTTTATGGGGTTCTTTGATTATCTCATTAGAATCCCCATAAGAGGCTCCGTGTCCGTAGCACAGTGGTTACAGTGCTAGCCAAATACACCGAGGGTGGTGGGTTCAAACCCAGCCCAGGCCAGATAAACAACTGCAACAAAAAAATAGCCAGGTGTTGTGTGGACACCTGGAGTCCTAGCTACTTGGGAGGCTGAGGCAAGAGAATCGCTCAAGCCCAAGAGTTTGAGGTTGCTGTGAGCTGTGACACTACGGCACTCTACTGAGGGTAACATAGTGAGACTCTTATCTCAAAAAAAAGAATCCCCATAAGAGCGCCACAGGTTAGGTGACATGACTCCATCGTCCAGATGAGGAAGTTGAGGCTCGAAGATGTCCCTATGGAGAGGCTTGAGAGTTGACCTCAGGAAGTACTTAAGTTAGACCAGAGCAGGATCATGCTGGGCTCATAGCCTACATGCAACATTTGTCATACTTGCCTCTATAATCATCTGAATGGCAGAGGATCCAGCCCAGAGTCTTGAGGAGAGCGTTAGACAGGCTGGTCCCCAGTGGAAATCCCAGCCCTTGCTGAAACTGCAGATCTGGGCTCTCTTCTTACCAAGGAAGCACTCTGCCCTACCCTGCCATAGCTGGGTATGCCTAGCCTGGAGTCCCTGGTCTGGGGGAAGGGGGGAGGGTCTCTGCTTCCCACTGCAGGGCTAGTTTGTCCTTTCTTCTACCTCTCAGGTTCCTCCTCCTTCTCTCCCTTCCCTGGGGTCCTGGGCCACCTCCATGGCTAGCTGTATCTCTCATCTTTCCACCTCTCATTTGGCCTCCCCTCTAGAACTATTCTGGAGACCTTGGAGCACGAGTGGCCTTGCATGAACTCTACAAGTATATCAACAAGTACTACGACCAGGTGGGAAGGCTGACCTTAGGATTCCCCTGGGAGCTGAGAGGATGGATGTGAGAGGGGGTCTGGCCCCATGACTCAGGGTGGCAGGCTCTAGGTCTCCCCTGGGCACAGTGTTGGGGTTTCCAGAAGTGTTCTTTAAGTGTGCCTCTTGGTATTGTCTGTGCTGTTCCTGTCCCCACACTCCCTATCCCAGCTCCTTGGCCCATGCATGGTGCTGGTGATTGAGGGCTAGGAGAATGGCCAGGGCCTGGAGATGGTATACAGATATGCTGGGAGGGACACAGCTGCACCCTCTTCCCTGCCCATGCCCCCACTCAGGCCCTGCCAGGGTCCAATGTCGGCAGTGTGTTGCACATGGCCACCTCTGCAGATGCAGGCCTAGCTGGGTTGCATAAGCCACGAGAGAGGAGGGTGTGGGCAGAGCACCAGGGTGGGTAAGGGTACAGCGGAACTACAATAGTTAGGGGGCTTTCTGGAGAACCCTGGGCTGGGCCTGAAGATCTGAGCACCCACTAGTCAGCCTATCGAGTGCCTGGTGAGATTGTCCACTCAGACATTTGTGTGGCACCAGCAACATGGCCAGTGCTATTAGAGATAAGGAACCTGGCTCATGGCCCACAGCCTTCCTTGGCATGGTCTGGGCTACAGGGTGGGGGAGTGTGTGTGACACAGTCACAGACAGACCCTCCTGGAGACTTGGTGGCCATGGCTGTGCTCCTAGTGCTGCTGCACTCTGTTTCCCCTGTACCTCTCATGGCAGCACCTGCTTGTGCTTATGATTGCTCATGTTTGATTAATGTCTATCTCCCTCTCCACATCTGTCGGTCATTACTGGGTCCTTGTTCCTTGTCGGGTACCTGCCCTATATATCTCAGGAAATGCCATTGTGCTAGGCGGGTAAGCATAGCTTCTGAGGGCTCAGTACAGAGTGAAGTGCTTCATTCCCGCCTTCCTAAGCCTTGAACTCCCACGGTGCCTTTGCTGTTAGTGTCCTTCCCACTGCCAAGGCCCTGAGGTCACAGGAAATAACTGAGGCAATTTACTGGGTTATTGGGACTCCTGCCTGAGTCGTGCAGCATCTTAGGAGGTCTGTTGAAGTCTACAGTAAACGTGGAGGCCACAGAAGTCTCCCCTGATGGCACTGGTCTCTATATTCCAGATCATCACTGCCCTGGAGGAGGATGGCACGGCCCAGAAGATGCAGCTGGGCTATCGGCTCCAGCAGATTGCAGCTGCTGTGGAAAACAAGGTCACGGATCTATAGGGACCTGGGAGCCCTGGCCTGCTGTTGCCTCAGCCCTGCCTGGGCAGCCTTGGAACCTCGAGAGAGAGAAACTACCTTCTTAGATGCCTGTAGTTGTTGACAAGCAGAGTTAGTGGAAGGTGACTCCTAGTCTCCTGGTGGCTCTAGCCTCAGCCCTGCTGGACCCACATCATATGCCTGGGGCCCTGACACTCATGGGGTAGTACCCAGCCTGCTCCCTGAGCCAAGCAACCCTATGGACCACTTCCTGTGTGCCACCGGTCTGCAGGGAGTTAGAGACTAAAGCCTTCCAGAGAGTGGCCGGAAAGGCCTCCAGGCCCATGGGGAGACTGTACTGTTCATCATTACTGGCCTGTGTCCCACTGGGATTCAGAGAAGGAGGAAGAGAGCCCCATACTTCCTGTCCTCTGTCATCCCTGACCTCAGTTTAGCTGCCTCTGGCCTTGTTGCTGCTGCCACATCCTAGGTCCAAGAGATGAAGGCCTCTCCTAGGCCACTGCATATAGCCCCCTTGGCAGGGCTGGCTGCTTTAGGGCTAGCCCTGAGGGGAGGACATCTGCTGCTGGGGGCCGTGGGAGAGCGGTGGCACCACTGACCCAGCTCTTCATTAAACAGTAACACACTGCCTGGAGTCTGATGTGTGGGCCCACCCCAGCTCTTCCCTGAGTATGAGGGTGGCAGCTGTGTCTGGAGGGCACCAGGGGAGGTGGCATCTCCACCCTGGGGGAATCTCATGGTCCCCATGTAATGCTGTCGACTGTAGGGCTGGCTAGACTTTCCTTGGCTCCTGCGCAGGGCTTGCTGGGGTCAAAGCTTCTATGAAGGAGGACTGTGTCCAGGACAGGGTTGGGGGAGGCCTGTGCCCTGAGGTGGAGGGGTCTACAAGTCTCTTCAGGGGACCTGCCTTATCTGCAGTTTGGGCATTTTCACTTCCCTCTCCATGTTCCATGTATCTTGAAAGGAACTAGGAAAGGGTGGCATCATGACAGGTAGCTCAAGGCATAGTAGATCTTGAGGACCCTTTCCCTTGTCCTGTTGCTGGGCTCCTGGTTTCTGGGTTGTCTTCCAAGTCAAGGCATCTTAGGATGGGGCTCCTCACCAACTGTGCCTGCATGAAGGCTGCCTTGTGTGCTTTCTCCTGATTGGTGGCTGGAGGTGAGTTCTGAGATCATCTTAGCTGGGTTTCCTGTTGCTGTCTCGTCTGTAGGGCAGGGGATTGATGTCCCCCTTGCCTGAGACCACCTTTGGCCTCAGCAGGAGGCAAAGCAGGGCCCTTCAGCACTAAAGTCTTCAGAAGTCTCACCCCTTTGGCACTGTGCTCACTTCCTACAGCCCAGTTATCCCTGGCTCCCCTTGCCCTCTGGTAGATCTTCTGCCCCTTGGAGATCTTCAGTGAGAATTCAAAGAAGCAGAAACGTGCAATTTTAGGAGGAGTCTTCTTTCTTACCTCTTTTGGCTCTAAATAAAGCCATCTGCAGAGTCCTTTTCCCTAAAGTGGCAGGAGCCATGTTGGTCTTGTCCATGCCAGGGGTAATTGCAGCTGCTATTCTCTGTGAGGCTCTAATGTCCCTTCTTTCCCATTTCTGCCCAATGTGAGAATCAGACAGACAGATGAGCCGTCAGCCACCATCTTTTGGGAGTGTGTGAATTTTAGTCCTTCAAATGGGTGCTCTGGCCAGACTTACATAGCCACTCAAGATGGTTCTGACTCTCCCCAACTGCTGCTCTGGCCAGACAAAAATTTGATCGCCGTGGTGACACTCTCAAGGAGCAGGGCCATTGGGGAACTCTGGTGGGCTTCAAGCAGGCACAGAGGGAGTCTTGGTCCACACCCTAGGATCTTCAGCAGAGCTATGCCAGGGCAGGGAAGGCTCTAGGGCAGTGATCTCAACCTTCCTAATGCTGAGACCCTTTAATACAGTTCCTGTGGGTTGCAACCCACAGATTGAGAGATGCTGCTCTAGGGAGAACAAGGCCATGTGCCTGCATGCCTGGGTGTGTGCACATAGATGAGTATTGAACATGCTCAGAGTCTTACTCTGTTGCCCCAGGCTAGCATGCCATGTTGTCAGCCTAGCTCAAGGCAACCCCAAACTCCTGGGAGCAAGTGATCCTTCTGCCTCAGCTTTCTGAGTAGCTGGAACTATAGGTGCCTGCCACAACACTCAGTTAATTTATTATTATTATTATTATTATTATTTTTGCCGGGGCTAGGTATAAACCTGCCACCTCTGGCATATGGGGCCAGCACCCTACCCTTTTGAGCCACAGGTGCTGCCCCAATTTTTTTCTATTTTTAGTAGAGACAGGGTCCCCACCTTGTTGAGGTTGGTTTCAAACTCCTGAGAGAAGAATTCACCCTCCTTGGCCTCCCAGAGTGCTAGGATTATAGGCATGTGCCACCATGCTGGCCAGAACACTATTATAATAAAAGGTAAGATGAAAATTGTGGCATGATAAATAGGAAACTGTAAATCCTGTCTTAAAATCATGGCCAAGAATGGAGATTCCAACACAGATAAAACTTTTGTGGTTTTTCATTGGGGTCTTGGCCATAATTTCAGTGTAGAATGTTTGTAAATCAGTTTGGTCAACCTAATTTTTTCATATCAAAATTGGAAAAGCCTGCCCTCATTACTGTTTTGCATAAACCTATTAGTATGCAAAGTGAAAATGTCCCACGAAACTCCTTGTTCAGAGATGCAGAGGAAGGTACTGCTAGACAAAATGCTTGGAATGAAAAGGGGGGCTGAGGCTCTGTCAGGCACACAGCTGACACCCATGTTTATTGAGCTCCTTATAAACTTATCTTAGTAAAGGTTAAAAATATCAAAAAGAAGCGAAACAATGTAAGATGTTAAAACTGCCATTAAAACTCCAAATCAGCACAAAACTGCTACTGATCACAAGCACAGTTAAAAAAGGCATTTTTACTTCAGACTTAACCACAAAAGCGCCAGAATGTCTGTTCCTGTTTGCCCATTTCCTTTAAGCTAAAACTGACTACGGTTGTGTAAGTAAGGGGGGAAGGTACAGGATACAGCAGCCCACTGCCTCAGCAAGTGTTATCTCCAGCTACACCCTGGTGAGACCCACCAGCTATCTTATCTGTAAACATGTGACTGTCTGCTTTTAGGCAGATCTAAACTTATTCTCAGAATAAGAAGCTTAGAGTCACGTTCCTCAGGGAGCACTTGAGAATAAACTACCATGCTTCAGTACGGGGGGCTGCACCCCAACAGCAAAGGGCCTTTGTTTCTGATTATCACTTGGGGCTTCTTAAGGAGTTTATCTTAAAAAGCCTATCACAGGTGGCAGCAGACTGCTTGAGCCCATGAGTTTGAGACCAGCCTGAGCAAGAGCAAGACCCCCATTTCTACTAAAAACAGAAAAACTAGCCAAGCATGGTGGTGGGCACCTGTTGTCCTAGCTACTCAGGAGGCTGAGACAAGAGGATCTTTTGAGCTCAAGAGACTGAGGTTGTGGGCAGCGCCTGTGGCTCAGTGGGTAGGGCACTAGCCCCATATACTGAGGGTGGTGGGCTCAAACCCCGCCCTGGCCAGCTAAAACAGCAATGAGAATTGCAAAAAAATTAGTCAGGCATTGTGGCAGGCACCTGTAGTCCCAGCTACTTGGGAGGCTGAGGCAAGAGAATGGTGTAAGCCCAAGAGTTGGAGGTTGCTGTGAGCTGTGTGCCACAGCTTCTACTGAGTAGGACAAAGTGAGACTGTCTCAAAAAAAAAAAAAAAAAAGACTGAGGTTGCTATGAGCTATGACAGGCATCCTCAAACTATGGCCTGCTGGGTGTTTTTGCTGCCACTGCCTGTCTTGCTTAGCAGCCGACTCGTCCTGGGGCCTGAAGTCTGGCCCTCCGACAGTCTGAGGGACAGTGAACTGGCCCCCTGTTTAAAAAGTTTGAGGACCCCTGATGATGCCATAGCACTCTACTCAGGGTGACAGAGTGAGACTCTATCTCAAAAAAAATTTTTTTAAAAGCACTCTCACACGCTCGGTGCCTGTGGCTCAAATGGCTAAAGCGCCAACCACATACACCCAAGGTGGTGGGTTCGAATCCAGCCCGGGCCCGCCAAACAACAATGACGGCTGCAACCAAAAAATAGCTAGGTGTTGTGGCGGGCGCCTGTGGTCCCAGCTACTTGGGAGGCGGAGGCAGGAGACTCGCTTGAGCCCAAGAGTTGGAGGTTGCTGTGAGCTGAGGTGCCATGGCACTCTACCCGGGAGGACAGCTTGAGGCTCCTGTCTCAAAAAAAAAAAAAAAGCACTCTCACAAATTAATAAATTAATTTTTTAAAGAAACACTCTCACCAATTTAAATATTGGAATAATTATTCAAATGTTTAGAAGACCCAGGAGTTCTGTATTTTTGTTAATTTTTTGATACTGAAAGAATTGTACTCATCAATATGATGGTTTGTGCCGATGAACATTGGAATCATCTTTAAAGCCACTTGAAATGTTGGGAATGGCAGGTGGACTCTGGGTCCTATGGGCCAGTGCCAACAGTGGCTCTTGGCTGTTCTGGGGGAACAGCCTTGCTGTCACAAGCTTTTCTGCTGGCCTCTGATTCTGGGGCTTGTCCTTCACACACCAGGTTCCCTTAGGATAACTCATTAAAGAACAAATACAGACCCCAAACCACCCGGTTTCACTGACTGGTGATGTTTTATGCATGTGTGTTTTTTTATGTTCTGTTATGTAAACTAGGGATGATAGTTTATCCCACTCCAAAGTTATAAGAAAAATCTAAGATAAGGACATCACTATGATGTTTGAAAGGAATTTGTCCTTTGATCACAATGATGGAATATTACTTATGAGTTTAGATTATCTGGCTGATATATATACTTGCAAGGAGACAGTGATCTGTGGGCTATCCACCTGGCTATTAAGAGAACCTCCTCAGATCTAGGAATGTGAAACTCAGGTGTGGAGCCAGCAGCTGGTCCCTGGATGGCAGGTGAGTTGAAGTTGTAATGGTGGTGTGCTGCCATCTTCTGGCCATGTTACAGAAATCATCAGGCGCGGCTACCAGTTTTAGTCTCTGGAGCTTTTTATAAAATTACCATGGGATTCAGTAGTGCTGGGGCTTAATTGGTCATCTTTATCTCTAACACGAATTCTGGTTTTAGAGTGAGTCATGTCTTAAGGACAGAACTGAGATGGTATAACAGTGAGTGACCAGTCAGGAAAACAAACAAGTGTGGATGTTTCCAACGGAGGGAATTTAAATAGAAGGGTTAAACAGAATAACAGTGTTTGAAGGGCTAAAAGAGGAGTAAAGTAATTCAGGGATTAGTGACTACAGAAGCTTCTATCACTTCTAAGTTGGCAAAGGGGCCACCAGTGTTACCCAGAGGCCTATGGAGCTGGCAAGTGGAAAGCTGGGAGCTGCAGGTGCCTGTGAGCCTCACATCCTGGCCCCGCCACCCAGGCCAGTGCATCAGTGCTGTTGGGGCACCCTGCTGCCCCAGTGAATGGGTGCCACCAGGAAGAGAGGACTGAAGCTCTTCTGAGACTTCCTCCACCCCAGACTTGCCTATTTTCCTCCCCAAGATCTCAGGCCCCAAGAAGCCCTGGAGAGACAGGAGACCTGGGTTCTAGTTTCTCCTCTCCTAACGGGCTAGGTCTCTGGGAAGAAGGGTGCAGATGTTCTAGTGTGTGGCAGGAGCCACTCTTTGTCATGGGGTTAGATCCTTAGCTGCCATATAGCATGGCTTAATGAGGAAATGTTTGTCAAGGCAGGAAACTGACAGCACATACTAGAAAAGATGTAGCTGGCAGGGAGTTTAATGAGGGGACTACTTAGAGAGCTGCAGGCATAAGGAAAGTCACCATGGGGTGAAGTACATTCGTTCTCAGCCCTGAGCTCCCAGGGGTGGGTCACAGTAGTCATCAGGACCAGTGGGGCTGTTGCTGAAGGAGGAAGCCTTCGGAGGAAGCCTTCAGAGGTAGATGCTGATGGCATAATTACTCTGCCTTCTTGCCCTTCCACTGGCCGATTCCTGTCCATTTGGTCAACTCCTGATCTGGTCGGCCAAGCCACCTGAAAACCAGAGGGCAGGGGAACCTGGCTGGTGCAGGTGGGATGGCAGCTTTTGGAGTGCTAAGCAATGGCCAGAAGTGGGCCGGTGGGCCAGTACTGCCTCCAACCTGAGCACCCACTACCCTGAGAGACACCCAGTAGGTAGTTTGTTATTCAAAGTGATGGGGTGACTGCCATCTCAGAGCTTGGTTTTGGCCACCCAGCTCTGGGATGTCCCACCATACCTCATGCGCTGGTGCTCCTTGGGAGATGCTGCACAGTCTCCCTGAAGGATCTTGGAAACCCCAACTTTTAGGGCTGATGGGATCTCCTCACTTTCCAGATCGAGTGGGATGCTAGGTGTGCAAATAGGTACCCAAGGAAGACACCAAGCTGTGGGTTGTGTCTACATTTTCATCTTGGGGCAGAAGAATTCAGCAGGGCAAGCACGGACCCATCCAAAGGTGAGGGAGGGCAGGGCACCTATGTTCCTCACAACCACTGCAAAGTGTGCTGGCACACCCAAGCCCCCGAGCAGAGAGGGCCCCTCTCGCCTACACACAGCCCAGGTTGCTGAATGGAGTGGAGGCAACAGAACTCATTGTATTAGTATGTGTGTATGTTTGGATACTTGTTGCACATGTGTGTGTTTGGGAGGTTGGGGGGTACTGGAGGTGGGCAAAGGCTCTGTTCTCAGGAATGAATGACGCCCTGGTGGAAAGCCTCATGGACTTGGAACTTGAAAAGTGGATTTTTGCTTGGCCCTGACTGCCTTTTCCAAGCCTCAGGTTTCTTTCTTTCTTTTTTTTTTT
>NW_003852574.1:606709-611263 GCF_000181295.1 Otolemur garnettii | reverse complement strand
ATAGGCGCCGAGCCGCAATACACTCCTTAGTAGGCTGACTCACAGTAGGCTAATTCAACACCATAGTAGAGACCCCACCCCTGACCGATCAGACCCTGTTCGGGAGGCAGGATAATTGCATCTTGGTGTGGCACACAGTCATCTTGCCTGTTCTCTGTTGTTGCAGCCTGCTGTCACCTTTGACAGCCTGCCAGCCACAGCTCACCTGAAGCAACATCGCTCAGGGAACAATAGCGATAGCTTCTGGGAAACTCCTCTTCCTCATCTGTCTTTCAACACCTTTTGAAAAATTTCTCTGCATGTTTCTTCTATCAATATTTCAGATCTTTCCCCTTTATCTTCTTATTTTGTTTTTCTCATTATTCTCTTTTTTCCTTTTCCTTCTTTTTTTTTTTGAGACAGAGCCTCAAGCTATCCCCCTGGGTAGAGTGCCGTGGCATCAAAGCTCACAGCAACCTCCAAATCCTGGGCTCAAGCGAGTCTCTGCCTTAGCCTCCTGAGTAGCTGGGACCACAGGCCCCTGCCACAACACCCAGCTATTTTTTTGTTGCAGTTGTCATTGTTGTTTAGCAGGCCTGAGCCAGGTTCAAACCTGCCAGCCCAGGTGTATGTGGCTGGTGCCCTAACCACTGAGCTACAGGCACTGAGGCTGAATACTTAATTCTTTTGTTAAAATAACTGACAACCTGCCAGGCATGGTGGCTCATGCCTGTAATCCCAGCACTTGGGAGGCCAAGGTGGGTGGATTGGCTGAGCTCATGAGTTGGAGACCAGCCTGAGCAAGAGCAAGACCCCGTCTCTAAAAATAGCTGGGCATTGTTGCAGTTGCCTGTTGTTCCAGCTACTTGGGAGTCTGAGGTGGGAGAGTCACTTGAGCCCAAGAGTTTGAGGTTGCTGTAAGCTAGGACTCTACAGCACTCTACCTAGGGTGACCAAGTGAATCTCTATCTCTCAAAAAAAAAAAAAAAAAAAAAGACAACCTAAAATGATATATAGTTTAATTTTCATTTAGAGCTAGGGGTTCCTGATTTTTGTTAAGTTCTCCATTGTAAAAGTAATACAATCGCTTCTCAGCCTTTTGACTAAGATCAAGTGAAGAAATACTTACAATCCATGATCCCAATCTTTCTGTTATTTTCCTTTTGTTGTTGTTGTTGTTGTTGTTGTTGAGCTAGAGTCCCACACTATGCCCTAAGCAGAGTGCAATGGTGTTATAACTCACTGCAATCTCAGACTCGAGCTGTAGGCATCCTGCTGCCTTAGCCTTCGGAAGCCACTGAGATTACAGGCGCCCTGCTGGGTTTTTCATTTTTTTAAGAGTCAGGGTCTAACTCTTGCTCAGGCAAAGTCTTGAACTCCTGAGCTGAAGCAATTCTCCCTCCTCAGCCTCCCACAGTGCTGAGATTACAGGCGTGAGCCACTGTGCCTGGCGATGATCCCAATCTTTTTTTTTTTTTTTTTTTTGAGACAGAGCCTCAAGCTGTCCCCCTGGGAGGAGTGCCGTGGCATTACAGCTCACAGCAACCTCCAGCTCCTGGGCTCAAGCGAGTCTCCTGCCTCCGCCTCCCAAGTAGCTGGGACCACAGGCGCCCGCCACAACGCCCGGCTATTTTTTGGTTGCAGCCGTCATTGTTGTTTGGCGGGTCCGGGCTGGGGATTCGAACCCGCCACCTTAGGTGTACGTGGCTGGCGCCTTAGCCGGTTGAGCTATAGGCGTCGAGCCGATGATCCCAATCTTAATAAAGAGTATTTTATGTCATAATTCTAAAAGGAGGGATTACTAATTCTCTTTTTTCTTGAGACAGTGCTGTGATGTCATGGCTCACAGCAACCTCAAACTCTTGGGCTCAAGTGATCCTTCTGCCTCAGCCTCCCAAGTAGCTGAGACTACAGGCGCCTGCCACAGTGCTGCCTTGGCCTCCCAGGGATTATAGACATGAGCCACCATGCCCAGCCCTGAGATTACTAATTCTTTATTTGGGGACTTTGTTACAGGGAATTATAAAATGTTCTAGAATTTAAGACTTGATGATTAATCAGAGAGTTCATAAAGTATTTAAAAAATTAAACCCTCTTTAATTCCTGAAAGACTAAGCTGTCCTTGGGGTCTACTCCCTTCCAGTGTTCATTGATTCATAGCACAGATGGCCTGTAATCCCATGAAATTAAATTTAGAAGAATGTTCTGGCTCGGCACTTGTAGTACAGTGGTTATAGCACCAGCCACATAAACCCAGACTGGCAGGTTCGAACCCTGCTAAACAATGACAACTGCAACAAAAAATATAGCTGGGTGTTGTGGCAGGTGCCTGTAGTCCCAGCTACCTGGGAGGCTAAGGCAAGAGAATCACTTAAGCCCAAGAGTTTGGGGTTGCTGTGAGCTGATACCACAGCACTCTACTGAAGGCAATATAGTGAGGCTCTGTCTCAAAAAAAAAAAAAAAAGAATGTTCTGCCTTTTGTATTATCCGCACTGGTGCCATTCCAGTCACTATGTGGTTGGGTTTGATCCTTGTGTTGTGTGCTGCAAGTTTGGGGAATGCAACAGTAGATTCAGTGAGGCTTCATTACAATGTCAAAGTTGGTATGATGCAAGTTTTTTTTTTTTTTTTGAGACAGAGCCTTAAGCTGTCCCCCTGGGTAGAGTGCCATGGCATCACAGCTCACAGCAATCTCCAACTCCTGGGCTCAAGCAAGTCTCCTGCCTCCACCTCCCAAGTAGCTGGGACCACAGGCGCCCGCCACAACGCCCGGCTATTTTTTTGTTGCAGCCATGATTGTTGTTTGACAGGCCCAGGCTGGATTCAAACCTGCCACCTTAGGTGTATGTGGCTGGCGCCTTAGCTACTTGAGCCACAGGTGCCAAGCCATGCAATTGTTAAAGTATAAGTTTTTCAGAAAGTCCAACAGGTATATGAAAAGGTGTACAACATCACAATCATTAGGGAAATGCAAATAAAAATCAAAATCAGAGGCCAGCTCTGTGGCTCATGCTTATAATCCTAGCACTCTGGGAGACCAAGGCGGGAGGATCGCTTGAGCACCTAGTTCAAGACCATCCTGAGCAACGATCAGACCACATCTCTACTGAAAATAGAAATTTAAGTTGGGTATAGTCCCAGTTCCTCAAGAGGCTGAGACAGGAGGATTGCTTGAACACAGGACACCGAAGTTGCTGTGAGCTAGGCTGGCACTCTAGCTTGGGACAACAGAATGAGACTCTGCCTCAAAAAACAAAAATCACATAGAGATATCATCTCACACCTGTTAGGATGGCTATTATCAAATGACAAGAGATGAGTATTGAGGAAGACATGGGAAAAAAGGGTACCCTTGTATACTGTTGGAAAGAATGTAAATTATTACAGCTGTTATGGACAAATGGTATGGAGGTTCCTCAAAAAATTAAAAATAGAACTACCATATAATCCAGCAATCCCACTTTGGGGTATACGTCCAAAGGAAATGAAACCAGTATGCTGCAAGGTTTCTGCACTCCCATATTCATTGTTACATTATGCACAATGGCCAAGATATGGAAACAACCTAAGTGTCTGTCAATGAACAAATGAATAAAGAAAATGTGGTGTGTACATGTATGCAATATCATATTATTTAGCCATAAAGAAGAATGAAATCAGGCCATTTGTGACAACTTGGATAAGCCTGAAGAACATTATGCTAAGTGAAATAAGCCAGACACAGAAAGACAAATACTGTATGATCTCACTAATATGTAGACTCTAAAACACCCACAGAAGCAGAGAGTAGAACAGTAGTTTCCAGGGTTGGGAAAATGGGGTGATGTTGGTCAAAGGGTACAAACTTATGAGATGATTAAGTTCTGAGAATCTAATGCATAGCACAATGTATAACTAAACTTAATGCTTAGTTAATGATACTCTATTGTTTGCTTGAAATTTGCTGAGAGAGTAGATCTTGTGTTCTTCTACCCTGCACATGCACACACACAAACACATACATGGTAACTAGGTGGGGTGAAGAATGTGATAATTAACTAGATTGTGGTAATCATTGTATAACACATTATGTATATTAAATCATCATATTATAAGGCATCGTGGTGGGTAACTGTAGTCCCAGCTACTTGGGAGGCTGAGGTAAGAGAACCACTTGAGCCCAAGAGTTTGAGGTTGCTGTGAGCTATGATGCCACAGCACTCTACCCAGGTGGATAGCTTGAGGCTCTGTCTCAAAAAAAAAAAAAAAAGAAAAGAAAAGAAAAAATGCTGAAATAGGTTAAGATATAAAGACAGAAGGAGCAGAGTCCTTAGTGGAGTCACTATACTCTTGTCTTAAATCTTGAATTATCTTCATACATATTTCTGTTCTGTGAAATCAAATGTTTTCATTGCTAGAGCCACTGGAAGATGGGAGTTCTGTTATCTGAAGCCAAATACATTCTCATATAAGGTTTCCTTAAAAGAAATAGCACATAGGCTCGGCGCCTATAGCTCAACTGGCTAAGGCGCCAGCCACGTACACCTAAGGTGGGGGGTTCGAATCCCCAGCCTGGACCCGCCAAACAACAATGA
>NW_003852574.1:602916-606521 GCF_000181295.1 Otolemur garnettii | reverse complement strand
AGATGATTTAAAAGTCCAATCTATCTTTTTCAAATGTATTTTTACATTTACATATTTTAAAATTTAATCTTTTGTTATAGATTTTTTTTGTGGACTTTTACAATTACATATAGTTGTACCATAGTCAGAATATAGAATATTTCATTGCCCTAGAACATTCCATCATACTGACCCCTTGTTATCAACCCCACTCTGGCAACCACTGATCTGTTTTCCATTCCTATGATCTTGAATATTGAATGAGTAGAATCATCATAGTAAGTGGGTTTTGAGTTTGGCTTCCTTCATATAGCATAACGTACCTGAATTCCATCCATGTAGGCCAGGCATGGTAGCTCAGCCTGTAATCCTAGCACTCTGGCACACTGAGGCAGGTGGATTGCCTGAGCTCACAGGTTTGAGACCAGCCTGAGCCAGAGCAAGACCTTGCTCTAAAAATAGCCACATGTTAGGGGCAGAGGCGACATGGCTGACTAAAGCCAGCTTTCCACAGAGGCTCCCATCCAAAAGGAGAGTTAAAGGACAGAAGTTTAGCAAGTAAGCTGATGGTTTGGAGCTGAGCCAAGAGAGAAGGTTGAAGAACGCACATCAACCCTGCTAAGGTGAGCTGTAACACCAAGGATATAAACAATAGGTACAAAATCCATTGCCAAGTGGATGGGAGTCCCCTTCCACATGAGAATGGCTGGCAGTATACTTTCTATAAACAAGTGAGCAGAGTTCAAAATTCCTCCCATTTTATCCTATGGGAGAGACCCTCTAGAAATTAGACCTCTTTCCCTTACTAGGGTGCCATAGGACTCTCCTGCCAGGCATAAAACTGTATAAAACTGTATATATTCTCTACCTACAATTCTTTATTTATTTTTTTTATTTTTATTTTTGAGACAGAGCCTCAAGCTATCCCCCTGGGTAGAGTGCCATGGCATCACAGCTCAGAGCAACCTCCAACTCCTGGGTTCAAGCAAGTCTCCTACCTCTGCCTCCCAAGTAGCTGAGACCACAGGCACCTGCCACAACGCCTGGCTATTTTTTGGTTGCAGCCATCATTGTTGTTTGGCGAGGCTGGGCTGGATTTGAACCCACCACCTTAGGTGTATGTGGCTGGCACCTTAGCCACTTGATCCACAGGCGCCAAGCCATCTACCTACAATTCTGAACTTCCAGCACTCCCCTCCACTCTTACCCCAAGGTCTAGAAGTCTGCCCCCATGGCGTCCAGATTCTTGGGCATTTTTTCAAGAGGTGTGGACAGGGTGTGGGCTTTTACAGGTCTGTGCTGATTCCGCAGCAGTGGGTAAGGAGTAGATGGTGGTCTGAGGGAACCATACAGGAGAGGGAGAGGCAGTGCCCTGTGGCACAGAGTAGCAGGAGCAGCAGCAGGAATAATGGGGCTCACACCCCTGGGGATATTTTGGAGAGACATTCCTTATCTCTCTGGGCAACCAGAGAAAGCCAGGCATCCTCTCTGGTGGCAGACACTGGCGGAACAGATCTGGGATGGTAACACAGGCCCGGTGAGCAAAGGGTATGCCTGAGGCAGTACCTGCCTGGGTGGGGTGTGGTGGGGATGGAGAATAGAAGACACATGCCCAGAGATGGCATACTCCCAGGGCAGGGCTGACCAGAAGGACTGCTTTAGTGAGCCTAAGAAGCACCCAGTCCTCAGGGGATCATAGCTGAGACAAAGGCAGGTGGTGGGCAGAGGCTGGAACTCAGAGCTGAGTGCAAGTTCTAACCGCACCTGCCCCAACAAAAACGGCAGTGGAGACAGACACACGAGCTCTGGGCAACAGCACAGACCGGGGCTGAGTCACAGTTTCTGTGAACTCAAACAGTGCCTGGTCCATAGGGGAATATAGCCAGGACAGAATCACAAATTCTGTGAGAATATAAGTGTCAGCAATATCAATCAGGGGTGGGGCTGGAACTGAGTGAACTGCTCCAGCTTCCATTAACTACCTCAGGCTGTCAGGCCTCAGCCCCCTCTGCCAGATGGTGGCAGAGTGTGGAGGCCTGGCCGAGGAGACATAGATCTCCCTGTGACTCAGGCAGGTGCAAACCCCTAGAGCATCTGCTCATTGGAGGGAACTTGGTCATAGCCCTGCGGGGTTACCAGTGACTGGGTGTGACAGAGGTGCAAGGTGGGGAAGGAGGCATCAACCTTCCCTGACTAATTCATTTGCTAAGGGTCCTTCTGACTCCACGGAGCACCAGAACGAGTTATACGTGAGCTGCCAGCAAACTCCTGCTATCAAGTTGCCAGAAACCTTTTGAACTCTCCCACTTGAGACCAGGTGCTGACTGGGACAATTGATTTGGATCTCTTAGACTGGACCAATCACCCGAGGAATATCCAAAGTGATACCCTGGGTGTGTGGTTGTGGAAAGGTTGATTTTCCTTTTCCAGTGTTGCCCGTGGGGGTTGGGGGTGACTTAATTGCTGGTATTTCTCCACAGCTGAGACTTAAACCCAGAGTAACTGATTCACTAGGGTAGGAAAGAGACCATCTGAAAACAAGACAGAGCCACTTAGCCCAATCATACCAAGTGAGTCCCTAGTATCTTAGGCTGTAGCATGTATGGGTCCTTTGCAAAACTTTAGGGAAAAAGGTACAGACACCAGTCACAGCTCTTGGGCTAAGGGCTGGTTAATCACTACTCCAGGAGCGCTCCCAACCCAACTTCACCTTATCTGCTTATCTAGCTAAACAGTGTAAAATAATCATGGGGCGGAATCAGCAGAAAAACTCCCGTAACATGAATAACCAGAGTAGATCAACTCCCCCAAGGAACAATATGGCAGATACAACTGAAGATCCCATTCATAACAAATGGCTGAGATGTCAGAACAAAATTCAGAATTTGGATTGCAAATAAGATTAATAGAATGGAGGAAGTTGGAATTAGAAATTCAAGGAGCATTTCAAAAGCTGTCTCAAGAATGAATGAGTCTTCAATGAATTCAAAGACAAAATCACCAAAGATTTTGACACATTGAGATAAGAGTTTGCAGCCCTCAAAGATCTGAGAAATACAGTAAAATCCCTCAGTAACAGAATGAAGCAAGCAGAAGATTTCTGACATTGAAGACAAAGCTTTTGAATGCTCCCAAATGCTCAAAGAGGAAGAGAAGTGGAGAGCAAAAATGGATCTCAGAGAGCTCTGGGATAATTTGAAGAAAACGAATAGGAATTCCTGAAGGGGACAAGGTGGCTTTGCAAGGCACAGAGGCTCTTCTTCATGAGATTATGAAGGAGAACTTTTCAGACATGCCAAGAGATTCTGAAATTTAGATAGCAGGCAGTTTCAGAACCCCAGCATGATTCAAACCAAAGAAGACATCTCCTAGGCACACCATAATTAACTTCACTAAAGTTAATATGAAGAAGAAAATTATGAAAGCAGCCAGATGTAAGAAAACCATAACCTACAAGGGCAAAAATATTACAATGACTTCAGATCTCTCTGCTGAAAACTTTTAAGCTAGAAGAGGGTGGTCATCAACTTTTAATCTCCTAAAACAAAATAACTTTCAACCCAGGATCCTGTATCCAGCTAAACTGAGTTTCATTTATGATGAAGAAATTAAATACTTTAATGACA
>NW_003852574.1:597052-600007 GCF_000181295.1 Otolemur garnettii | reverse complement strand
CAGGTGCCTGTAGTCCCAGCTACTTGGATGGCTGAGGCAGGAGAATCACTTGAGCCCGGGAGTTGGAGGTTGCTGTAGCTGTGATGCCACAGCACTCTACTGAGGGCGACAGCTTGAGACTCTGTCTCAAAAAAAAAAAAGGAAGTGATCAAGTAATACAGCAGCATCTGAGATTACAAAATCAACACTCATAAATCTGTAGTCTTTATATATACCAACAATAGTCAAGCTGAAAAAACAGTCAAGGACTCTATTCCATTCACAGTAGTGCCAAAGAAAATGAAATATTTGGGAGTTTACCTAACAAAGGACGTGAAAGATCTCTATAAAGAGAACTATGAAACTCTAAGAAAAGAAACAGCCGAAGACGTTAGCAAATGGAAAAACATACCATGCTCATGGCTGGGGAGAATCAACATTGTTACAATGTCCATACTACCCAAAGCAATATACGATTTTAATGCAATACTTATAGAAGCTCCACTGTCATACATTAAAGATCTTGAAAAAATAATACCTCATTTTATATGGAATCAGATAAAACCTCTAATAGCCAAGACATTACTCAGAAATAAAAACAAAGCAGGAGGAATCATGCAAGCAGACCTCAGACTATACTATAAATTGATAGTGATCAAAACAGCATGGTACTGGCACCAAAAAAGAGAGGTAGATATATGGAACAGAATAGAGAACCAAGAGATGAACCCAGCTACTTACCTTTATTTGATCTTTGACAAGTCAATTAAAAACATTCAGTGGGGAAAAGATTACCTATTTAACAAATAGTGCTGGGTGAACTGGCTGGCTACCTGTAAAAGACTGAAACTGGACCTACACCTTTCACTATTAACTAAGATAGACTCTCACTGGATTAAAGATTTAAACTTAAGATGTGAAACTATAAAAATACTAGAAGAAAGTACAAGGAAAACTCTTGAAGAAATTGGCCTGGGTGAATATTTTATGAGGAGGACCGCCTGGGCAATTGAAGCAGCATCAAAAATACACTACTGGGACCTGATCAAACTAAAAAGCTTCTGCACAGCCAGAAACACAGTAGGTAAAGCAAGCAGACAGCCCTCAGAGTGAGAGAACATATTTGCAGGTTATGTCTCTGACAAGGTTTAATAACCAGAATCCACAGAGAATTCAAACATATTAGCAGGAAAAGAACAAGTGATCCCATCTCAGGGTGGGCAAGGGACTTGAAGAGAAACTTCTCTGAAGAAGACAGGCACACGGGCTCAGCGCCTATAGCTCAACGGGCTAAGGCGCCAGCCACGTACACCTAAGGTGGCGGGTTCGAATCCTCAGCCCGGACCTGCCAAAACAACAACAATGACGGCTGCAACCAAAAAATAGCCAGGCATTGTGGCGGGCACCTGTAGTCCCAGCTACTTGGGAGGCGGAGGCAGGAGACTCGCTTGAGCCCAGGAGTTGGAGGTTGCTGTGAGCTATAATGCCACGGCACTCTACCCAGGGGGACAGCTTGAGGCTCTGTCTCAAAAAAAAAAAAAAATTAAAATTAAAATTAAAAAAAAAAAAAAGAAGACAGGCACACGGCCTACAGACATATGCAAAAATACTCATCACCCTTTAATCATCAGGGAAACGCAAATCAAAACCACTTTGAGATATCATCTAACTCTAGTAAGATTAGCCCACATCACAAAATCCCCAAACCAGCGATGTTGGTGTGGACGTGGAGAAAAGGGAACACTTCTACACTGCTGGTGGTAATGTAAACAAATACGTTCCTGTTGGAAAGATGTTTGGAGATCACTTAGAGTTCTAAAAATAGACCTGCCATTTGTTCCCAAAATTATTCTACTAGGTATATATCCAGAAGACCAAAAATCACATTATATCAAAGATATTTGTGCCAGAATGTTTATTGCAGCCCAATTCATAATCACTAAGTCATGGAAGAAACCCAAACACCCATCAACCCATGAATGGATTAGTAAATTGTGGTATATGTACACCATGGAATATTATGCAGCCTTAAAGAAAGATGGAGACTTTACCTCTTGCATGTTTACATGGATGGAGCTGGAATATATTCTTCTTAGCAAAGTATCTCAAGAATGGAAGAAAAAGTATCCAGTGTACTCAGCCCTACTATGAAACCAATTTAAGAAGAAGGGGAAAGGGGAGAGGGAGGGGAGGGGAAAGGGGAGGATGGGTGGAGGGAGGGTAAGTGGTGGGAACCACACCTAAGGTGCATCTTACAAGGGTCCATGTGAAATTTACTAGGTATAGAATATAAATATCTTAACACAATAACTAAGAAAATACGGTGAAGGCTATGTTAACTAGTTTGATGGAAATATTTCAAATTGTATATAAAACCAGCACATTATACCCCATGATTTCATTAATGTACACAGCTATGATTTAATAAAAAGAAAAATGGCTACATATTGTGGTGGGTGCCTGTAGTTCCAGCTACTTGGGAGGCTGAGGGAAGAGAATTGCTTGACCTCAAGAATTTGAGGTTGCTGTGAGCTGTGACTCCACAGCACTCTACCAAGGGCAACAAAGTTAGACTCTGTCTCAAAAAAAAGAAAATCATCCATGTTATTATGTTAGCTGTTCATTCATATTTATTGATTACTGATAGTATCTGTTATAAAGGTACCCAAGTTTATCTTTTCACCAGTTGAAAGACATTTGGGTTGTTTCTAGTTTTTTAAATAAAGTTGTTATAAACATTGACATACAGGTTTTTGTGTGATCAGAATGTTTCATTTCTCTTGGGTAAATACAAGAGGGATTTCTGGGTAATATATGTTTAATTTCACAAGAAATTATCCAACTATTGGCTTGGCACCTGTGGCTCAAGTGGCTAAGGCACCAGCCACATACACCTAAGGTGGCGGGTTTGAATCCAGCCTGGGCCTGCCAAAACAATGATGACGGCTGCAACCAATAGCCAGGCGTTGTGGCGGG
>NW_003852574.1:584013-596606 GCF_000181295.1 Otolemur garnettii | reverse complement strand
GTTTTTGGCTGGGGCTGGGTTTGAACCCACCACCTCCAGCATATGGGACTGGCGCCCAACTCCTTTGAGCCACAGGCGCCACCCTTGGGTTGTTTTCTTATTGAGTTTTGAGAGGTTTTCTTTTGTTTTTGAGACAGTCTTACTTTGTCACCCTTGGTAAAGTTACATGATGTCACAGTTCACAGTAACCTCAAACTCTTGGGCTTAAGTGATTCTCTTGCCTCAGCCTCCCAAGTAGCTGGGACTACAGGTGCCTGCCACAATGCTGGGCTATTTTTTGAGACAAGGTCTCACTCTGGCTCAGGCTGGTTTTGAACTCCTGAGCTCAGGTTATCCACCCAACTCAGCTGCTCAGAGTACTAAGATTACAGGAGTGAGCCTCTGTGCCTGGCCATATTTTGAGAGTTTTTATATATTTGGAATATAGATCTGTAAGGGTTTGAGGGACTGGGGGTCAATCAAGGAAAAAGATATGGCCACAAGAAGCAGTGACACACAACAAGCTTTACTGAGTGGTATTCAGGAATATATGAAGGAAGTTCCTCAGAGCATGAGACCATCTAATCTGGAGGCTTATGGAGCAGGGAACACCATCCAGAAGGAGAGCAGGGCAGGGGAGCTTTGGGAAGGGTCTTATGTGTCTAGGTGATTTTGCACAGCAGCAGGGGGTGAGGGCAGATGGTAGTCTGTGGGTCACAGAACTCTGAATGACTATAGTAATCAGAGTTGTTATTACCACAAGGCTCTATTTTATCAATGGGTAGGTAACAGCTGTCACAAAAGGTTTGGCTGAGGTAGGGGATGGTATATGCAAAGCAGGCAGGCTTGACATGGTTAAAACCTACTTATTTAGGTTATTTTAAAAATAATTGGATGTGGGCGGTGCCTGTGGCTCAGTGAATAGGGCGCAGGCCCCATATACTAAGGGTGGCAGGTTCAAACCCTGCCCCACCCAAATTGCAACAAAAAAATAGCCGGGCATTGTGACAGGCACCTGTAGTCCCGGCTACTTGGGAGGCTGAGGCAAGAGAATTGCCTAAAGCCCAAGAGTTGGAGGTTGCTGTGAGCTGTGATGCCACAGCATTCTACCGAGGGTGATAGGGTGGGACTCTGTCTCTAAAAAAAATAATAATAATAGGATGTGTAAAAGTTTGAGTTTGGCACCAGGAAGATTTTGCCTTGAACAGGTCTCAGCCTGCATGGAAGAAATAAATAATCTAGGTGTCAACTTGTGGAGGCCATCTTTGGCTCATCTGTATAACAATTGATCCCATGGCCTGAGGTTGTTTTATAATCTATATGTATGTTATTTTGTAATGCCTGGGTTTGGAGTCAGTAATAAAACACCTTTTGGACCCAGAATACTGTAAGGGTATATACAAACTAAAATTTCAAAGCCTAAACACAGCCCCAGACTGCACTTTTAATAAGGGAGGGCCAGGAGAATAGATGAGACAAAGGAGATGATTTTGATTTGTTTTATCTGTTTGGTTAGTAGAGTTATATACCATCTTTGGTGCACAACCCTGGCTATCTATAAAGCTTGGTGAGTTTTATCTAGCCACATGCAGCAAGATGCGCTAAATTCAGACTCCCTCCTTTGGCAGCCAGTAAATGACATAGGACTAGGGTGACATGTAAGTGATATAGGACATGAGTGGGTGTACTGTTGATACCAGTGAGGGTAGGAACTTCTCAGGGAAGGAAGAGGCACAACAATAGAGTAGGGTTAAAATTATAGGCCATCGTCAGTAAGGATCTGTTTGTCTCCTGAGTGTCACCCTGTCAGGGGCAGGCCCAGGTTTGTCTCATGGTGCTTTTAGTGGAGCAAGTATGTGGATGGTAGATGAGGATACTTCTTTCTCCTGTGAGATTTTTACTGAGTAGAACCTATTAAATGTCCAATCTATAACTTTAAACCATTCCCATGTTATTTTTAATGCTATCCATTGAAGCGATACTATCTGATAGAGGTGCTGTACTAAAGGGAATAGCATTGTTTAATTCTATAGTTTATAGCCAGCCTCCGTCAGTAGGAGTGACTTTAAGCACAGGCCTTACATGGGGAACAGAAGAGGTGGGGGTGAGATGGAAGAAATCATCACCTCCTTCTTTAACTATGCCAGTGACAATAGGCTATTATCTATCAGTGCCTTGCCTGGGTGGCCTATCTACCACCCCTACTGGGGAAGGTGAACTGGTTCCTACTGGGTGTTGCCTACCAAAAGTGCTTACTGTGACTGGGGAAGAAATAAAATCAGGCCAGGATTAGTGAGCACAGATTAGAAGTGGACTACTCTAGCCATGTAGGACCACAGTTATGTCCACAAAAAGAAGATGCTAAAATAATAGTAGGTTTATTATTTCCGTGGCTTCTCTAATTCTTTTCATCCCCAATCCATCTTTGTTTTTTCAAACCCTGCCCAAAATTATAGTTGTCCCTTTATTAAACCTTCCTCATATTATCTTAATTTGTGGGTGATATCTCTATTATCCCGGGACCTTGACTAATATTAAACTTTAACTCCAAGTGTGAGTACTGTCATGGTTAGGACTTGTCTGGAGGATTGTTTCACTTTTTTGGTTCTACCCATCCCTGAAGCTGAGAGAGGCAGCTATCTCTATCATTCTTCTCCAATGGGGAGATTTCTCTCTGTTTTTACCTATAAGGAGTATTACTTTTCTGAGAGTCCTAGATCTTGAAGATTTCTAATCTGATCTCTGGTTTGGTAGAGGCCCTATATTCCATCACATGTTCTTTTAGTATTGTGAAGACAGCCATCAACTTTGGCATTTGTTGAATTTCCTGGAAATACATATATATTATATATATATGTATATCTATATATAATATATAAATATATATTATATATTTTATAAATAATATAAATATAAATCCTGAGTGGCACCTGTGGCTCAAAGGAGTAGGGCACTGGCCCCATATGCCAGAGGTGGCAGGTTCAAACCCAGCCCCAGCTAAAAACTGTAAAAAAAAAAAATCTTTGGCCGGGTGCAGTGGCTCACGCCTATTATCCTAGAACTCTGTCTAGGAGGCTAAGGCAGGCAGATTGCTTGGGAAGCTGAGGCAAGAGGATCTCTCAAGCTCAAGAATTTGAGGTTGTCGTGATCTATGATGGCATGGCACTCAACCCCAGAGTGACAGAGTAAGACTCTGTCTTAAAATATATATATATATGTGTGTGTGTATGTTGAATTTTCTGGGAATACATATATATAATATGTATATTATATATGTATATATATCATATATATAAGATTTTGTCTTAAAATATATATAGGTGTGTGTATGTTGAATTTTCTGTATATAATATATATGTATATATCATATATATACAATAAGACTCTGTCTTAAAATATATATATGTGTGTCAGACAGAACCATGAATACCATGTATGTATTCATATATTATATATATGTATTCCCAGAAAATTCAACATACACACATACATATATATATATTTTAAGACAGAGTCTCACCCTGTCACCCTGGGGTTGAGTGCCATGCCATCATAGATCACAGCAACCTCAAATTCTTGAGCTTGAGAGATGCTCTTGCCTCAGCTTCCCAAGCAATCTGCCTGCCTTAGCCTCCTAGACAGAGTGCTAGGATAATAGGCGTGAGCCACTGCCCCCCGCCAAGGATTTTTGGCTGGGGCTGGGTTTGAACCTGCCACCTCTGGCATATGGGGCCAGTGCCCTACTCCTTTGAGCCACAGGTGCCACTCAGGATTTATATTTTTTTCCTTCTCCAACTTAGTAAGTTTCTCTTCTATTCCAACCACCTTAACCATGGATTTAAAAAATTGTTTTACATTTGCAATTTTGAACAACTTTTAGGGGCTGTGCATAGAAAGTTTTCTCTGCAAATTTGAACTGCCATGTTTCTGGAAAAATGCAATTAAATTTTACACCCTCTCCTTTGTTTTTGTTTGGTTTTAGAGTCATATTCTTGCTCTATAACCCAGTCTGAAGTATAGTGGTACAATCATAGCTCATTGCTGCCTTGAACTCCTGGGCACAAGTGATCCTCCTGCCTTAGTCTCCCAAGTAGAATATGGACCTGCACCACAAAACCCGGCTAATTAAGCAATTTTTTTTCTTTTTTTTAGAATGAGGGTCTTCTTTTTGCCCACTCTGGTCTCAAACTCCTGGCTTTAAGGGATTCTATTGCTTCAGGCTCCCAAAGTGCTAGGATTACAGGCATCAGCCACCATGCTCAGGCTATTTCTCTTTAACCTGAATTATTTGGGAATCACAGATGCTTGTGGGATCCTACTTACTCCTGCTTCCTTTGGCAAATGACATTCTTTGTACATGGTTCTACATACTTTTTCTTCTATATCATCTTCTATTTTGGTCTCTACTGCTCTCACATTACCTTTAGAATCTATTATCTCTTATAATCAAGAGAGTGGCTTAACTAGCTCTCTTAAGTGACTATAACCACTTTTAAATCAATTTTACAAATGTCAATGAAAAGTTTCTTTTAGGGCGGTACCTGGGGTTTAGTGGGTAGGGTGCTGGCCCCATATACCGAGGGTAGTGGGTTCGAACCCGGCCCTGGCCAAACTGCAACAAAAAAATAGCCAGGTATTGTGGCAGGTGCCTCTAGTCCCAGCTACTTGGGAGGCTGAGGCAAGAGAGTAAAACTAAGCCCAGGAGTTGGAGATTGCTGTGAGCTGTGACACCATGGCACTCTACCAAGGGTGATAAAGTAAGACTCTGTCTCTAAAAAAAAGCAAAACAAACCCCCAAATACTCAACATCTGGCTATTGCATTTAGTATGTGTTAAATACTTGGATTATATCCTGCGGATGTCTACATGATTTGATACTTTCTGACTTTCTACCCTTGTCTAACTAAAAACTCCTGATTAGTAATTTCAGTCACACAGACTTTGTTTCTGAAATTAAAAACATGATTGGGGCTTGGCGCTTGTAGCTCAAGCGGCTAGGGCGCCAGCCACATACACAGGAGCTGGCGGGTTTGAATCCAGCCTGGGCCTGCCAAACCACAATGACAACTACAACCAAAAAATGGCTGGGCATTGTAGCGAGTGCTTGTAGTCCCAGCTGCTTGGGAGGCTGAGACAAGAGAATCACTTAAGCCTAGGAGTTTGAGGTTGCTGTGAGCTGTGACACCACAACACTCTACCTAGGGTGACGGCTTGAGACTTTGTCTCAAACAAATAAACAAACAAACATGATTGCCTCAGACTTTTCCCAGGAATTTATAATGCCTGATGTGATGTTTTCTATATTTAACCTTACTGGGCCCCCCTTCCTTTATTCTGCTGGTCGCAGTTTCAAGTTTCTTTCCTCAGAGGGGATACCAGGTACTGCCCTGTGGGGAAATCTCCTGTTGAGATTATATTCCAATGAGAGTAGTATAATCTACCCCTCAGATTGTCTTTCTTCGACCTCTCCTAAGGCAGGAGAGCAGTGTCTTGGGCTTAAATAATTAGTATTCTCTCCTAGAATGCTGAATCCTTAGCTCAGTGGTTCTCAACCTTCCTAATGCCATGAACCTTTAATACAGTCCAAAGAGGTCGAGAACCACAAGTTGAGAACTGCTGCCTTAGCTAGAGATACAGGATGGGGGTGTGTGTGTGGCTATCATATCTATTACAGTGGCTATGGTTTAATGCAAATATCCCTATGGTTTAGCATTTGATGTATTTTTTATTTCCTAATCCTCTTGAGCATTTTTATTCCCATCTATATCCTGAGTCTCTTTCCCTAGCTACTTCTAATTCATTAACCTCTATGTCTCTTTCAATTTGACAGAATTTGTTTTTAGTTGCTTATAGGCAAGGGCACTGGTATAGACGCCTTCACTTTTAAATGAGATTCAATCTAACTTCACAATCTAAATTTTCCCTCACAATATGCTCCCCTTGAATTAAACTGTATATTTATATGACCATTCATATTTTACTTTCTTAGTACTCTATACTCTCTGCAATGGCAAGGACAAAGGATATGTTGTTCCATACTCTATCTGCATAGCGCTTGTCCATGGTATCTGTCATAGTGCCTGATTCACTGCAGATAATTAAGTCAATATTTCTTAGTATCACTAAAATAATCACTCTGGGCTTGCAAACAGAATCATCTTTACTACATTGACGAAGATGATATACAAAGTTAATTCCTTTAGTTTTCATATTACTTATTCAAAGAATACATCACCAGAGTGCTGAATAGACCATCTTTTGACATTGCATGCACTATGCTCACATCATCACATATTGCCTTGGAGAAAGACCTGCCAAGAGAAAAACAAGACCATCAGTAGGACAAAAGAACAAGTACGTATAGCCATCATTGATGATATTAAATTAGAACTTGATTAAAACAAATATTCTTCCCAAATTGATTCTTTTATCATACTTAGATTTGATTTTGAATAACTGCATAAATTTCACAAAGTCACACTGATTATCATTTGTAGGAGTAGCACTTATAATCTGCTCTGATATCGTTATCAGAAATTCTCAGTATCTCTGATTTGAAAGATTATCTGGGTTAATAATTATTAGAGAGAAAGGACTTTTATTTTAAAGTGGAATTCTGCTCCCTTTTGACTATACTTTCTGTATTCCAAGTAAATACCATAAAAGGTAGCATACCTCCCTTCCCACTGAGTCATGTGAAATGATGGGACATCCCTGTCAATGATTCTCACTCTGTATTAACAAGGTGGCACTTTTACCTCTCTCCACCAGGAGCTTAGAAACTGCAGGGGGTAAAGCCCTATGATAATCTCTGCCTTGCCCTAACCCAAGCAAAGTGGGGACCTCTCCCCCGCCCCATCTAGCCTTGCAGGCTTTGTGAAATAGAACCCGTTGACCATCTCCTTCCCCTATAGTAAAGTGTCTAGAAGTGGTATCCTTTCCTCTCTCTTCCAACCACTCCAGAGACAAATAGTGGTTGAAAACGTCCCCAAACTGGCAAATTTACAGATTTAAAAAGCTGGTTAAACCCAAACATGTTAAATAGGTCAAAGAATTAATATTGTTAAAATTTCCATACTACCCAAAGCAATCTACAGATTCAATGCAATCCCTATTAAGTTTTCAATGAGATTTATCATGGCAATAGAAAAAACAATCCTAACATAAGTATGGAACCATAAGTGACTCCAAATAGTTATAACAATCTTGAAAAAGAAAAACAAAGCTGGAGGCATCACATTCTCTGGTTTCAAAATATATTATAAAGCTATAGTAATCAAACCAGCATGATACTGGTATTAAAAAGCCAGGTGTGGTGGCTCACACCTGTAGTCCTAATGCTGTGGGAGGCTAAGGCCGGTGGATTGCCTGAGCTCAGAGGTTTGAGACCAGCATGAGCTGGAGTGACCCAGAGTGAAACCCTGTCTCTACCAAAAAGCAAAAGCTGGGCGTTGTGGCAGACACCTGTCATCCCAGCTACTTGGGTGGCAAAGGGCAAGAGAATCACTAAAGAAAGTAAAGAAAAAAAATTAAAAAAAAAAAAAACAACTTCAAACTAAGATGAGTGAAAGCCAGTTGAAATTGAAAGCAAAATTAAAAAGAAAAAAACATAAAAACAGATACATTGACCAATGGAATGGAGTAGTGAGCACAGAAATAAACTTGCACATGTACAGCCAATTTTTTCTTTTTTTTGAGACAGAGCCTCAATCTGTAACCCTGGGTAAAGTGCCATGGCATCACAGCTCACAGCGACCTCCAACTCCTGGGCTTAAGCTAGTCTCCTGCCTCTGCCTCCCAAGTAGCTGGGACTACAGGTGCCTGCCACGACACCTGGCTGTTTTTTTGGTTGCAGCTGTCATTGTTGTTCAGGAGGCCAGGCTGGATTCGAACCTCAGCTCAGGTGTATGTGGCTGGCACCTTAGCCACTTGAGCCACAGGCACAGAGTCTGCACAGCCAATTTTTAAAAACTTTTGTTTTTCTTGAGATAGAGTCTCACTCTGTGGCCCAGGCTAGAATGCTGTGGTGTTAGTCTAGCTCATAGTAATCGCAAACTCTTGGGTTCAAGGGATTCTCCTGCCTCAGCCTCCTGAGTAGCTGGGACTATAGGTGCCCACCCCAAAGCCTGCTTAATTTTTTCTAGTTTTAGTAGAGATGGGATCTTGCTCTTGCTCAGGCCAGTCTCAAACTCCTGAGCTTAAGCAATTCTCCTGCCTTGGCTTCCCAGAGTACTACAAGCATGAGCCACTGATCCTGGACCTATAGTCAATTTATTTTTGACAAAGTTGCCAAGAACACCAATGGGGAGAGGACAATGTCTTTAGTAAATGATGCTGTGAAAACTAGGTATCAACATAAAAAAAATGAAATGGGGACTTTCCCCTCAAACCACATCCAAAAATAAACTCAAAATGGATTAAATTGTTGAACATAAAACCTAACTATATTCCCACTGCCCTGCTTTTGGCTGCTGTGAGACCAAGAAACCACAGGAGAAAACCTCTACAATGTTGGCAATGATTTTTTTGGACATGACCCCCAAAACACAATAGTCAAAGCAAAAGTAGATAAATGGGATTACATCCAACAAAAAAGCTTCTGCATAGCAAAGGAAACAATCCACAGAATGAAGAGGCAACCTATGGATGGGGAGAAAATACTTCGAAATCATACATCTGATAATTGGTTAATATCCAAAATATGTAAGAACTTGAGATAGGATCAAGATGGCTGACTAGACTCATGGAGTATATTGCTTCCTTCATGGAAGGGGATCAGAAAAGTAGGAAGATTTTCACATTCAAATAGATCATCTAGGACAGAACACTAGGATTAAGCAGGGAAGTGATGGGAAGCACCAAAAGTAGGTAAAGCAAGGGATCAGGGCAACTGTCCAGCTGGGGACTAACAGCTAGGAGAAACTCCCGGGTATAGGAAAATAGTAAGAGAAAAGCTCCTGGGCTTCATTCTCTGAGACAAGCTTTTAAGATCTTGGCTACAAGAGAACTGACCTTCCCACCACTACCCCAAGCAGGTCTTGGGCTTAACATAAGGAGCTGCTTAGAGATTACACAGAGATGTCACTTGAGAAAGTGAATTCCAGAGGCATCCAAGCCTAGAACAGCTTGCACTTGGCACCCCTCTGAGAGCCTAGGTACTGGGGAATCACATGCATGCCTACAGCTCCATGGAGGGATAGAGGAGTACCGGTACTCCCATACACCCCTGGGAAGGTCCTCACCATCCTGCTGTGGGCTGCTGTTGAGACTAAAACATGAGCAGATAGCATTTCCCATAATTTTCTGCCCACACTGCTTGTGTGGGTGAGATCCCTCCATTTCAGTCAAGGTGCCATTTTGATAGTTTGACACTGGGTCACACCCCATCCTCAGGCTGAGTTTGGGTTGATGAGGCTGTAGCCCCCACTCAGCTGGGAGGGTCAGGGAAACCAGGCTTTCCAGTATGCATCTGGCATGGAGCCCACCATCCTGCAGCCGGCTGCTGTGGGACTGAGTCTCAAGGAAACTGCTTTCCTTACAGTTTCCGACCAGCGCAGCTTGATTGAGAAAGGCTCCATCATCTCTAGTCACAGGCCCAAGGGGTCACTTTGGGAGTTTAAAGCTGGGCAGTGCTCTACCCTCAAGGTGAGTTTGGTCTGATGTAGCTTTAGCCCTGCCCAGTTGAGGAGGGAGAGGGGAACCCAAGTTCTCCTACACATACCTAGGACAGTTTGCACTGCCCTGCTTTCGGCTCCTGTGAGACTAAGATATGAATGTATAGTATATCTGATTTTAGACCTCAGAGTTGCTTATACTGGCAGCAGTATAGATGTATCCTCGGGAATGCTGTGGGACAGCACTCTCCCTAGTATCTTCCCTGGAAGGGGCCCCACCCTTTCTGGTCACAGGCCCAAGGTACCATTTTGGGATTTTAAAGTGAGGCAGCACCATACGCTTGAATCGAGTTCAAGGTAATGTGGCTTTAGCCACCACCCAGCCAGGAAGAGACAGGGTAACCAAGCTTTCCTAAGCACAATTAGGACAAAAACCCCACTGCCCTGTTATAGGTAGTTGTGGGATTGGGGAACTAGCCTGCTAAATCCTTTGCAGCTACCAGTAACACCAACACAGATATTTAGGTCCTAGTGGACCCAGATGCTCACAGACCTGAGAACCTGCCCACAACCCAGTCTCCTGCTTCAACTACTTTTGAGCATGTTGCTTGAAAGCCCAATAGTTTGGCTCCCAAGGACACACCTACCCTGCTGCCAGTGTAAGCTACATTGGAGCCTAAAATCAGGTATACTAAGCTTCCACCACTGGGGTTTATAGACTGGCTAAACTGGTGTTCACATTCTCAGCAAAATGTCATCATAGCTTCAACAGTTCCTTAAGCCACCAAAGAAATCACACATACCACTGATTCTGTGTATTGCCTAAGAAGCAGAAATATGACACTACTCCAGATACCCCAAATCAAAGCCAAAGTTTCCTACAGAATTGACTATATATACAAATATATATACATACCCACATATACACACACACATACACATACACATATATACACATACACATGCACACACACACATACTCACATATACACACATACACATAAACACACATACATACATCTTCAGGAAAAAAATTTCTCTTTCAAAATCAATTTCAAAATATCAGAACAAGAGATTACTACATTAGATGCACAGATAGAAATACAAGGAGTAAGAAACATGAAAAAAACAAGGAAATATGATACCAAAGTACCTCAAGAATTGTTCAGCAATGGATCCTATTCAAAAAGAATTTCTCATAATGCTAGATAGAGAATTCCAAATTCTGATTCTAAAAATCTCAATGAGATGCAAGAGAAATCTGAAAATTAATATAAAAAAATCAAAATCAGTTCAGGATATAAATGATAAATTTGTCAAGGAGATATATGTTTTAAAATATAAAACCATGGCTCACTGCCCATAGCTCAGCAGTTAGGGTACCAGCCTCATACACTTAGGCTGAGGGGTTTGAACCTGGCCTGGGCCTGCTAAAAACAATGACAACAACAACAACAAAAATAGCTGGGCATTGTGGCAGGTGCCTGTAGTCCCAGATACTTGGGAGGCTAAGACAGGAGAATCCTTTAAGCCCAAGAGTTTAAGGTTGCTGTGAGCTGTGATAGCACACTCTACCAAGGGTGACATAGTGAGAATCTATCTCAAATAAATAAATAAATAAATAAAACCCCAGCCAGGTGAGATAGCTCACACCTATAATCTTAGTACTCTGGGAGGCTGATGCAGGCAGATTGTTTGAGCTCAGGAGTTAGAGACCAGCCTGAGCAAGAATAAGACTCCATCTCTAAAAAATAGCCAGGCATTGTGGTAGGCACCTGTCCCAGCTACTCGGGAGACTGTAGGCCAGAGAATTGCTTAAGCCCAAGAGTTTGAGGTTGCTATGAGCTATGATGCCATGACTCTGTACCAAGGGTTACAAAGTGAGACTGTCTCAAAAAACAAACAGATAAAAAATCAAAAATAAAAACAAAAACCCCGACCAAATAGAAATTCTGGAGCTGTAAGTTCATTGCAAGAAATGCAAAACACATTCAAAATCTTCAAAAAACAGACTGGACTAAACAAAAGAAAGAATCTCAGAACTTGGTCTTCTGAAATAATCTCATTAGACAAAAATAAGGAAAAAAGAATAAAAGATACTGATTAAAGTCTGAGATGTTTGAGACTACATTCATGAAGTGACTGAATCTATGAATTACTGACATTCAAAGGGGAAAGAGAGATTAAAAAGTTTAGAAAACTGGCTCAGCGCCTGTAGCATAGTGGTTATGGCACCCACCACATACACCAAGGTTGGCAGGTTCAACCCCTGCCTGAGCCAGCAAAACAATGACAACTGCAACAAAAAAATAGCCAGTGTTGTGGCGGGCACCTGTGGTCCCAGCTATGTGGGAGGCTGAGGCAAAAGAATTGCTTAAGCCCAAGAGTTGGAGGTTGCTGTGAGCTGTGACACCACAGCTCTCTACTGGGGCAACATAGTGAGACTCTGTCTCAATTTAAAAAAAAAGTTTAGAAAACCTATTTAAGGAAGTAATTGGTGAAAATTTCCCAGGACGAGCAAGAGAGACATTCAGACATAGGAGGTCCAATGATATCCAGGCAAATACATTGCAAAAAGGATGTCAACATGGCATATCATAATCAGAATGACTAAAGTCAAAGTGAATGAAAATTTTAAAATTAGCAAGAGAAAATGATCTAGTCACCCCAACAGACTAATAGCAGGCCCCTCACCAGAAACTTTACTGACAGAGAAGAGACTAAGTTGACATTTTCAAAATACTGAAAGAAAGAAAAAAAAACCCACCAGCCAAGAATTTTATATTTTGCCAGAATAAGCTGAATAAATGGAGAAATAAAGTCTTTCCTAGACAAGCAAACATCAAGAGAATTTATCACCACTAAATCAGCCCCACAGGAAATGCTCAAAAGAGTCATACACATGGGCTCGGTGCCTATAGCTCAACTGGCTAAGGCGCCAGCCACGTACACCTAAGGTGGCGGGTTCGAATCCCCAGCCTGGACCCGCCAAACAACAAT
>NW_003852574.1:580629-583332 GCF_000181295.1 Otolemur garnettii | reverse complement strand
GCTTGGAAAAAAAATTTTACACAAATGGAAACCAAAAGTAAGCAAGAATAGTTTATACTTATATCAGATAAAACAGACTTTAAATCCAAATCAGTAGAAAAAAAAAAAAAAAAAAGAAAGTCTTTATAGGTAGTATAATGATAAAGGGATCAATTCAGCAAGAGGATATAATGATCCTAAATATATAAGCATCCTAAATATATAAATATAAGAGCACTTAGATTCATAAAGCATATATTACTGGACATAAAGAAAAAGACAGCAATACAATAATAGTGAAGGACTTCAAAATCCCACTTAAAGCACTAGATAATCAAGACAGAAAAACAACAAAGAAACGTGAAACTTAAATTAGACTTTAGTTCAAATGGACTTAACAGATATTTATAGAATGTGCCACCCTACAACTACAAATATACATTCTTTTCATCAGCACATGGAATAGTTTCCAAGCTAGTCTACACTTTGGACCACAAAGCAAATCTTAAATTGAAACCTGAAATTATATCAAGTATTTTCTAGGACCACAGGGGAATGAAGCTAGAAATCATTATGAAGAGGAACTTCAGAAACTATAAAACACATAGAAATTAAACATGCTCCTGAATTATCACTAGATCAATGAAGACATAAAGATGGAAAGTAAAAAAAATTTTGAAATGAGGGGCAGCACCTGTGGCTCAAAGGAGTACGGTGCCAGCCCCATATGCCAGAGGTGGTGGGTTCAAACCCAGCCCTGGCCAAAAACTGAAAAAAAAAAAAATTGAAATGAATGAAAACTCATAACACAGAAAAAGAAATGCTAAGAGGAAAGTTATAGCATTAAATGCCTACCTCAAAAAAGTAAAAAGACCACAAATTAATAACCAAACATCATACTTTAAGGGACTAAAAAAACAAGAACTAGAAACCCAAACCCAAAGTAGGTAGAAGAAAAGAAATAATAAAGATCAGAAAAGAGGGCGGCGCCTGTGGCTCAGTGAGTAGGGCGCTGGCCCCATATACCAAGGGTGGTGACAGGTTTAAACCCGGCCCTGGACAAACTGCAAAAAAAATAGCCGGGTACCTATAGTCCCAGCTACTTGGGAGGCCGAGGCAAGAGAATCACCTAAGCCCAAGAGCTGGAGGTTGCTGTGAGCTGTGACACCATAGTACTATACTGAGGGCAACAAAGTGAGACTCTATCTCTTAAAAAAAAAAAAAATCAAGAAAAAACTAAATGAAATAGAGATCAAAAAAATCTACAAAGGATCAATGAAACAAAAACTTGGTTTTTCAAAAAGATAATATTAATAAGCCACTAGCTAGACTAACTATGAAAAGAAGAGAGGAGGTCCAAATAAATCAGAAATGAAAAAGAAGATATTACAACTGATAACACAGAAACATAGAAGATTAGAAACTATTATGAATGACTATATACTCACAAACTAGAAATCTTAGAGGAAATGAATGAATGAATTTCCAAAAACATATATACAATCTCCTGAGATTGAACCAGGAACAAATAGAATTCCTGAATTCTATAACAAAGTAGCGAGATTGAACCAGCAGTTCAAAAACTCCCTTCCCCCACAAAAGCTCAAGAGCAGATGGCTTCACAGCTGAATTCTACCAGACATACAAGGAAGAACTGGTGTCAATCCTACTGAAAAACTGTTCAAAAAGATGGTGAGGGAGAAAATCTTTCATAACTCATTCCGTGAGGCCAAATTTAGCCTGATACCAAAGCCAGGAAAGGATGCAACAACAAAAAAAGAAAACAAATATAGACAGATATCTCTGATGAACACAGATGCAAAAAACATTGTTGAAATACCAGTAATCCAACCCCACAGCACATCGAAAGGATGATTCACCAGGATCAAGTGGGTTTTATCCCAGGGATGCAAGGACAGTTCAACATATATAAGTCAATAAAGGTGATTCACCATATAAGCAGTGTTTAAGAGAGTAGCAAGACCAACCATAGAGTAGGAGAAAATATTTGCAAATTCATATTTGATAGAAGACTTATATTCCAAATATATAAACAACTATAGTTCAGTATTAAGAACATGAACAATCCAATTTAAAAATGGTCAAAAGATTTGAACAAATGCTTCAACGAAGATATCTGGACGGCAAATAAGCAAACAGAAAACTTGCTCAAGATCATTGGGAAAAGGCATAAATATCTATCATAATGAGACATAACTATATACCTATTAGAATATAAAAAAGATAAAACAAAATCCAAAGAATACCAAATGGAGAAACTGGAACACTCATACACTGCTGGTGAAAGTGCAGAAAGGTACAACGCCCTGGGAAGGTGTTTTGTAGTCTCTTAGGAAGTTCAATATATGCCTATCAAATGACCCAACAGTTTTAATTTTAGGTAAATATACACAAAAACCTATTCACAACTGTTTATAGCAGTTGTTTTTTTTTTTTGAGACAGAGTCTCACTATGCCACCCTCAGTAGAGTGCTGTGGTGTCACAACCCACAGCAACCTCCAACTCTTGGGCTTAAGCAATTCTCTCACCTCAGCTTCCCAGTAGCTGGTACTATAGTTGCCTGCAACAACGCTTGGCACTATATATATATATATATTTTTTTTTTTTTAAAGACAGAGTCTTACTCCATTGTCCTCTGTAGAGTGCCATAGCATCACAGCTCACAGCAATCTCCAACTCCTGGGCTTAGGTGATTCTCTTGC